>NW_012116188.1:2028232-2052218 GCF_000951035.1 Colobus angolensis palliatus
AAAAAAAAAAAGAGATGGGGTTTCACCATGTTGGTCAGAATGGTCTCGACCTCCTGACCTTGTGATCTGCCCGCCTCGGCCTTCCAAAGTGCTGGGATTACAGGCGTGAGGCACCGCACCTGGCCTATAGTTGATTTTTTGATGTGTTAAAGAAATAGAAAATGTATAGATGAATAAATGAACAAATAAATTAATGGTGCACAATAAACCATTATTAATTTCTGTGGGCTCAGGTATACAGAGAAGGCTTTGTCATGGTCAGTGAGCTAAACCAGGGAAAAACAGTGTGAAGTGAGAAGTAAAGTACTTTTTACAGTGGGTGAGATACTTGCCAGGATGCACCCGTGGTCGCTCTGAGTTCTCTACAGCCAGCATCTCTTGTGATTGTTCGGTGTGAATGCCATACTGGCTGTTAAATATTTCAATATTCTCTGATTGGAAGGATTTCTTAGTTTTTTTTTTTCTTCTTTTTTAATTAAAACAACTAAGAGAGGTAACAGTTTCCTTCTTTAGGAACAAAATGTAGAAGAACGTTATTTAGAAAATGTATAAAGGTTACCATCTCCCACTCTCCCATTATTTTAAGGATACAATGTTGGCTTTGGTTTAACCTATTCATTTCTGATAGAATAATGCAGAGACCTGTTTAATTTCATCTGCACATGTATGACGTAAGCCACTGTACTTTCAAACAGAAGCATTTTTGTTTAGAGGGTATAAGCTTCCATTTAGAAAAATATACTTTTTAAAAAATAAAATGCCCTTAAAAACACAAATGGATTAGCTAGAGGAACATTTCAGTTTGGGTGGAAGGAAAGTTCTATTTTATTTTCATTTTTCTTTGAAATTCAAAACTTACTAAGTTAGCTTTGCAGAATTAACCTATACTTAGTGCCAGTGGATGCTAAGTGTTGCCGCCAGTAACTGTCAGAGAGGATGCAGCGATGTGGACGCAGGGCGGCAAACCTGGAAGCGGCTGAATTTGTATGTTGTTTTTATTAATACCTCTCCTTTCCACAGCTGTGCCGGGTTTCCACATCCTCATGTTGCCCCCTAATTACCCAAGACCCAACCTTGGGCATTACAGACCTGATTTCTTTAAGAGATACCCACATCCACTACTTTTTCCTGGGTTACCTTACCCAAGGCCAACTTTCCAAGTTAGGCAGAGTAGCATGGTGCCTAGGGTCCACGAAAATGTTTCAATTTCAATTTTTTAATCAAACGAAAAATGAATATAATAATAATGAATACATCATAAGCCTGGATTATATGCACCTATATACCAATGCATTTGTAAAATATCATTTTAAATTTTTTTTATGTAGGAAAGGGTGCACCAAAACACAAGTACTAGAGCCTATGAAAGTCATAATGCAGGCCTGACCCCACTTTTTTAATCCCCTGGGGCACATCTTTTTGTTTTCCAAAGGGACTGCTTTTTGTCATCTGACAGTTTAGCATCCTAATAACAAGCTGTATGCTAAAGTATTAAATTAATATCTCCCCATCAGTTCGTCAATCTGTTAACAAATAATCATTGAGAATCCTTTCTGCTGTGAGTTGGGGCTGACGCAGTGACCAGGACAAACAGTACTTTGTGGTAGATGAGCACAGAACAAGGAAGTGTGCAAAATGCTACACAGAAATACAGCGTGCATACAGCACGGGACAGAGAGATCTCATCTAAGTACATCTTTAAAATATTTAACTTTTATTGTGTTCTTACAGAGATTCTTTATGGATTTAAGAGTGAGTATAAATATAGTTTCTTCTTTTCCCCTCTTCTATATAAAAGGTAGGCTATTCGACTTAACAACAAAAAAACCAAACACCTCAATTAAAATGAGCAAAGGGCTTGAATAGACGTTTCCAAAGAAGATATACAAATAGTTAATAAGCACATGAAAAGACACCTAGCATTACCAATCATTAGAGAAATGCAAATGAAAACTACAATGATATACCACCTCACACCCATTAGGATGGGTATTGTTAAAACACACACAGAGAGAGAGAGAGAGAAAGAAATTAACAAGGGTTGGCAAGGATGGGGAAAAATCAGGATCCTTGTGCACTGCTGGGATTATAAATGGTACAGCTATGGAAAACAGTATGGTGTTTCTTCAAAAAATTAAAATTAGAGTTGTCATATGATCCAGCAATGCACCTTCTGTGTACATACCAGAAAGAGTTAAAAGCAGGGACTGAAACAAATATTTATATACCCATGTTTGTAGCAGCGTTATTTATAACAATCAAAAGGTGGAAGCAGCCCAATTGTCCATCGACAGAAGAATGGACAAGCAAAATGTGGCTTAAAGAGGAAGGAAATTCTGACACATGCTCCAACATAGATATACTTTCAAGACATTGTGCTGAGTGAAATAAGTCTGTCACAGAATGACAAATATTGTATGGTTCCACCTGTATGAGGTACCCAGAATAGTCAAATTTATAGAGACAGAAAAAAAAAATGGTGGTCACCCAGGGCTGGGGGAGGGAGGAATGAGGAGTGATGGTTTAATGACTATCAAGTTTCAGTCTGGAAGGTGAAAACATTTCTGGAGATGGATAGTGGTGATGGTTGCCCAACCATGTGAATGTACTTAATGCCACAGAACTGCAGAGTTAAAAATGGTTAAAATGATACATTTTATGTTATGTATATTTTACCACAATTTTTTAAAGGAAGCCTTCATCAGAGCAATTTCAGATCATACAGGCTGCCAATGGGCTAGAATTATCTGTCTTTGATTTGGACTATGATGACTAGTGTATTTATCTCATAGCCAGAAAAAACAATAGTGATAGCCACAGTTTATACTGTATCGAGATACTAACAATAAAAAAATTTACTCTGTTTTACATTGTTAAAAAAGGTAGCATATGGCTGGACATGGTGGCTTACACTTGTATTCTCAGCACTGTGGGAGGCTGAGGTGATAGGATTGCTTGGGACCATGAGTTCAAGACCAGCCTGGGCACCATAGCGAGACTTTATCGCTACAAAAAATTTAAAAATCAGCCAGGCATGGTGGTGCACACCTGTAGTCCTAGCTACTTGGGAGGCTGAGGCAGTATGATCCCTTGAGCCCCAGAAGTTTGAGTCTGCAGTGAGGTGTGACCGTGCCACTGCACTCCAGCTTGGGTGACAGAGTGAGATTCACTCTGTACAAAACAAACAAAAAACAAACAAAAAAACAGGTATATATCCCTTTCCTTTGAGATTTTAAATTTAATAATGTGTGCTAGAGATGTTTCCATAATAGCACATGGAGAGTATTCACATTCTTTTTCTTACAGCCTTGTAGCATTCAATCCCAATTCCAAATCGCTCTCTGTAGGTTCAGAATCAGTTTGCACTCTAAGGATGGGAATTCTTGTTTCCTTACAGCCTCTAGATGCAGTGTCATGAAATTCATTAATTATTTTATCCATCTGATTGGTGAAGAATGAGTCTGAGCATCTCTATATGTTTAAGGGTTGTTCATAATTCCATTTTCCTGTGCACACATATTCATATTGCTTTTGATAAGGACTCTCATGGATAATGTTTTATTAATTTGAACAGCTCTTTATGGAGGGAGATGAGCCTTTAATATTCATTAAGAAATATTTTGCCCAAGTTCGTTATATATCATTGTATATATTTATTTTAATGAAGATTTTTTTTCCTTATGTAGCCATTTTGAAATGTCATTACACTGATTATTTTTTATAGCTTCTAGAATTTAAGTGAGAGTGAGAACTTCCTCATTTTAAAACTTTAAAGGGAGTATTGCAAGTTTTCTTCAAGGATTTCTATGGTCTCAATTTTCACTTTACATCTTTCATCAATTTGGAATATCTTAGTTTGAGATATAGTATAATATGGTGTGACAAAAATGTCCAACTTTATTTTTTTCCACACAGTCACCCAGTTATTCTAACACCATTTATTGGCCAATCTTTCTTGTCCTCCCTAATTGGAAATATCATATTTTAAATTGAGTTGGTCTTGTCTTTCTATTCTCTTCTATTAATTTTTCTTTTTACTCATAAAACTTTTTCCTATGCAGTTTTAATTATGGAGGTTTTAGAATATGTTTTATGTCTGGTTGTGCTTATTCTTTCTCATTGTTCTTTTTTCATAGTTTTTCTAGCCAGTCTTGCTTATTTTTGCATATTAACTTTAGGGACAACTTGTCTATTTAAAAAATCCTTCTGTTATTTTTAATGAAATTGTGTTACATTTACAAAGTAATTATAAAGAAAAATCAATATTTCTAGGATGTAGAATCCTCTTATCCAAACACTTGGTATGTCTGTTCATGTCTTCTTGTGTCACTTTTAACAGTGTTTTAAGATGTTCTAAATTGGCCTTGAACATTTCTTATAAAATTATCCATATGCATTTTATCTGTTTTATTGTTATAAGCAGGTCCTTTCTTCCATCACATTTTCTAACTGCTTTTTATATAAGAAAGCCATACATTTCTGTATATTAATATTGTATTCTGCTACCATCATAAATTTGCTTACCATTTTGGTAGTCATTTAGTTTATTTTTCTGTGTTTTCTTGTATTTTACTACCCTCATAAATTTGCTTATCATTTTGGTAGTCTTTTTTTTTTTTTTTTTTTTCAGCATCTTGGTCTGTCACCCAGGCTGGAGAGCAGTGGTGCGATGTCAGCTCACTGAAACCTCCGTCTCCTGGGTTCAAGTGATTCTCCTGCCTCAGCCTTCCGAGTAGTTGGGATTACAGGTGCATGCCACCATGCCTGGATAATTTTTGTATTTTTTAGTAGAGATGGAGTTTCACCATGTTGGCCAGGCTGGTAATGAACTCCTGACCTCAAGTGATCTGCCCACTACGGCCTCCCAAAGTTTTGGGATTACAGGTGTGAGCCACCAAGCCCTGCCAGCTTGGAAGTCTTTTAGTTGATTTTTCTATGTTTTCTAGCAATACAATCATATTTGCAAAGAGTGATGATTTTACCACCTCTTTGATTTTTTTTTTTTTTTTTTGCCATAGATGTCTTTCTCTAGCTTATTACATTGAATTATATTTCCATTGATCTTAGTGGTGTTATGTAAGTTGCTGGCCTTTGGGTTTCAATCAATGCCTGTTCAGATTATGGTTTTAGACTTGGAGGACCTGGGTTCCAATTTTTCTCTCTGCCACTCACTGAAAAACATTAGGTGAAACATTTAACTTC
The DNA here is from genome assembly GCF_000951035.1 of Colobus angolensis palliatus. Taxonomy (NCBI): domain Eukaryota; kingdom Metazoa; phylum Chordata; class Mammalia; order Primates; family Cercopithecidae; genus Colobus; species Colobus angolensis. The sequence goes on from NW_012116188.1 coordinate 2,033,435, forward strand.
TCTGATTTACATTCATCTCTATAAAATACCTACCTCCCAGGGTTGTTTCAAGTTTCCAATATGATAACGATGGAGAAAGCACTTAGTAAATGTGCTATATAAGAGTTCCTTGTTATTCCCATTTCCTCCTACAGAGAATGCTTTTCTACAGCACTCTTTTAGGAATTATAAAACTAGACTTCCCTTTGTGGTCCTGCGCCTTTTTGTAATTCCATTTTCTACATATACTCCAAGGCTGGAAAGAAAAAGTGTTTTTTGAACGATGAGCAAATTCCTTTGCTGACATTTAACCAAAATGTATTCCAAACCTGAAGCTTTTTGGAAGCCTAAGAAAATGTTGGTCACCTTCTTGTAAAAAAGTGAAATAAAAAATGTTTATGTACCTCGGCACTTCCTGACTGAGCTGGAAGTGAGTGCACTGGCATGTTGTTATTTTGTGGTGTTTCAGTTCTGGGAAAAATGAAACCAGAAAATATAGCAGATTTTTCAAGATTTTTGGTTGTGAAAAACTTTCTTTACCCCCGCCCACCGATCCACTTTGGTTAACACTGAGAAGGCCATGTAAGTTTGATTCAGCTGTAAGTCTTCTGCGAACTAATTCTGATCTGTGATCCTGCATTAAATTTCCTTCTCTTTCCTTCTCTTGCGTTAAATTTGGTAGAGAATGAACTGCATGTCTAGAGATAGGACAGTGGTTCTTCTTTCACTCTTAGACACAACACTGCTGCCTGATAGCCTTGACTGAATGTATAATAACTTCGGTATGTAAGATGTTTGTATTCCTTTTGAAAAATGAGCTTCCATAGCTGGTTTCTGTGCATAGTTTTGTGTCCTGGTCCAATCTGATAAAATTTGCAAATTTGCTTTTCCTTTGTAAGAAACCACCCAGCAAGTGGCTTCACTCCTTCAACGGTTTTAGTTACATATCAACTGCCCCTGCCCTGCACCTCCCATGCAGGCATCTAGCTTGAAAAGTAATATGTGTGGTCATTGGTATGTCCCTGTGTTTCCTAACACCACTAACCTTCCTATTTAGACAGCTCTCTCTCTTAGGACCTCGCATCCAGCTGGGAAAGTTGTTTTTCCAGCAGCAGCCGCCTTTTCCTTTGGCTTCCTGGCCTATCAGTGGCTTTGGGAGATGCTTCTGGCTTTGTCTGTGCCTGGCTTCAGAAGAGAGTTTCATACTCCCTCATTTTCCTGGATTCAGTTCTACAGCTAACTTCGAATAGGAGGAATTTGCCCTTTGTGGAAGGAGTGGAGATCAGTTTTGCATTGAAAGTTAATGAGGTCTTAATGTATTCTCTCCTGGAGATTGGTAGGAGGAGGACATTCTAGTCTCCAGATGGGCTGTGGATTCGTTTACTGACCTTAAAGGAAAGCACATTTGAAAACATTTTCCTTCTTTTTTTGTGTGTGTTTGTGTGTGTGTGTGTGTATATATATATACGTACATTTGAAAACATATTCCTTTTGTGTGTGTGTGTATATACATATATAATATACATGTACATTTGAAAACATATTCCTTCTTTTTGTGTGTGTATATATATACACATACACACAAAATAACTGTAAACTTCTTTTTATATTATATATTTATAATATATATCATATTATAAATACATTATATATATTATATATATAATATATATCATATTATAAATACATTATATATATTATATATAGTAAAATCTGTTATATTTTATAATCTTATACATATATATATAAAATCATCTTTTGTGACTCTCAAAGCTCAAACATAATGAGGTAAAATCACGTGAGAATGTGCTGTGTGCCGTGATATGCACTGCTTCAGTTCTTTAGAGGGAAAGTCCTTTGAAAACCCTTGCTTGTTAAAACATTAAGTAGCAATTGTACCAACAGTAGCAGTGCCATCGTTTATGTTAGCTAACTTTGCAGAGTGCTTATCAAAGCAGATTTAGTAAATTAGAATAAAAGTCAAAATAGAAACAATTAAGTGAATCCATTTAAAACTTAACCCCTTTGTAGACATAGCCTGAACTGCTGGAGGCCTCCAGCCTAGGAAATTATTTGTGGCTACCTTAACAGACCACTACTTCAAATGAAGGGCTTCATCCCTAAGTTTATTCAATAATAAGATAGGTATATACACCTACTATGTACCCACAAAAATTAAAATTTTTAAAAAAATTATAGAACAGGAGTCAGGGAAGACAACGTGTTAATTTTGGTAGGGGAAAACATTTTATTATTGTATAAATTAAAATGAACAACCTAGGAAATGAGAGTATGTGCTTAATGGATGATTTTTTCTCGTTAAGTAAACTTCAGAGGACACAAACCACCTTCCTCTTGTTCACTACTGTATTACTAGCTGTTAACGAAATGCAATGAAAATCTGTTGATTGATCGGTTTATTGATTGATCACTAGGGAATATAATAAGTACTTCCACCTTTGAAACACTCTTAGTTTAAAGAGGAAAGTATGTGTATCTTTTGTTATATAGCTATAATAGCAAGCAAAGAAAGCATGAAGGGCCAGAATCGATTCTTGGGTAATGAGGAACAGGCTCTATTCAACGGAAATGGTTTACATTATTCCAAAGGCACAATTTTGCATTTAGTGTAAGATACAGTGGTAAAACATTGAGCTTTTGCTTTTTACCGATAGTGTAAACATTACTCCAAGATGTAGTCTCTGGAAATAATTTAGTTAACTCTTATTTTTATATGCATGTTCTCTTCTGGAGACTTGTTGCAAAAATTGATGGAAAGTTATTTTCTTTAAGTGACAGTTTGTTTACAGAAATTCCTTGAAATCTTGATGGTTATTGAAAAGACTGAAATAAATGTTGCCTGAAACTGCCTGTTTTAGGGCTACTCCACACCTTCCAAAGTAATACCATACTTTGTTAGTAAATCATCTAAAATCCATAAAGGTCATGGAGACTGCTCCCTTTGTAAAATGAAATATTTATGTTTCAATCCCAAAAACATATTGTGAATCATTTTGTTGTTTTAAGTTGAGGGTACATAGTAAATTATTCCAGAATTATGGAGGCCAAATGTCATTCCCTCCAAAAGTTTGTGTAACATCTATTTATCTGCGGGCAGATGACTGCTCTCTATAATCAGAGGCAGACTTTGTCAAGTTAAGTCTAAGTAAACACAGCTGAACATAAGCAAGTTGGACTACAAGGTTTTTCTGAGCTTTGCCAATAGCATATGACCTTGAAGAATGCTGACTTCTTACTACAATCTGCTTTCCATGGAAAGAAGAATTTTTTTTTGGTTTCAAATTAACAAGTGATGATTAGAAGCTTGTTACATTCTAATTTTTAGATGAAAATGAACATCACGCATGCAACCCAAAGACCATCTTTCTGAGGGAGTTATTCCCATGTTAGGGAGCTGAATTTAAACTAGGAAGGCGCATGTGGAAGCCAATTAAATGGAGTTTCTTTCTATAAGAAAGCCTTTTTTGTTGCTGTTTATTTGTATTTTGCGGGTTTTTTAAAAAAAATTTTTGTCTTTGTGCCATTTCGACAGATTACAACTGTGGTTCCATATGCCAATAGCAAGTGAACTTTATCGATGTATTCATTCTTCATGAAGCATCTGTCCTCAATAGGAAAGGAGCTTTGTGTTGTCATTGACTTTTGGTTTTCAATAGAAATTCTCATTAACTTCTCTGCGCTTTCCACAAGTCCTTTTTTTTCTTCTCCTTTTCTTTTTGACATACATGTTTCTTTTCCATCACTGAATACCTCCTTCTTTTAGTCTAGTATGGAGTCCAATATTAAATTTTTAAGGGCACTTTGTGGCTAAAATAAAACTCCTATTAAATATTTCATGTCAAAAGGTGGGACTTTAAGTGAGAACTTTGGTAAAAGATGGATTAGTAGAGATTTGCCTTGAGACTTCTAGCTTTTCAATATTCTCTGACTGGCTGCTCACCAGACAGATCCTCTGTTCTTTCTGTTTCTTCACTTAAGGAAACTATTACTTTCTGCTTCACCCTTTGGGTGTACATTTCTTTCTAAGAGTAAATAGAGTATGTATTAAGGATGTGTGACTAATAAATATTTTTAAATAATTCATCTTTCAAGACTTTGGCATTTTACACTTTTTAAAAATCACGTGTTGAATAATATTAGCTGAGCATATGGAAAAATATTTAGATCTATGTGGTAAGATATTATACTGTAGTTTGATTTATATAAAACTCTTATTGATTGATTGATTTACATACTTCTTTTTTTCTATATGCGACTGACTTTCCACATTAAAAGGAATGCATTGAGGAGAAAATATCAAAACACCCTGTCTTTCCAAATATGTTGCTAAGTAATTTCGCATCGCGGTTTTCTTTTTGCAAAGAGCTGCATCAGACATCTCTGAGTACATCAACAGCTACACAGGAAGGTCCTGAAGACACCACATACTCTCAACACGTCCAAATCAAACACTTTATGTCCTGCATCCTTCAAAGTGAAGCTTGGCCTTCTTCCTTGCCCCCCTTCCTCAGACAATGCCATTGCCAACCACCCAGTCACCCAAGGCAGAAATCTGAGAAACATTTCAGACTCCCAGCTCCCATTCCCCCAACTCCATGTGGTCAGTCCACAAGTCTCTCCTGTAAATATCTCTCGAATTTTGCCTTTCCATCCCCCCTGGCTACTCCCTTAATCCCCAGGACTCCTCACGTCTCCCTTGCGCTCCTGCCATGATCCCACCTGGCTCCTTCAATCTGGTCTTCCACTAGGGCAAGAGGAATCTTTCCAACATCCAAATCTGATCTTATTATTTAAATATTAGCGAGTGACTCCCCGTGCCTGTCAGGATAGAGTTCACTTTCCTTATCTTGGCACACAGAACCACAAATCCCCCAATGTCTGGTCTCTGCTGATCTCTCTTGGTTCATTTTCCAGCTGTCCTTTCATATTCTTCATTCATTTCAGCTCAAATAAAAACTCAAACTTTTTCCCAGAGGAGTCAAGGCATTGCACTTTCATACAGCTCGTCCCTCTCCTTGGGTTGCTCCTCTCCATCTGTTCATCTCAGTAACTCCTGTTCACCTTGACCTTAGGCTGAGGCATTCCCATCTTTTCCATATCTTGGCACTCAGATAATGATAACCTTGGTTGGGAACACTGGCAAGACCAGGGCAGGCTGCCTGCTGCTGAAAGCAACTGCCTGGAGTCTCTTCCCTGCTGCCCCACTGGTGTCATCTTCTTTAGAGCAATTTTCATGACCACTGCCTCCTTATCCCTGCCATTGCTCTATCCCGCCTCTGTTCCCACCATACTTACTACAATGAGCTATTGCCTTTCATTTATCACAAAGTGAGCTTCTTTGTGATGAGATCCATTTGCAATTTGTATTTTGAGGGCCTGTCACAGTGCTCGGTATACAGTACACATTCAGTAAATGTTTGCTGAATAAACCAATGAACCTGTGAATAAGTAAACAAAGACAACATGGAGAAGAGCAAATTCTGTTGTACTTGAAATGAAAAGATCTGACTTCTAGTGCTAGCCCTATTGTTGACTAACAATTCTTGGACTTGTCAATGGGCTTTTCTGAGGCTCAATTTCCACATTATAAATTGGGGATTGTTTTGAAAATAATGTAAGTGTGCACAAAAAATAAATGAGATAAGTTGCAGGTTTGTAACTTGAAAAACACTCCCTAAATACTGTTATTATCATCACAGGTTATATTAAGGTGTCCTGGCCCTTTGTTATGTCAAAAAGGGGGAGAAAGAGGCAACATTCTGCATGCAAAGTATAGTTTTCCATACAACACTCACAAAAAGATAATTTGGTTTTCATTTGAATAACTTCAGATACATTGTAATGTGATTACATGTTCCCTATCAAAGTGCTGGGCATCGAAGGATGACGACAATAATTCCAAGGAAAATCGAATATTCTTCCCATTCAGCAAGGCAGGGTGAAGAAGGTTTGGGATTGTCTGCCTATTTGTAAAATACCAGGATTATTTGAAAACATATATACATTCTTGCAGCAGTAAATCTGAGAATTTGAGGATACCAAGTATACTGGTTAAGGATGAAGCAGTAATACAATTCAAGTCTTTTAGGTAACATGTGGTCACTTTGTGAAAAGGATAGGTATAACAGTTGTGAAAAGGATGGGTATAACAGTTAGATCCTCATAGAAAATTCTTACTAACAGATTAGAGAAGCAGCTTTTAAAAATTGGGAATTTCCAAAGGTGCCCCCACATTCAAATGCCATACTTTTCTTGAGTAAGAACCTTTACATTTAAAACTTTTCTGCAAGCCACTAAGAGTAAAACACTGTCACATACCTATATGATTCAGTGGGTGATATACATATGATGCTAGTTCATGCACCAGCTCTAAAAGAGAAGAGAAGACTAGCTGCTGACATAATTTTGGAATTAGCCTTGGTATGCACGTTCTCACTCTCGGTGAAGATTCCATCCTAATGTTTTGCATATTATGGCTAGTAACCAATTTAAGTGACCTTCTCCAAGGAGTCTCTAAAACTGGAATCTTTGTAATATGCAGCTTGTGCTCTTTTGATAATATTCCACACTCAAGCATCAATCACAGACATAACATAACTGCCCTTGACCCAGCTTAGGCGATTCAAATACAAAAACTGTTCTGGATTGTTGCGTTACTTGTTTTCTGTTCCATTTCAAGATAAATCTTAAAAGTTTGCTGTCACTACAAAAACAGTATTTGCAATTGTGGAGTAATTATTGCTGCAGCTCATTGAACGTTACTGGGTACCCGGTGTCTAACAGTGACTACTTCTAATTTTCACAAGAGTCCCAATTGTTTGCTACTCTTACATCTATTTTACAGATGAGAGGAAAAAAAAAAAAACAGACTCAGAGAGATTAAGTAACTTGCCCCAAACCTTTTTGAATAAAATCCCAGCAGAACTGGGATTCAAACCCCAGTCTCTGAGGTCCCAAATCTATTATCTTTCCAGTTCAACTTACTGTTCGAGGAATAGAGTGTGGTTAAATTTGTACTGATTAGCAGTAAACAGGTGTGTTTAATTCAAGATAAACAACAACGACAAAAAAGGCATGAATCCTACGAGAGAGCCACTTTAGGAATTCAAATAGCTAATAGGTTATTATTTTTCTGTGTGCCTTTGTAACTACTAAAGTCAGCGTGGAATTTCCATTTGAATACTTCTTCAATTAATCATAAACTCCCAGTTGTAAAGTAACCTTTTGATACATGCTTCCAGCCCTTGTCCCACACAACTCTCATTACCCTTTTCTTCTTCAGTATAAAAATAATCATCTTTTTCCAATTCTGGCCCCCTTTCTGCTTTTTCTATTTTCTTTATTATCGTTATGATTAGTCATGTGAATAATTAATTAAATGCATTTTTACCTTTAGTAGGGCCCTTCCTCATCCCTCATCTCTCCTGTCTTTATTCTTCTCCATGAGCTCCTAAAAGTCAACACAAATACAGACTCCTTGCTCCTTTCACATTGGAAATATTTTTCATTTTATGTGCATCTTCCTGTCCAAATAAGAGTCTATATATTAAATTGCCTAACAAACCATCTATCTTGTAGGATGATTTTTATAAACCTCCTAAATTAAACTGAAAATTGGCTGGATAATAGAACTAGTTACTGAGTGCATGGAAAATATGAGATTCTTTTCTTTTCTGTTAAGCCTTACGGAGCATTTATGCTTTCTTATCTCCTATTCTTATCTTATGCTGTGGGCGGTGTAATTAACATTGCCCAGAGGTCTGCGACAGTGGCTCATTTCTTCGTGTGTGTTGTGTCATGCCTTGTTTTCAGCTCCCGCTGTGGGTGGCCTGGGAAGGAGCGTTTCTCCTTGTATGTCAGTAGACGTCTTCAGCTCCCTTGGGTTGGGACTCGTGTGTAAACCACATGCAACACAAACAGTGGCACACTACTGCTGGCCATTAACTGGGAGGGGTCTAACTGGGCAGACATTGAAAATAATAGGGGATGTCAGGAGCAATGGTGCTAGGGCACCTTTTGAGGCTCAGAGGTCCTCACAATTCCTGGTTTCTTGTGAGAAACCTTCTTCCCTTGAATGCAAGGCTGGGCTATAACAACCCCTCTTGCTTCCACCTTCTGAGTGGTGGAAAAGTAACTAGAACTACCACACTCCTGCAGGAGCTTGGGACTCTTGCAAGGAATGGAGGGTTTTCCTGGCTGTTGTTAAAAAAAAAAAAAAAAGAGGGCAATTTGTTTGTGCTTCTATGATGAAACTATGTAGTCTGTTTACTCTTGTGTACGAGTGCCAGGCTTTTTTGTATGATCCTTTGATTCAAGGCAGTAACTACTATCTGTTTCTCATTGCTCATTCACTATCTACTTCTGGATGCCTGGAGAGAATTTAGAATTGGGAGATTAAACTTTTTTTTTTTTTATGAGACAGAGTCTCACTCTGTTGCCCAGGCTGGAGTGCAGTGGCATGATCTCGGCTCACTGCAAGCTCCGCCGCCTCCTGGGTTCATGCCATTCTCCTGCCTCAGCCTCCCGAGTAGCTGGGACTACAGGCACCCATCACCACATTTTTTTTTTTTTTTTTTTCAATAGAGACGGGGTTTTACCATGTTAGCCAGGATGGTCTCAATCTTCTGACTTTGTGATCCGCCTGCCTCAGCCTCCCAAAGTGCTGGGATTACAGGCATGCGCCACCACGCCTGGCCTGGAGATTTAATTTTTAAAGCACTTTGGAGTATGTGTAGTATATTCCAAAACCAAACCCAAAAGGTATAGATAAATGGATCTGGTTTGTCCTGGAAATGTCGTGTTTGCTTCCTTTTCTCTTTTGTACAGCTTTCTGCCTTTCTCTCTGTTTCTGTTGTTTATTTTTAAATCGGTAAGAGTATGTTAGTGGTTGTTAAAATACTGCATTTCTCTCTATAATCATTGTATTAGTCCATTTTCATGCTGCTGATAAAGACATACCCAAGACTGTGTGATTTATCAAGAGAAAGAGGTTTAATGGACTCACAGTTCCACATGGCTGGAGAGGCCTCACAATCATGGCAAAAGGCAAAAGGCACATTTTCATGGCAGCAGGCAAAAGAAGATGAGAGCCAAGCGAAAGGGGAAACCCCTCGTGAAATCATCCGCTCTCGTGAGACTTGTTCACTACTATGAGAACAGTATGGTAAAGACCCGCCCCCATGATTCGATTACCTCCCGCCAGGTCCCTCTCATGACACATGGGAATTGTGGGAGCTCCAATTCAAGATGAGATTTAGGTGGGGACACAGCCAAACCATATGAATCATCAAAAGATATAACAAAGAGGAGAAAAGATAAGAAAGAGCAGAAATTTGCTTTTAATCCCCCAGAAGTATTAGATTCATTGGCCATTTCTCTAAATCAGTAACTTTTGGTGACTAAAATATGTTTTCTTTTTTATTTATAGGTGTCTTATTTACTTATAACAATATGTGACATCTGTAATGCAATATTGATGTATGGTCCATTGGCATTTAAATACATTTGAATCATGTGAACATGCCATTCTTTTGTACTTAAATTTCCATGAAATGGCCTTGCAAAAAGTTTTCTGTGTATTCTACTTGCTCTTGCCTTTTCCTGGTAGTCATTCAGTTCTTGTTTGGGAGTATTTTTAAATCTAAGATCATCGTGGTGTTTGTTCTCTCTCTCTTTCCCCTTCTTTCTCTATAATTTCTTTGATTCATGCTTAAGTACTGTAGTTTGAATGTCTGGTGATGCTCACAAAAATACCTCTCCTGCATATTATACTTCTTAACTCTGTAGTATAGATCCTCATTGTTTTAGACCTGCTATGTTTAATTTTTGGCCCTTGGGAGGAGTAGTCTCAGCACAGAATGACCCCACAGGCTCTGGGGGAGGCACAAGCCCAGCTCATCTCTCAGCACACACACAGTCAAGAGTTGCTCTCAGATCTCAGGCTCTGTCCCTAGACATATAGGTGCCTTTGAGATGGCCACCGTTAGCAGTTTAGTCCTTTTCAGCCCTATGGTTCCAGAAGCTGATGCTATGACATTCTGCGGCTGTTCAAAAGCAAAGCCATCAGCAGGCCTAGATAGGACCCTCTCTATCCTCCATCACAATTCAATCCAGGATCCTAACCTCTGTGCTCTGCCTCAGTGGTTTTGGTCGAGCAGTTGCCAATCTGTTTGCCTGGTGGATCTCTACCCCAGTCCGTATTCCTCACTAGAGACTATGTAGCTCTAGCTACCTCGCAGGGCTGCCCCAGAAACAACAGACTAAAAATAACCAAATACTGTGTTCGTAAAACCTCATCACTATGTCAGTGTATAATAAAACAATGCTCTGTTCTTTTTGAGGCAGGCCTGAATAAAATATTCCAAGAGCAGCAGAAACTAAGTTCACCTTAGTTTATAAAAGCTTATTATCCTACCCTAGAAGGAAATTCTATGTTAGGTTGAATAATTAGTTTTTGATGACCCGATGCGGAATACTATTTGTCACCTTATTTTCCCAAAGGAAAGATTAAGAAAAAAAGTCAAAGACTTATAAAAATAAAAGGCCCTACCAGCACAGCAATTTTGTGCTGGGCCGACATGTTTATTTTCAAAACAGAAAACATAGATCTCATGACAGTATATCATTACCATGGCTATTCCAGTTAGAAGAAGGAGGATGATTTGCATATTCTGAAGTATCTTGTAATACATCACAATGAAAATCTTGGATTCCTTTGTTCTCAAGTGTTAGTAATAATTCTCCCTGATTTATATGTCATAGCATAGTGAAACTTGCAAGAACCGGGCAAAAGTAATGCAAGTAAAGTGAGGTGTTTTACCACCTTACCTGACAAAAAGCATTTTTAGAGGTATTATATCCATATTTAAGCAAAGATAAACAAAAATAGTATTTTTGAAGTTGGAGTTACCGATTTCTGGGTGATATTTTCTTATAAAAGTGTTGTGTCTGCTATTCATATTAAATTAGAATCAAGAACTTGGTTTATTAAAACAGAATTACCATTCAACCGAGCAATCCCATTACTGGGTATACAGCCAAAGAGAAATAAATCATTCTACCAAAAAGACAAATGCATTTGTATATTCATCACAGCATTATTCACAATAGCAAAGACATTAAATCAACCCAGATGTCCATCAATAGTGGATTGGATAAAGAAAGTGAGGTACATATACACAATGGAACACTACACAGTCATAAAAAAGAGTTAAGTTATATCCTTTGCAGCAACATGGATGCAGCTGGAGGCCATTATCCTAAGTAAATTAACACAGGAACAAAAAATCAAATACCACGTTCTCATTTATACATGAGAGCTAAGCATTGAGTACGCATAGACACAAAGAAGGAAACAATAAGCACTGGAGACTCCAAAAAGGTGGAGTGAGGGAGGGCAAAGGCTAAAAAGCTGCCTATTGGGTTCTGTGCTCACTACCTGAGTGATGGGATCATTCATACCCCAAACCTTAGCATCACACAATATACCTGTGTAACAAACCTACATATGTACCTCCTGAATTTAAAATAGTAGTTGAAATTATTACAAAAAAATATTGGTTCATTCAATACGGGCTTAAGATGGCTGGTTGGCCCTTGCTGGAATATTAGAAATCCAATAATATATATATATATATATTTTACTATGACAAGGTAAGAGTGCCTTGTGCTGCTATACTTGAGTGAACACCAGGAATTCCAGCATGGTTCTTTACTAAAACAGTCCATTTCTAATGCTCCACACCATAGTTCTCATAGGGCAGCCCCTTCATCATCAGCATCAGAACACCTGAGGAGCTTGTTCAAGTGCCATAGCCATGACCTACCTGAACACAATCTCAGAGATGGGATCCAGGAACCTTCCCCTTTGAAGACTTCCCCAGAGAATTTTATTCTCTTCTCTAGAGCATCCTAAGAAAATGAGTAAGAGGCCTGTATTAGTCCATTCGCACACTGCTATAAAGATACTACCTGAGACTGGGTCATTTATAAACAAAGGAGGTTTAATTGACTCACAGTTCTGTGTAGCAGGGGAGGCCTCAGGAAATTTACAATCATGGCGGAAGGAGAAGCAGGCACCTTCTTCACAAGGCGGCAGGAGAGAGAAGAGTGAGCGAGAGCAGGGAAAACTGCCTTATAAAACTATCAGATCTCATGAGAGTTCCCTCGCTATCACGAGAACAGCATGGGGGAAACCACCCCCATGATCTGATCACCTCTCACTGGATCCCTCCCTCGACATGTGGGGATTATGGGGATTACAATTCAAGATGAGATTTGGGAACACAGGCGAACCGTATCAAGGCCTAAGGTATAACAGGAGAGACCCAGCAGGGGGCTTAGTACCTTTGTGGAGCTTGGAGTGGCCCCTTGGCTAACAAAGGATGATTTGCACCCTGACTTCTTCAAGTCAGGAAGCACAGTGCCACAGCCCTTCCTATGTGCTGGGCACTGTTTCAAGAGCTTTCCATTTAATACCTCATTTTATCCTCACAGCAACCGTACGAAGTAGGTGTTACAATGATCCCCATTTTATAGGTGGAGAAACCTAAATATAGTGTGTGTAAATAACTTGTCCAAGGTCATGTACTTAGTGAGTCCACTATGTTCCCATGGGTCTAGGACAAATCCAGTGCCTCAGACAAATACTGTATGAGCCGGTGGTTTTGGATCTATGAAATGTTTTTTTTATTTTCCTCCCAAAAGATCAACTTGTTAGGGTTTTGTTTTTGTTTTTAAGATGGAGTCTCGCTCTGTTGCCCAGGCTGGAGTGCAGTGGTGCAATCTCCGCTCACTGCAACCTCCGCCTCCTGGGTTCAAACGAATCTCCGGCCTCAGCCTCCTGAGTAGCTGGGATTACAGGTGCACGCCACCACACCCGGCTAATTTTTGTGTTTTTAGTAGAGACAGGGTTTCACCATGTTGGTCAGTCTGGTCCTGAACTCCTGACCTCGTCGTGGTCTGCTGGCCTCGTCCTCCCAAAGTGCTGGGATTACAGGTATGAGCCACCCACGCCCAACTTGTTAGGTTTAAGCAATTTATCAGTTACTTTTTTCTAGCAATCTCTTGTATTCTGTTTAGGTGGTTAATCGTAGAAAAAGGATCTGTATGCCACTGAAATTTAATAAGTGTATATTTAATAGATTAATAGGAAAGGAACATAATCAGATGCTTCCAGTTAGCAAGAGCTGTCCCCAGTCACCCACACGTGGCTTCCTTCAGCCAGAACTGGTTCTCCTTGGCAGGGAATCTTTCTCTAGGAGCAGAGTGGGTTCTCATTGAAAAGTAGAAGTGACCAGTCTCTTCCTTTTTTTTTTTTTTTTTTTTTGGAGGTTACATTTCTTCCTGGTTTGGGATGTACATCCCTGAGCAAAATTTAGAGTAGATCTCTCAGCAAGATTTAAAGTGGAGAGGAGTTATTTAGTGTTCTTTTGGTCAAAAGGGGTCGTGGGAGGACTGCTAGACTAGGGGTGCTCTGTAACCTAGCTCTAGCCACCTTCCCACGGACAAGGACTTTTACCCCGCCTTTATTCACAGTTCTTTTTTAACTTATGCACTTCAATACCATCAGCAGAAATCTTCCCCATTTTCATTTCAAAGTATACCTCCACCCTAGTTTAGGCTTTAAATACTGTTCCTAAATTAAAAGCAGAAAATTGCAGAACCTTTAAACATAGAAATGTGTGAACCTAGAACACTGACATGCCAAGTACAGTTTTAAGGTTTAAGTTTATTAAGAACATTGAAGCATATTTGAAATGTAGAAGAAAGACTGGTAATAGTATTCATCTTATATCTAAAATGTGGGGGTTTTTTTTGTAGTAAATACAGCAGATGAACAGTGAGTAGAGAAACTGCCATTTGCTGATCTTGTGAAAGAACCAAGAAGTTTGTGAGCATCACCTCTCTCATTGTGTCATTTCTGGTGTTAATCATTCAGACAGGTTTAACATGGAGATCTCCTAGTCTGAAGTGTCATTTCTGGAGACGGTAATTTGAAGAATTTGAAAAGCATGGTAATAATATGAGCCAATTCAAAGATACACTACAGTTCATGTATCAAAGGGAAAATACTTTTTGATGGTTTTTTAGAGATACTGAGGAGTTTGAAAATAGATGGAGGAGCCAGACTTTCCAGCCAACTTCTAGATCATGAATGCACATTTTTTCCATTTAAAGAGTCTTTTTTTTTTTTTTTTTTGCTGAAGTCATATTAGTCCTTTGTAGCCTAACACCATTCAGCTATATATTTATTAACAAGTCAACCCTTCCAAAACGGCAGTGTGGTAACTATAAAGTGAATCTTGGGAGATATAAACCTTGTGCTATAGAACTGAAAGGATGAATATCAATATTAAGATGTGGGGACAAAACTAAGGTTTAGCTAAGAAGCACTATAAATGCATTTAGGTTTCAGAACTAGTAGCCCAACCTGCATGTAAAAAGGAGTGCTTATAAACAATTAATGCTCTTTGCAACATATAAGCACACACAGAACTTATTCACGTATAGTTAGGAGTTCATTTTCTGAGACTTTGGCTGGAAATCTAGGTTTCATGGATGAAACACTTTGGGTAACATCTCCAATATTCCCCCTGAGAAAATGAAGTAACAAAATCCATTAGATACTTAAAGCTAATAGATATTCTTTAATGTGGCTCCAGGTCTCTTTGTCTTGGCATGTTGTGGTGTTTTGGCACAAAGGACCATCAGAAAAGCCATTTTTGTCTTTGAAGATGATAGATTCTGCACACTTAATCCATTAATCTGAGCTGATGGGCTTTTGCCCAGAGTTAAAATATTTTCTCCTTACATAATGGTTTTCATATTAAATCATCGAATAACACTAATTTTTCTGGTGACTGCATTTAATTCCATTTTCTAGATGTAGAAAATTAAAGTGAGAGGGGAGGTAAACTTTTTCTTTTTTTTAACAAGGACTTCTATAGTGCTTGGTATATGTGCTCAAGCTCTCTTCTAAGTGTTTCATAAAATATGAACTCATGTGGTCCACATAACTACCCTATGACTCCGGTACTATTATCCTCGTTTAATAGGTGATAAAGATGAAACACAGAGAAGTCAAGCAGCTGGCCAGCTTGGCACGCGGATGCTAAGTGAGAGAGCAGGGGTGCAGCTCATGCTGTCTAGGTCTAGAGTCTGGGCTCTGACCATTACACTACACGGCCTCTAAGGCTCCCTCCAGACCACCCTCGTGGAGAATACCAAGAGCCAAGAATAGAAACGAGAATACTTAACATTTCCAGACCCCCTTTCTGAACCCCCGCCGACACTGGCCTCCCCATAGACTACATTCAAATCTTCAAAGTAAAATTTCAGGCTGAACGTTTTAAACTTGGGGAAGATGGAGCCTTTGAGATCACAGAGGAGCAATCTTGGAAGATGGGACTATGCTGAATGACTTAGCATCAAGAATATTTAATGTGCTTAGTGAAAAAGATTAAAAGTGAATTGAAACATGATCACTGGGTGGTGTTCTGTTTATTCTGAACAGCTACTTTTAAGTTACAAGTCCCACTTCCTGCACCTCCACTGGCCCAGACTGATGAGGCCAGAAGAGCTGTGCATTTTACCAGAAAAAAGAAACATCAGGAAATGACTAAAGAGCCACCAGGCAGGGCAGTAGCTCCCTAACATAAGGAGCCAAGCAGCACTTTCACAGGTCTACCCAAGGCATTGGTACTCCTGCAGAAAGAAAGATGTCCTATTGTTGTTATTAATGGAATTATAACCTAGCCTGAGAGCTTTGAGATATGAAACAGCCCCATCTTAACCAGGGAGCTCTTCACTATTGGTTCAAAATAGAGAGGTGTGGGCTGGGCGCAATGGCTCATGCCTGTAATCCCAGCACTTTGGGAGGCCGAGGCTGGTGGATCACTAGGTCAGGTGTTTGAGACCAGCCTGAACAACATGGTGAAACCCTGTCTCTACTAAAAATACAAAAAATTGCTGGGCGTGGTGATGCGTGCCTGTAATCCCAGCTACTCAGGAGGCTGAGGCAGGAGAATTGCTTGAACCCAGGAGGTGGAGGTTGCAGTGAACCAAGATCGTGCCACTGCACTCCAGCCTGGATGACTGAGCGAGACTCCGTTTCAGAAAAAAAAAAAAAAAAAGAAAGAAAGAAAGAAAAAGAAAAAAAGAGAGGTGTGGCTTTCAATTTTTATTTTCTGGCAGTAGCTAGTTGAGGGGACTATGCATTGACAGAAAGGCAGTTGAAGGTAAGGACCCTGTGGATCCAGGACATCTGGGTGTCATTAGCCATCATGAGGGGCCAGCCCACATAAGTGGTGGCAGAAAGGAAAAGAATCTCTGGCCAGAATATGGAAGTCATGGCTGGAGGCAACATTGGCTTTATTTTTGGAAAAGAGTTGGCCGGGCGTGGTGGCTCATGCCAATAATCCCAACACTTTGGGAGGCCAAGGTGGGCGGATCACCTGAGGTTGAGAGTTTGAGACCAGCCTGGCCAACATGATGAACCCCCATCTCTACTAAAAATACAAAAATTAGCCAGGCATGGTGGTGGGCGCCTGTAATCCCAGCTACTCAGGAAGCTGAGGCAGGAGAATCGCTTGAACCCAGGAGGCGGAGGTTGCAGTGAGCCGAGATCACACCGCTGCACTCCAGCCTGAGTGACCAAGTAAGACTGTCTCAGAAGAAAGAAAAGACTTTTCTTCTCTTTTTCTCTTCTCTTCTCTCCTTCTCTTTCTTTCTTTCTCTCTTTCTTTCTTTATTCTCTCTCCCTCTCTTTCTTTCTTCAAATTCTGAAATAATTTTAGATACCTCTCATTATTTATACCCCAGGATAAATAATTCAGCTAGTCTATTGCAAGAAGAAAAAAAATACTAGGTCCATCCATGAATATGGGGTGGGTTTCATTTTATTCATCTATTATTCATTATTCATTTCTCACCACTTAGAAAGCTTCCAAAGCTCTCTTATCTCCAGACCCACAAAATCCAGGCTTCTAATAACTCTTTTATCTTTAGTAGCCTTGACCTTCACCAGGCTTTAATTGCAGTCTCTTCCTGTCATGCCAGAGTTTTAGAGTCAAACTCACTTTGGTCAGTGGGACTGGTAGAAGCAGTCTGGTCATCAACAAATAAGTGTTATGGGTTGTTGGGTGGTTTTCCTTTACTTCCTTTTCTGGCAAATATCACTTAGAATGATTTATCTTACTGTCCCAAAGAGACGATAACCACAAAAATTTCCTCTAAAAGTGACGCCTAGGAACTGTTTAGCGGTCATTCACTCAGGGCTATAGAGGAGTACTTATAGGGATATCACACACACATCGATTAGAAATCACTCTACTGGGCCGGGCGCGGTGGCTCACGCCTGTAATCCCAGCACTTTGGGAGGTCAAGGCAGGCGGATCACGAGGTCAGAAGGTCGAGACCATCCTGGCTACCACAGTGAAACCCCGTCTCTACTAAAAATACAAAAAAAATTAGCTGGGCGTGGTGGCGGGTGCCTATAGTTCCAGCTACTTGGGAGGCTGAGGCAGGAGAATGGTGTGAACCCAGGAGGCGGAGCTTGCAGTGAGCCAAGACCACACCCCTGCACTCCAGCCTGGGTGACAGAGCAAGACTCCGTCTCAAAAAAAAAAAAAAAAAAAAAAAAAGCAAAGCAAAACAAAACAAAAATCCGAAAGAAATCACTCTACTGTAAGTATAAAGAAGATCTCAAGACAACTTACTTGAGTTCCCTATTCTACAATTTGGACAGATTGCTTGATAATACATATTAAATCATGAGGAGAAAAAAATCTGGTTTTGGTCTCTTTGTGGTCTAAAATCCTAGCAAAAGGTACAGAGAAGTTTAATCCATTTGTAATAGGTTCTGTTGCCATAGGCTTTCTATGTATACAATGCATTAAGCCTTGCTACGGTCTTTGCAGGTGGCTTTATTGACAGAGGTTACTTGGATAGTGCCATGCAGGGGTTAAAAACATGCCCTTCAGGGCCAGGGGACCTCGCGCTGAGTCTCACGACTTGCAAAGGGGCAAGTTCCTGGACCCCTCTAAGCTACAGTGTCATTTGTAAATATAGGGTGTTGGTGCTACCACACAGGGTCATTGCAGGCATTTAATCAGATAACATTTGTAGAGTTTCTGGCATAGTGCCTGGCATAAGAATAAGCATACAATAAATATTAGCAGCAGCATTAGATTCTCATAGGAGCATGAACCCTACTGTGAACTGTGCATACAAGGGACGTAGGTTGTGAACTCCTTATGAGAATCTAACTAATGCCTGATGATCTGAGGTGGAACCGTTTCATCTCAAACCCCCCACTCCCTGCTCCGTGAAAAAACCGTCTTCTACGAAACCTGTCTCTGGTTATTTTAAAGATAACTCCTTCTTGCAACATTTGCACTGCTTAATATTCAAGTTTAAGTTGGATGGAGCTGGATTTTGAATTCTTTCAGGCTGTTTCTATTTTACAGGCAAAACCCACCACCACATTGGGAAAGGCCAAAGGGTAAATTATTGTCTTATTTATTAACAGAAGGTAAGGTGAACATGGAAGTTCAGTAGAAAATGCAGGTTGTAACACATGTCCAGAATGATGCCATTTTAAAAAATGTGTGTAATACTTGTTTGGAAGGCCATATATCCAAATGTTAATATTAGTTATCCCTGATTGCCCCTTATTTTCTATTTTACACTTTTTCTTAGATTTTATGCAGGGAAGCTGTATTACTTTCTTATTAAAAAAAAACAACAAATGCTATATATTTATGTGTGTGTGTGTGTGTGTGTG
>NW_012116188.1:2052363-2053528 GCF_000951035.1 Colobus angolensis palliatus
TCTGTCACCCAGGTCTGAGTGCAGTAGCATGATCTCAGTTCACTGCAGCCTTGACCTTCTAGGCTCAAGTGATCCTCCCACCTCAGCCTTCCGAGTAGCTGGGACTACAGACACACACCACCATGTCTGGCTAATTTTAAAAATTTTTAATAGACACGAAGTCTCACCATATATGTTGCCCAGGCTGGTCTCAAACTCTTGGGCTCAAGCAATCCTCCCACCTCAGTCTCCCAAAGTGCTAGGATTACAAGCATAAGCTGCTGTATCCAACCAATGAATGCTATTTATAAAAAGAAAGAACTCTATAGTCACTGTAGAACCAATTTGTAGAGGGGTGTGGAAGCCCAGCTTCAGTCTCCATGTATGGAAAAGTAGAGATGGAGACTGTAGCCATGTGAGCAGGGAGCCCTGGGGATTGCTTGTGAGCCCTGGGGGTCATTTGATAAGGCACTGCAACTTCACAGCAATTGGTATTTCTGAATCTTCAGTGAGGTTTTATACCTGCCCTACTCACCAGAGTCTTGTTCTCATCCTCAGTTGTTCCAAGTATGTGAATAACTCCAGAAACTGATCTGGTACCCCCAGAGGCTCTCTGGATTTCTGAGGTCAATAACACGCTAGATGCAGGTTCTGTACACCTACTATCAAAGTAATGGCCCCGAAACTTAACAGGTGTGCAGAAGCACAGTTTTCAAGCATCTGGAGCACTGACTTACTTTGGATCATTATCACAGGCCCCGGATTTTTAATTGCTCAGCAAGAGCACTAGGCCAGGCCTCATGAGCAAGGTGAATATAATCATGTGTTGCTTAACAACAGGGATGTGCTCTAAAAAATGCAAATGCATCATCAGGCAGTATCCTAGACAACAATGTATCCTAGACTACAAACCTGTACAGTAGATTACTATACTGACTACTGTAGGCAATCAGAGCCAATGGTAAGCATTAAAAATATGTATCTAAAAGAAACTACCATCAGAGTGAACAGGCAACCTACAGAATGGGAGAAAATTTTGGCATCTACTCATCTGGCAAAGGGCTAATATCCAGAACCTATAAAGAACTCAATCAAATTTACAAGAAAAAAACAACCCCATCAAAAAGTGGGCAAAGGATATGAACAGACACTTCTCAAAAGAAGACATTCATACAGCCAACAGACA
>NW_012116188.1:2054458-2056035 GCF_000951035.1 Colobus angolensis palliatus
ATATATATATATATGTATCTAAACATACCTTCACATAGAAAAGACACAGTAAAATATGTTATAAAATAGGGGCCCCTCACCCCCGGGCCATGGACCAGTAGCAGTCCAGGCTCCATAGCAGGAGCTGCATAAGTAGCTTTATCTGTATTTACAGCTGCTCCCCATCGCTCACATTACCATCTGAGCTCCACCTCCTGTCAGATAAGCGCTGGCGTTAGATTCTCACGGGAGCGGGAACCCTACTGTGAACTGCGCATGTAGTTGTGCACTTCTTTTTCTTTTTTTTTCTTTTCTTTTTTTTTTTTGAGACTGAGTCTAGCTCTGTTGCCCAGGCTGGAGTGCAGTGGTGCAATGAGATATGGGCTAACTGCCACCTCCACTTCCCGGATTCAAGCAATTCTCCTGCCTCAGCCTCCCAAGTAGCTGGGATTACAGGTGCCTGCCACCACACCCAGCTAATTTTTGTATTGTTAGTAGAGGTGGGATTTCACTGTGTTGGCCAGGCCACCACGCCCATCTAATTTTTGTATTTTTAGTAGAGATGGGGTTTCACTGTGTTGGCCAGGCTGATCTCACACTCCTGACCTTGTGATCCACCCTCCTCAGCCTCCCACAGTGCTGGGATTACAAGCACGAGCCACTGCACCTGGTCGGTTGTGCGCTTCTTATGAGAATCTAACTAATGCCTGATGATCCGAGGTAGAACAGTTTTATCCTGAAACTGCCTCCCTCCCTGGTCTGTGGGAAAATGGTCTTCCACAAAACCAGGCCCTAGTGCCAAAAAGGTTTAGGACTGCTGGTAAAAAATTAAAAAATTATGCACTTGTATAAGGCACTTACCATGAACGGAGCTTGCAAGGCTGGAAGTTGCTTTGGGTGAGTGAGTGAGTGAGTGGTGAGTGAATGTGAAGGCCTAGGACGTTACTCTACATTACTGTAGACTTTATAAACACTCAACACTTAGGCCACCCTAAATTTATTTAAAAATTTTTTTCTTCTATAATAAATTAATCTTAGCTTACTGTTACTTTTTTACTTTATAAGCTTTTTAAAAAAACGTTTTGACTCTTGTAATAACACTTAGCTTAAAACACAAACACATTGGACAGCTATATGAAAATATTTTCTTTATATCCTATTCTGTAAACTTTTTCCTGTTATTAAAATTTTTCATTTTTTGTTTTTACTTTATAAACACTTTTGTTAAAAACTAAGCCACAAACACACACATTAGCCTAGGCCTGCACAGGGTAAGGCTCATCAATATCACTGTCTTCCACCTCCACGTCTTCAGGGGCAGTAACATGCATGAAGCTGTCATCTCCGATAATAGCAATGCCTTCTTCTGGAATTCCTCCTGAAGGGCCTGCCTGAGGCTGTTTTACAGTTAACTTTTTTTTTTTTTTGAGACGTAGTCTTGCTCTGTCGCCCAGGCTGGAGTGCAGTGGCACGATCTCGGCTCACTGCAACCTCTGCCTCCTGGGTTCAAGCAATTCTCCCACCTCAGCCTCCCAAGTAGCTGGGATTACAGGCATCCGCCACCATGCCCAGCTAATTTTTTTGTATTTTTTTGTATT
>NW_012116188.1:2056280-2087797 GCF_000951035.1 Colobus angolensis palliatus
CTGCCCGTCTCGGCCTCCCAAAGTGCTGGGATTACAGGATTGAGCCACCGCGCCCGGCCTTTTTTGTATTTTTAGTAGAGATGGGGTTTCACCATGTTGACCAGATTGGTTTCGAACTCCTGGCCTCAAGTGATTCGCCCACCTCGGCCTCCCAAAGTCTAGGATTACAGGCGTGAGCCACCGCACCCGGCTACAGTTAACTTTTGAAATATAAGTTGAAGGAGCACACTCTCAAATAACAATAAAAAATATAGTAAATACATAAACCCAGTAACATAGTCATTTATTATTACCAAGTATTATGTACTGTACATAATTTAAGTGCTATACTTTATACATTTAGCAGCTCAGTAGGTGTTGTTTTGTTTGTTTGCTTGTTTTGCAATGGCGTCCTGCGGTGTCACCAGACTGGAGGGCAATGGCGAGATCTTGGCTCACTGCAACCTCCACCTCCCGGGTTCCAGCGATTCTCCCACCTCAGCCTCCTGAGTAGCTGGGATTACAGGCATGCAATGCCATGCTTGGCTAAGTTTTTGTATTTTTTAGTAGAGACAGGGTTTCACCATGTTGGCCACGCTGGTCTCGAACTCCTGAACTCAAGTGATCCACCCGCCTCGGTCTCCAGAAGTGCTGGGATTACAGGTGTGAGCCACTGCGCCTGGCCTCAGTAGGTTTCTTTACCCCAGCATCACCACAAACACATGAGCAATGTGTGGCACGACCACATTATGATGTCACTAGGTGACAGGAATTTTTCAGCTCCATTATAATCTTCTGGGGCACTGTCATATGTCTGGTTTGTCACTGACCAAATTATCGTTAGGTGGTGCACAACTGTACCTTCTTTTACTGTTTTAAAATATGAGTGGCTTCTTCTTCCCACTGAAATAATCGTAGTGGACTGTCTTTGTTTTCCCCCTTGGCTGAGCTGTTTCAGTAATGATTTCTCACTGACTCATTTACTTCCCTTTCCGTGATCTCAAAAGTTTTTTTTCTTCTACTCCCTCCATTTTAATTTAGGGAAACACATATAATTTTTAGATTGTTTAATTTAAAAACCTGAATTCTTAATCTCACCTCATTTTATTTACATTTCAGTGGCATATGTGAAACAAAAACATTTTTCCCTTTACGGCTTATTTATTAAATTTTTTAAAAACCTCAGAGAAAAAGATTTGGCCACATTTTTGTCTCTTTTTATGGCTACAAATATAACATCGGGAATATATATCAGAATTGATGTGCTTCTAAGTTGCATTTTTCACAGTTGGCCACAGAGCTTTTTGCTTAGCTATCTCGAGTTGCATTGGAACTGGGTTTTCTGTATAATTTTTTTCTCTACTTAACTGTAGAAGGAAACACATGTCCAAACTGAGGATAGCCCCACTTTAAGTTTCAACATGCTTTGGGTTTTGCAGCATCCAAGATTTTCCTAACTACACACCTCCTTTTTTTTCTTTTCTTTTCTTTTTTCGCCTTAAAACACGCTCTTTTGGCTGGTTCAATAAGCCGTTCCTGCCAACCAGTTGCTTTTATGGTAATTGACAGAGTAGCTGATTTTTGGAACCTTGGAATCTAAAAAGGCATTTTAGCTCAGACTTTGGAGAGGCTGAGCCAAGCTACTTGCAGAGTAAGAGATACAGCCGAGCCAAATGTGGGGCAGTCAGACCCTGAGTCTGTGCATGCTAATGAACTGCTCTCAAGAGTCTACATACCAGGAGCTAGCTCCAACTTGCGTTTTCCCTCTTTCAGCAACATGCGCGATCCTTCCCTCTCCTGTCTGATTGTTTCTGGAGCTACTAGGTGCCACTTCTAGAGTGGAGCCGGTGAGACCACCTGTCAGCAGTGGACAGACGTGTCAGGACCCCCATGACCACCAGGGGTGGGTACACAGACCCACTGCTCCTCAAATACTGACCATGAGCTGAAAAGACACAAGACACAGCACACTTGAGCCAGAGAAGAGCTGATAAGTTTTTACTTCAAAGGGAAAGAGCATAAGAAAAAAAAAATTACAACATTAATACTGCCAGTTAGTATAATGAGAAGATTGTAAATTTTCTGAATTCCCCTCAAATGATATCAGTTCGCTAAAAACGGCAACATTTCTCCAGATTTCATCTTAGCACAACAAACAGAAAAAAAAAAAAAATCTCCCCAGACTCCCAGATCTTTAGAGTCCTTGCTTTCCATAAAAAAAGCACAAATGTTTCAGAGTCAAAGGGCTCTGTTTGCTATCTTACTTTTGCCGGTTTGGCTCTTCTGGGAACCAGAACACATTACTCCACAGGAGGTGGCTCTTGGACTCAAAATACCCAAGTGACACTGGGCAGCCCACCAGTAACAGCCTCAGGAAAAGCGTGCCCTTCTAACATCAATTCATTTTTTGAACTAAAAGCACTTTGGACACAGAGACTGCCCACCCCCCGCACTTCCCAAGTGGTGGTAAGCAGCTTTTCCTGGTTGATTTCAGTCTTTGAGATTGAGCTTTGTTGTATGCAGTTTTCACACTGACTACTGATAGAGAAGCAATATTCTATTCTCCATTACTTTTTTTTAAATAGAAATTCTTTTTTTATTGTATTATTCTTTATGTTCTAGGGTACATGTGCACAACGTGCAGGTTTGTTACGTATGTATACACGTGCCATGTTGGTTTGCTACACTCATCAACTTATCATTGACATTAGGTATTTCTCTTAATGCTTTCCCTCCCCCAGCTCCCCACCTCCCGATGTGTGATGTAAAACAATTTTCTTCTGTTACTGGAAAGGAACCCAATCTATACCTAGTGACATTGAATGTGCCCATCTGCCTGAAAAATAAAATACAGAATTCAGTGTATTGAATCCTGTGTAGTACATTGTTGAGATTTGTAAAACCTAATTAAGAATACCTGCATGGGGATTTGAGTCTACGTTTTTGCACTTCAAAGGTATTTTTATAGGCACCAAAGTGTCAAACACATACACCCAAAGAGTAAGCAGAATTTTATAATTTCACAGTTGGCTGTAGTAAACATGTTTCTCAGTGGAACAAGTCCAAGGAGTCAGCCACAGGGAGTGCTAGCCACAGCCAGGCGCTCACGGGGCTGTAAGACATGCAAGTCAACTCCTCACCCTAAATAGAGGCTCTCCGTGGGCCTGAGCCATGAATTACATCTTCTTCTTCCACGTGCAGGATCCATACATTGATGGCATTGATGCACTAACAGGTTCTGTAACCCATAACGTATTTGATAGCCACAGGCTTTCCTCTTGTCTGTGCAGTAACCACTCCGAGGTTGACAGTTCAGGTAGGGAAGCGGGTTCTGGTCTCCTTTGCCTATGTGAGATGGCTTCATCTGGGAGCCAGAGCGTCAGTTACATAGTCTTCTCTAAATTATGTTTTGTTATTTCCCTAACGTTATTTAAGCCTCATGGAACTTACTCTGCTTTTGCCAAGTCTTTCCATTGAATAAATATCTCCATAACCTATTGCTTCACTTTGGCAACAGAATTGTTGCAATTTGTGGGCAAAATGGAGCAAAGGCCTAACTCATTTTTTTTTCCTCTGTAAAATGTGCAATTTGCTGGCTTTCATTCTCCCAGACGAAAGCCTTGACTTGTTCTCTGTTCTGGTAGCACCTTGTCTCTGTCCTTACTGAGTGAAGATTTATAGACAGGAGAATAGAACTCAATAAAAAATGACTTCACAGATACCAGGGAGACTTGCTATCCATACACAGTCAGTAATCGTAAATAAATTAGGCCACAAAGTGCTCAGAATTGTGCCTGGCACGTAGTAAATGATCTGTAAATCAGTAGTATCAGAGTTCTGCAAATTACAAATGATCATTCTTGTCCTGCATTTACATGAGTTACTTTATAACTGCAAAATTATGGAAAGTAGCAGAGGTATAGCTAAGCATCCAGGCTGACCCTGTAAGAGCCAGAAGCTGGCAGAGCTGCAGAAGGTAACGATCTAACTGTTCACAGATCCAATTATTTCCCCCAAAGGATCCCTAAAACCTTATAAAATGCCGCCTGAGTAGTCAGTGAAAGGAGACCAAGGGAACTAACACTCGTTCCATTCTGGGCCAGACACACATGATCTCACGTGTTCTTCACAACCTTGCCATTTGTTCACTAAATGCTTTTGTTTTGTTTGTTCGCCTTGTTTATTTAAGTTCCTTAGGTGAAGGGTTGTGAAAAGAGCTCAGAGTGACTCATGATTGTCTCGTGGTCTACACCTTAAGGCTTAACTCAGGGTATGTCAGCAGGCTTTCCCCATTTTTTTCCTTCAGACAGGGTATTGAAGCTTGGCTGCCTCATGGTCATGTCATTTATTTTCTCTTGACCACCTCTTCCCTGGGAAATTTTGCCCTGCTTAGACTATATGACGATCATGTTGACGTTATTCTTCTCAAACCTCTTCTAGTTCTGTGACTCTCTTAGAGCTCAGAATTGGAAATTAGGATGCATTTCCTAACTATCCTTAAGCAGTGTAGAGAAAAAGAAATTGTGAGAAATATTGGGTTGGCGGGGACGGGAGGTGGGGTAAAAGGAAGGGAGAGGACTAAGGGCAGGAAAAGACAGTTTTATAAAGGCCATAGAACTAGCAGAGGGCCTTGCATCTTCCAAGTTTCCTGTGTGGAGCACAGTGCCACGTGCAGTAGCTCCCCAGTAATATTGATTGATTATTGTTGTGGATGATGATGGTAATGAAGAGGGGCTTACCCACTATCTGGTTTTGGAGTCTCGACCCTACTCCTTTGCTAGGACGCCATGCCAGTAGCCTATCTACCACCCCCCTACATCTTTCCCTTCAGTAGGGACATTTTTGTGTTACTCATACCAGATTCTTTTAGCCTAAGGAGCTTGAGAACCCATTTTTGTGGGTTCTTTATATTTATGTGGTGTTGAGAGACATTCGTGTTCTGAGTGAAGCAGCAAATCTAAACCAAAGATGTGAGTGTAGAAGCAAAAGCTAACATCCTAACTTTCATTTCCTGCAGCAGCAGGAGGAGGCGTTCTTTTGGAAATTGAGGACTGGTGACTGCTTCTTCTAATAAATATGCCAGGAAATCCTGTATTGCTATCACCATTGAGTCTGTTACTCATTTGCTAACTAGCAGAGGGAACTATTTGCCCATCCTTTGTCTGAAATAAATGTGTGATAACTGACCAGGCACGGTGGCTCACACCTGTAATCCCAGTGCTTTGGGAGGTCAAGGCAGGCAGATCACGAGGTCAGGAGTTCAAGACCAGCCTGATGAACATGGTGAAACCCTGTCTCTACTAAAAATACAAAAATTAGCCGGGCGTGGTGGCAGGTGCCTGTAATCCCAGCTACTCAGGTGCCTGAGGCAGGAGAATTGCTTGAACCCGGGAGGTGGAAGTTGCAGTGAGCCGAGATCACACCATTGCACTCCAGCCTGGGCAACACAGCAAGCCTCCATCTCAAAAAAAAAAAAAACAAAAAAGAAAAAAGAAAATTTGATAACTATGAAATTATAGAATCATTGAGCCAGAAGCACCCCCAAGATTGTCTAGAACCCCCAGTTTTTTATTTTAATTTTCTTAGAGACAGGGTCTTGCTTTATTGCCCAGGCTGGAGTGCAGTGGCACAATCCCTGCTTACTGCAGCTTCAACTCCCTGGGCTCAAGCGATCCTCCCACCTCAGCCTCCTGAGTAACTGGGAATACAGGTGAACACCCACCATACCCAGCTATTTTTATTTTTATTTTTAGTAGAGATGAGATCTCACAGTGTAGCACAGGCTGGTCTCGAATTCCTAGGCTCAAGCAATCCCCCTGCCTTGGCCTCCCAAAGTACTGGGATTACAGATATGAGCCCAGCCAAAACTCCCTGATTTTATAGTTAGAGAACTGAATCCCAGACATTGTGGGAGGTCATCATCTGCCCCCAGGTTACACTGCAGGTGGGTAGTAGGGCAAGGCCAGAACCTGGCCCCAGGCACAGTCAGCACTCTTTTCCTTATGCTGCTTGTCTCCTGATCCAAAAGGCCCCAATTTCTCAGAGTAAATAACTTCAGATGATTGTATATCTATGGGAGTTCCCTTTTATTCTTTACTACCCACTGTCATCTTATTTCTGCCCCTTTGCAATTTTTTTATCTTAATATAAACTGCTTTATCTTTATTAAAACCTAACTAATTTTCAACCATATTTCCTGAAGAACTTTTACTTCTGGTCATTAGTGATGAAACTCCTGAGATGAGAAAAGAAAGGAAAAAAATAAAAATAATTGAATTTTTGCTTTTCTTTACAGACACTCTGGAAAACGGATCCAATAAGGGTGACAGGTGAGCAAAATGTTCCCATTGGCCATTCCTGCTTTTCAGGAAAATTTTCAATGTAAACTGCAGTGAGTTTGATCGTTTACTTTCTGTTTTGCTTAACTCCAGTGCAGCTAACAGAAAGGGACCGAGCAAAGATGACACGTATTGGAAGGAGATCAACGCAGCTATGGCCTTAACAAATCTTGCACAGGGAAAGGACAAACTGCAGGGAACTACCAGCTGCATCATCCAGAAGTCGTCCCATATAGCAGAAGTAAAGACTGTCAAAGTGCCGCTGGTGCAGCAGTTTTAAGAGCTTGTTGCTTTTCAGATCCAATGGATGTTCTTTCCAGTGTTTTCATCAACCCTCATCCTAAGAGCCGAAGCAGGGATGAAAATGACTTTCTCCTAAACCTCTTCTTATTTTTAATTATCCCAAATATATCATTTAGTTGCTTCTGTAAAAGACATATAAATTATAAAAAACTCATTTTAATCAAAAATATTAACTTATTTTATGTTACTCAAACTATGCATAAAATGTCTGCATTACCATTACAGTAAGTGCCTTGCTTCCCAAAAATAAGCTCCAACGTGGGCATAGTTGAACAGCTATGCCTCAAAATGCCAACGCCATATGCTTATTAGCCTGTGTGCATCATTCCAGACGGACCTAATCATTCCAGGACTGAAACCAGAATCGCTGAAAGCCCTTGAAATACATTCAATAATTCACAAGTTAAAACTTGGATATCTGTTCAGCCCAAATGAAATCTTCCTTTTAAAAAGAAGTCTACAGTATTGAAAATTGTTCAATGTGCTTTTCAGAGTGACAGGGAGAATTTTATGCATGTATCTTGCCTGCATATCTGATATGTTACAAACTTCCAAAATTCCAGGTGCAGCGATCCACATAACGTTGTACATTTAAGAAGTGATTCCTTCAAGCTAATTTAAAATTTCAATGAATACATGGTGATCAGGAAAACTTTTTTTGAAGCACTGTTGGAAAGCACCACAAAGCCCTTTAGAATTAATCTGGATTTTTTTCTCAAGTTCTGCTGAAGTTCAAAAAAAAAAAACTTTATTATATAAATAATTCAAAATTTTCCTGTGTAAAACTAAACCTGTAGTTTTAAAACATAATCCTGTTTGCATTAGAGCTCACTGTCTTTTTGTGATGGAAACTGTGTTCATATGGTATGACTAAAAATCTTTTATTTGATTCATTTCAAATTACAATTGCTGATGGACAATTTGTATTGCAGCGAGAACAAGAGAATGAAAGAAATATATCTCTGTGCGGCTATACATACACATACATAAAATTGATTTTTAAATTTAAAACATACGGAAAACAAAACATTGAACAGTTTGAATTTTGCCAAGTTGGATATTAATGTAAAAGTGAAGTGAAATCGTGCATTGAAAGAAAACATTTTGTTTCTAAATTAGACTACCATTGAGTGAGAATAATCAATATCAAGAAAGAAGACTATCTTTCTCAACTAAACAATAATATTCTAATCAGCTTGGGAAGACTTGAAACTTGAATAAACAGTGGAAATGCCAAATATAACAGAGGGTATGTGCTACAGAGAAGTAAAGAGGGTTTGACTCTTTTATGATGGGATTTTTTTTTTGTGGCTATGTAATCTGTTATTTTTTTTAAACTGGAAAGCATTTTTGTCAGTGTGAATGAGGGTCAATAGTGCAGCCAAGTGGTGACATTTTTCTTTATTTTGCAAAATGCTTTTAAAACCAAAGGCTGCTCTAGTTGACGGACAGTATCAGTCTTGATATAAATTGTAGGACACTTTTTCATGTAACATAGCATTTGGGGATTGGATTTATTTAGTGTAATGAAGATAATTTGATATAAAAATATTTTGTGTATATATATATTTTTACTTTGTTTTCTAAATTGCTGTTTGCAGTAACAGTAAGCGCAAAGCAAAATATATAAGTTATGACTGTATGATCAGATGAAGTATGAGTTCTTTTGGTTTGCATCCTTAAATAGTTAGAGATCTCTGATAAAAACTTTGGAATCTTTACAAAACAATTTTGCCAAAATGTGAGCATGTCAATGAAAACTAAAGACAAATACTTCGCTCTTTTTCATACTATTATAAGTTATTCTGGTATTAAATATGTTAATAAAAGTGTTTTGGTTTTGACATATTTCAGTTAGATGAATGAATGCTGGTTGTATTTTATTTGAATGAGTCATGATTCATGTTTGCCGTCTTTTTTAAAAAATCAGCAAATTTCTTCTATGTTATAAATTATAGATGACAAGGCAATATAGGACACCCATTCACATGATTTTTTTCAATACCAAAGGTTGGAAGATTTTATAATTAACATGTCAAGAAGACTTTATAATAAGCACATCCTTGGCAATATCTCCAATTGCAATGACTTTTTAATTTATTTTTTCTTTTGCTGCTTTAACATTTTCTGGATATTAAAATCCCCCCAGTCCTTTAAAAGAATCTTGAACAATGCTGAGCCGGCAGCTGAAAATCTAACTCATAATTTATGTTGTAGAGAAATAGAATTACCTCTATTCTTTGTTTTGCCATATGTAATCATTTTAATAAAATTAATAACTGCCAGGAGTTCTTGACAGATTTAAAATAAAAGTTAATTTCTAGACCTCAATGATCGTATGGATTTTGTTTTCCTTTGAGAGCTGAGCAGGTAGATGAAGCAGTAGAACAGACGGGCCCATTATATGCAGCAATTCTCCTTAGACTGTTAAGGGATATGATATGGGAGTGCTGCATTTGTATTAGGTTTGAATTTCATCACCTTAGGCCACCAATCCAGCTTTTAAAGACTGAGGAAAAGGGAGTGTGATGTTGACTATTAAAATAGGTAACTTTAAAATGAGCATTTTCACATAATACCTTCTTTCCCTCACTAATACAATTAGCATTTGTGGCGTGCTCTGCACTGGAGAGAAAACCTTGGCTTTGAAGCTAGACAGAACTACCTTTGAATCTCAGCTTTATCCCTTACTACTTAGTCATTCTTATCTAGTTTCTTCATCTGGAAAGTGGGAGTAAGGAGCTATACCTTCTAGAATTCGCAGTCAGATTGAGATAAAATACAATACATAAAGTGCCTACCACTTTATGTATGTAATGTCTGTCAGATAATAGGTGCTTGGTAACTGGAACGTATTATTATGTAATTACAATTCCTCTCTCCGGGCTTTATGCACAAGAAAGTAGAAATATTTAAAACAAATGCAACATAAGACATGGGTAGTTTAATGAACAGCTGTGGAGAGGGAGAGATGCCTGACAAGAAAAGCTGCTGTGCAATGGTGAAAGTTGGTATCAGAGTTAGAAAGGCCTTCAAGGAAGATCATTTTAGCATCATCACTTTGAATTTCCAGGCAAAAAGCATAAAGCGTTGCAAAGTTAAGGCAGAACAGACATTCCAGCAGAAAACACGATACATGCGGTCGCTTCCTTCTTTGGGATAACCAAGAATTGCTTTCCCTGTATTTGTCCTGCTTGATACTGTTCAAGATGGCTAAGAAAAACTCAAGCTGCTGCCTGTGTTCTCTGTCTGCTCCAAGTAGCAACGTTTAACAAACAGTGGCAACAGCCATAGCCTGCTTTTAAACTCATCCAGCTCAATGGTGTCACAGCATGCAAATAAACACAGAGAAGAAGAACAAGCCCCCCAGGCTGTCCTGCCAGGGATGGCATAGGCAAGTCATGCCTTGGAAGGCAGCGTGTTGTGGTGGTAAGAACCTGGGCCGGCATGCTCTGGCTTTGCTACTTCACTTCTTAGTACCTTTGGGGAATAAGCATAAGCCTTCTTTCTATACCCATTGTTTGCACCTATAAAATTAGATCTGTGAAATTTACCTACTCCAACGATCTGTTGTGGGGAGTCAATGAGGCAGTCGATATAAAAGCACTTTACAAACTGCATGGCACTGTATAAATGTTAGCGATTATGACCGTATTCCACACAGCTCTGAAAGACCTCATGTCTCACACTTTTTGGCACTATAAACTGTGGTTTCCATGAAGCATATAGGACCCCTAGACTCTGTCAAATATGTGTTAGGGTCACCAACATTGGGTCCTTGTGACCACTAAGAATTTCTTGGTCCTGTTCTTTTTTTTTTTTTTTCTTGAGACAGAGCCTTACTCTGTCACCTAGGCTTATGGAGTGCAGTGGTGCCATCTCAGCTCACTGCAACCTCTGCCCCCTGGGTTCAAACAATTCTCCTGCCTCAGCCTCCCAAGTAGCTGTGACTACAGGGGTATGCCACCACACCTGGCTAATTTTTTATTTTTAGTAGACACAGGGTTTCACCATGTTGGCCAGGCTGGTCTCGAACTCCTGACCTCAGGTGATCCACCCGCTTCGACCTCTCAAAGTGCTGGGATTACAGGCATGAGCCACCATGCCCAGCCAGTCCTGTTCTTCTTTGTAACCATTATGATTAGAATTAGAAGATAGAAGATAGATTGCCACACTGTGGGAATAGAATCCTGACTTCACCACTGTGAGCTTTGAGACCCATCTCAGAGATGGATTAAAACTTTGGTTTGGGAGAAGGGTGAATTGGCCACAATAAACTTTTTCTCTCAAGGCGAGGAAAAACAGATTTCTGAGTTTGGAAACAAAACAAAATGCTGAGGTGTTTTTACATTTTGCACAATGACTCCATGGGAATTCACCCACGTAAGATGGTCTCACTAGGTCTCCTACAACAAATTGTAACCCAAAGCCAGTTTCTGGAAATTTGACCTACACTGAGTCTAATCTGACAGATATTCTTGACTTTTAAACAAAATTTAAATTTTAAATTACAAGTGTTTTAAAAATATATAGATGTAATTTATGCTAATTGCCGAAAAATGTAAACAGTATAGAAGGGTAAAGAGAAAAAGCACCTACATGAGGATCTATTATTTTTGGATCTATTATAATTTATTTAGCAGATAGCCCACTGATGAACTTTTGGGTTATTTTGAATTTTTAATTATTATAAACTAGTGCTACTCAAAGTGCTGTTTCACACTGGAATAAGGAGCTTGCACCAAAATGGATTTCTTTCTTCAAGAAAGTCTTTCTATAAGAAAAAAAAAAAGTCAGCTGAATGTACAGTGCTCTTAGCAATGTAGTTGATTTACATTAAGTAGCACTGATAACAATGATTCAGGTTGGGCACAGTGGCTCACACCTGTAATCTCAGCACTTTGGGAGGCCAAGGCGGGTGGATCATTTAAGGTCCAGGAGTTCAAGCCCAGCCTGGCCAACATAGTGAAACCCCATCTCTACTAAAAGTACAAAAAACTTAGCCAGGTGTGGTGGTACATGCCTGTAGTCCCAGCTACTCGGGAGGCTGAGACAGGAGAATCACTCAAACCCTGGAGGCGGAGGTTGCAGTGAGCTGAGATTACACCACTGCACTCCAGCCTGGGTGACAGAGTGAGACTCTGTCTCAAAAAAAAAAAAAGAAAACAAACAAACAAAAAACAAAAAAAAGAACACAAACAAAAAAACAATGACTCAATGAACATTCTTACGCCTATGTGTCTTCAGCCACTTATACATCTATGGAATAGATAGCTAGAAGTGGAATTAATGGGTCAAAAGATAAGCACATTAAATTTTTTGATGAATGTTACCAAATTAGTATTTAAAAATTCTACCAATTTGGCCAGGCACGGTGGCTCATGCCTGTAATCCCAGCACTTTGGGAGGCCGAGGCGGGCGGATCACAAGGTCAGGAGATCGAGACCACGATGAAACCCCGTCTCTGCTAAAAATACAAAAAAAAAAATTAGCCGGGCGCGGTGGCGGGCGCCTGTAGTCCCAGCTACTCGGGAGGCTGAGGCAGGAGAATCACTCAAACCCTGGAGGCAGAGATCATGCCACTACACTCCAGCCTGGGTGACAGACAAAAAAAGAAAAAAAAAAAAAAAAATTCTACCAATTTACACTTCCAACAATAGGGTGTGCCTGTTTTCCCTCAACCTGGTCAAAACATTGAGTAGTAGTAAACTTTTCAATAGTTGACAATGTGGTTGATAAAAATGATGTCTCAACATTGTTTTAACTTGTACTTATTTAAGATGAGTGGCACTGCACTTAAGCTGATTGGTATTTCTTTTCAGTAAACTGCTTGTTCATGTTTTTCTTTTTCTTTCTTTTTTACCTTTCCTTGTCCATTTTTAAGTAATTTGTATGAGTTCTTCGTATATTAAAGAAAATTTAGTACCTTGTCTGTAATATATGCTGTAAGTGTTTTCCCAATTTGCTAGGGTATTTTTTAACTTCACTTATCGTATTTTGAAATTCGGAAGGTTGAGCCTCGTCTGTGTGTATATTTAGGGTACATAGGATGCTACTGCATCTATCTGGCCATCATAGAAGCAGTGTCATGTGGTAGCTCAGAGCATACACTCTGGAACCAGACTGCTGAGGTTCAAGTCACTTCTCTTGTGCTTACTGGCTCTATTACCTTGCACAACACACTTAACCCATCTATGTCTCAGTTTCCTCATCTGTAAAAGATGGTTGATAATAATATCTACTTCTTAGTGGTGTGAGGATTAAATTAGTTATTATATATAAAGTACTTACAGTGCTACCTAGCATATAGTTAGTGCCAAGATTGTAAAAAGATTCATCCATGTTTTCTACTATCAGTTTTATTATTTATTTTTGTATATTTAAATCTTGTATCCATTGGCAATTTATTTTGGCCAAGAAGTAAGCTAGGTATCTGGCTCTCTCCCTGATCCTCCCAGCAAAAGAAAACCTAGCTGGCTGTCTCAAAACTGTTTACTAGATAATCCACTGATCTCAGTATTTACTTCTGAGCTCTCCTCAGGCCCTTACCATAGTACTGAGTATAAATCCTTCAATATCATTCTTCCTCGGAATTTTCCTGGCTCTTTCTACATCTTAACTTTTAAGGATACACATGATACATTATATTATCAAATCCCTACTGCCCCCAAAATAATGTTGGCATTTGTGGAGTTCATGAATATATAGATGAGTTTATACTTTGCAATGCTGAGTTTTATTATTCAGTTTTCTTCTTTCATTTGATCTCAGTAGAGTTTTAGTTTTGTTTCCTATTTCTCATTCATTGGTGTTTATTTTTGTCTTGCATCTGTCAGTATAGTTTTTCCATTTTTGTTTAATCTTAATTATCATTTGTTTGCAGACAAACTATTGGTTTTTAAATATTACTTTTGTTAGCCAGACACTTAATTAGGATTCTTTTTTAAAAATTAATATTCCAAATATTTCACTTGGACTTTGAGGTATACCATCATGTTATTTCCAAATAATGAAAATTTACTGATCCTTCTCTAATATTTATACCCTAGTCCTTTCCTTTCCTTGTGGTATTGACTGATATTTCTAGAACAATTTTTAATGACAGAGATGGTAAGCTCTCTTGTGTTTTTCCTCACTTTAATGGGATCACTTCTAGCGTTTAAATATTTATGCTATAATGGATATTGATTTGAGAATTATTCTTTTTCATATTTTAAGACAATATTATTTCATTCTGGATTGACTAAAATATTTTATTATAAATGGATGTTGAATATTTTCCTAAACATTTTTTATTAAATTATAATGTAAAAAATTTGCAAGCCATAAATGTACAACTCAACAAATTTTAACGTACAGAATATAATTGTGAAAGCAAAACCCAGGTCAAGATTAGGACCATTATAAGTGTTCCAGAAGCTCCTACCCCAGATGTAACTATTTTTCTGACTTCTACCTAGTTGTGAAATTAAACTGAATCATAGAGTTACATTCGTTTTGATCAATATTATATTTGTGAGATTCATCCATCTTGTTGAATGAATTCATTCTTGTAGCATCCATTCCTCTTTATTGTTATATATAATTGCATCATTATATGAATATAAAACAAATTATTTATACAACCTCCTGTTGATGGACATGTGGGTTTTCCATTTGGGGGGCTATGATGAATAACACTTCTATAAACATTCTCGTATATTTCTTTTGGTAAATTTATGTATGCATTTCTGGTAGACTGGAGCTAGACTTTTTGAGTTATGTTCAGTTGTAGTGGATATTATCAAACGGTTTTCCATGCTGGTAACACCAGTTTACATCTCCAAAGCAAGATATGAGAGATCTAGTTGCTCCATAGACTTGCTAATTTTGGTATTTTCAGATGTTAATGTTTTAGCTTTTATAGTAGATTTGTAGAGGCATCTTATGATTTAACATTAAGAACAAACTGATATTGTTTAATATGAATATTTAATTGATATTTAATTGGTGATTTTAATATGTCATATTTGGATATTGTGGCAGTACCTGTTCAAGTTTTTTTTTTCTTTGAGACAGGGACTTACTATGTCACCCATGCTGGAGTGCAGTGGCACAGTCACAGCTCACTGCCTCAACCTCCCAAGCTCAGGTGATCCTCCCCTATCACCCTCCTAAATAGCTGGGACTACAATTTTTTCTATTTTTTGTAGAATCAGGTTTTTGCCATGTTACCCAGGCTGGTCTTGAACTTGTAGTCTCAGGCAATCCACCTGTCTTGACCTCTCAAAGTGATTGGATTGTAGGCATGAGCCACTGTGCCCAGCCTCAAGGTTTTTTTTAATTGATACATTATAATTGTACAGATTTATGGGATACAGCTTGATGTTTCCATGTATATATGTTGTAGAATGATTTAATAAGGGTAGTTAGTGTACCCATCATTTCATGCATTTATCATTTCTTTGTGGTGAGAACATTCAAAAGCCTCTCTTCTAGCTATTTGATAACATGCAATACCTTACTGTTAAGCATGTTACCCTCCTGTGCAATCAAATACCAGAACTTATTCCTCCTAATTGTTACTTTGTACCCAGTGACCAACCTCTGACCAGCCTCTTCTTTCCCCCTTCCCTCTCCAGTCTCTGGTAACTACTGTTCCACTCTCTATGATATCAACATTTTTTTAAATGGACTTCATATATGAATGATATCATGTCTTTCTGTGCCTTCCTTATTTCACTTAATATGGTGTCTTCCAGGTTCATCTATGTTGCAGCAAATGACAGGATTTCATTCTTTTTTATGGCTGAATGTGTGTGTGTATATATATATGTGTGTGTGTGTGTGTCTGTGTATATATATATATATATGTATAACATTTTCTTTGTCCATCCACTTATTGTTGGACACAGTTTGATTCCATATCTTGGCTATTATAATTAGTGTTCAATAAACATGGAAGTGCAGCTATCTTTTTGATATACTGATTTTATTTCCCTTGGATATATACTCAGTAGCGGGATTGCTGGATCACATGGTAGTTCTGTTTTTAATTTTCTAAGGAAGCTTCATCCTGTTCTCCATAATAGCTGTACTAGTTTATAATTTCACCAGCAACACGTAAGTGTCTCTTGTCTCTACATCCTCACCAACACTTGTTTTCTTTTGTGTTTTTGATAATAGTCATTTTAACTGGAGTTAAGTGGTATCTCATTGTGGTTTTGATTTGCATTTCCTTGATAATTAATGATGTTGGGCATTTTTCTATATCCCTATTGGCCATGTTTAGGTTTTCTTTTGAGAACTGTCTTTTAAAGTCTTTTGTCCCCTTTGAAATCAGATTATTTTATTTCTTTTTTTTTTTCTTTCTTTTTTTGGCCATTGAGTTGCTTGAGTTACTTATATATTCTGGATAATTATCATTTCCCCAATGTATGTTCTTTGATAAATACTAACTATTTGGATTCACATCAGTGACTGTTCAAGATTTTTCCCCACTCTTGCATTGGGTTGTTTGTTCTTTACTTACTTATTTTTAAGTGTTAATACATTCTGGATATGAATCCTTTGTCAGGGGTGTGTGTGTGTGTGTGTGTGAGACAGCAAGCGTCTTCCAGAAAAATATCCTGCTGCAACTGAATCTCCTTAAATGCTATTGTTTGATTAATTATTTATGGTCAAGTTGTAATAGTTCTCCTTCAATGGTTCCGTTTCAGTAGAAACTGCCTATCTGGGATATTGTGTTTTATTTCTCTCTTCAGCTGCACAATCACCGTTTTTCATTGCATGCACAAGACTTTCTTCAATTTGAAAGCTAAGTCCATCTTAAGCAGTGGAAATCCTATGAGTTAAGGGATGGGGCAGACACTTTCAGCCCTTGTGATCAGGAGATAGACCAGCTGACAAGCTGTACTCCCTTGTTAAGGCACCAAGACATATCCCTTCTGCTCTCCAGGCTGCGGAACTGCAAATGGAAGAAGAACTTGGCCAATTGCTCAGCAACCCCACAGCACTTTGAGGGTCAAGACTTCACATGGTCTAGTGCTGCCTTCTTCTCAGAGGCCTCTGTATTTTCACAAGCCATGCTTTTTCTAAGGACTTACAACTTGATGCCCATTTTGGGGTTCTCCTCTACAGCAATCCAAAGTTCTAGTCTTGACAGAGGGAAACTAACAAATGATCTCTGTCCCTCCCTCCCTCTTGTCCTCTTCTCCTCTCTCCTACATCTTTCCTTGCAGAGCCAAGTCCTTGGTTCAACTTCACAGGCTCTGCCTAACAACTTCAAGAGCGGCTTCCCTGAGGTAGTTGAATTGGAGTTGGGTTTGAGAGGCAAGGCAGTCGAGATACACAAAGGTGGCCATTTTTCCAATCTCAATTTCTTAAGCTACAAACCTTGAATCCTCAATATGAAAGGTGACATAACTAGAACTTTGATACTTCCTCTATTCTCACATGTCATTTTTAACACTTTCTTGTTAATTTTACATTGTCAGTATTTATGCTACTTAAATTATTATCTGAAACTATAACTCTTACAGTTACTGAAATAGGTTTGATGCTTGTTGGGAATACTTCCATAAGCTGCTTCCCCTTCTTGAGGTCTCTATTTTGATTTTTCTTTTGATTAGATGGATGTTATCATTAATTTTGTTTTTAAAGTTGATCATGTGAATGTTGTATTCCCTCACGTTGAAGTTGTCTTCTTTTCCCTTATATACTCCTGATAACTTAACTAGGTATCGAAGTCTGAGCTTTTACTTTTGCTTTCAGAACTCTTGTCATTGCTCCACAATGAACTGAATATTGCTGTGGCAAATTCTGACCTCAGCCTGATACATTGTCTGCTGGGTTGTTTTGGCTTTGGTTTTGTTTTTGTCTTTGCTTTGCCTGAGGGCACATACAATTCCTTATTTATACCTAAAGTTCACTCACTTACACAGGATATGTCGTGGATCTACAGACTGAAATCTGGGGAAAAAATTGTTATATCTAAATTATTTCCTAAGTTCCTTTTTTTCTGTTAGTTTTCTCAAAGTTGCCAATTTGCTGTATTTGTTTATTCAACTGTTACTTATTGCATACCTACGTTTGCCAGGCACTTTGCTAAAAGTGTTGGGTGTTCAATAATGTGAACAAAAAGGGCAGTACAATTCTCTCTCGATCAATCTCCTGCCTCTCTCATACTTATTTTTAGCAGTATCACATTTTCATGGTATTATTTTCATGTCTCTTGATTTTGCTTTGGCTTTGTGTGTTTATTATCTTCTATTTCTTCCTTGTCCTTAGGAGGCTCACTGTTGTTATTCCCCCTTCGTGCTTGTTCTCTCTTTCGTCCCCTCTTCGAGCTTGCTTTTCAAAATCTATTTCCTCTTTAACTTTTTGGAGTATATAGAGTAATATCTGTCAGAAATTTTCTTCTTTCCTTGGAGAATTGCTCTTCATGCAGGTTCTTCATTTGCTTTTTCCTTGTTATGTTTGCTCTTCTCCTCCTTGAGAATAACATTCAAGTCTCACTTTTCACCCTTTATACTTACTAACACTCTTTGCTTAAAAATAGTTGTAGGGGTGGGAAGGGCACAGTGTCCATGGTAGGACTTAGAACAACACCATGCTCATATTTCTTAGCAAATCTCCGCCTCTGCATGAGGATAGACCTCCCCTCTCCAGGCTGGGCAGATCTCCCAGGCAGGAATTAAAGAGGCTTACAGTGAAGTGTGGTAGTTCTCACAGATTATTTCTTTGTTCACGTGACTCAGTTCAGCAATTGCAAATCTGATTATTGTTTTTTCTGTTGTTTCAAGCCTGCCTCACTTCTAGTCAATTTTGAGGATAGAAAAAAATAAGCCTTTCAGCCCCACTTTTCCTTCCAATTCTATGTTATGAAATTAAACTCCCATTGGGATTTATCCCTTTTCCTGTGGTCTACTCATGACTCAAGTCCTTGTCTTTCTAAGTCAGGGATTATTAGTTGAATATTTTAGGATTTTGTTTAACTTACTTTTAGAGCAATCTACACGCTTCTTGAGATGTCGAAAGGCATGTGTCAACTCTTACATTCTCTCTCAAGTTAGTCAAAGTTTCACTGCATGGTACAGATACTCTTCACATGCTGTGGTTGGGTCTAAATCAAGTTTCATCAAAGATGAAACTTTGCCCTCTGTTTTCCTTCTTGTTGTGCTTGTGGAAGGCTCTAGGAAAGGGCATAAGGTAAGTATAACTTTATGCTATCGTCTCCTACCAGAAGTCTTGGGGCAAATTATAGTCTTATTATTTTTCTTTATTCTGGTCTTAAAAATTCCTGTTCTGATGTTTTTTTATTTTTACTTTCCTTGCTAGATTTGTACAATTCTTAACGCTTTCTCTTTTCTTTTTTTTTTTTTTGACCTGACACTATCATGTTACCTTCAAATGATTTCTTTCTTCAAACAACCTCAGTCGTGACTTTCCAGGTGTCACAATACCCCCCTGAGGTCAATAATGAAGGGAGTAGCTATGAAGTGATAACCTCTATTTCCTGTTCACTTTCTCACAGGCCTTCAGCTTAACTGTGTGCTATAAAATCTCTTCAACCAACAAGCTCAACCATTTATCACTATAGTCTTAACTACCTCAGCTTTTTGGATATCTTAATTCCCCAAAGGACTGTCAACTTAACCATAACTACCTAACAACTGCCAAGCCTCACTTTATGAGCTGCTGTTGAGAGTTTAGCCATTTAAGGCTGATTTTTTAAAAATTTTTATTGGCACTTCATGGCATTTGCTTGATTTACACTGCTGTAAATAACCACAATTAGGAAAATTTCTTTTCCTTTAAGGTATGGTAGGCAAGGATGAAAATGGATCCTGAGTCATCTTTCTCCATATAGTTAACTCCCTGCCAGCGCATTCTTCCAAGTTTGCCCAAGCTCAAAAGGTCAAATGTGGTCAGTTGTCGAGTGGGTAGAGACCTCCTTGGAAACCAAGAATGGATCTGTTAAGGTAGAAGCTTTTTTCTACCCCAGCCTGAGCTACTAAGGGATCTGCTCCTTCACCAACCCTTTGGTCTTAAAACAAATGCTTCAATTATATTCATAGCTTCATGCATTTTATCAGGTATTCTCAGTTTTTGCAAAGGTATCCAAAGTAGGGGAAATCCAGTGGTTTAAAAAAAGATGTTGGCCACGTGAGGTGGCTCATGCCTGTAAACCCAGCACTTTGGGAGGCAGAGGCAGGCGAATCACTTGAGGTCAGGCATTCAAGACCACCCTAGGCAACATAGCAAAACCCCATCTCTACTAAAAATACAAAAATTAGCTGGGCATGGTGGCACACACCTGTAGTCCCAGCTTCCCGGGAGGCTGAGGCAGGAGGATTTCTTGAACCCGGGAGGTGGAGGTTGCAGTGAGCTGAGATTATGCCACTGCACTCCAGCCTGGGTGACAGAGCAAGACTCTGTCTCAAAAAAATAAAATAAAATAAAAGTAAAGTCAAATATTACTGAGACATAAAAAAGAACGGAATTCAGATACATGTTACCACATGGATGAACCGTGAAGATATTGTGCTAAGTGACATAAGCCAAACAAAATGATAGACGTCTTATAATCCCACTTAGATGAAGTAACTAGCATGGGCAAATTCATAGAGACAGGAAGTAGATTCAAGTGTACCAGGAGCTGGGGGAGGAGGAATGGGGAGTGATTGCTTCATGGTTGCTCAGTTTCTGTTTGGGATAATAAAAAGTTGTAGAAATAGATAGTGCTGATGGTTGCACAACATTATGAATGCAATTAATGGCAGTAAATTGCACACTTAAAATTAGTTAAAACGGTTTATTTTAGTAAAGTAATGTATTACTTTGAAAAAATAATTGTCAAGAAGTAACTTTAGGACTTTTGATTCCTCCAGACTTACCTTCTGGGATACAGTGAGTAAATGCACATCCTGGGGCCCTGCCATGGGATCCCAGTCGTTCAGAATGCTGAGACCCTTGACTCTCCCTCAGTGGAGCACAGTCCAACTCATTATCTTCTTCACCCTCTGAAGTTGCTCCATTCCTCTCTCCTCCTTCTCTCCCTCCCTGAAAAGTCTCACCCCAAGTTCCTCTGACTTGTTCCTCCATCGTTCTCAGACCCTCCTCCCCTGCCTCGCTTCTTCTTTTTTTTTTTTTTTTCTTTAGAGACAGTCTTACTCTGTCACCCTTGCTGGAGTGCGGTGGCGCCATCACAGCTCACTGCAGCCTCAACCTCCCAGGCTCAAGTGATCCTCTCACGTCAGCTTCCCAAGTAGCTAGGACTACATGCATGCACTACCATGCCAGGCTAATTTTTCCATATTTTTTTGTAGGGATAGAGTCTTGTTGTGTTGCCCAGGCTGGTCTGGAACTCCTGGGATCAAGTGATCCTCCTGTCTTGGCTTCTCAAAGTGCCAGGATTACAGGCATGAGCCACTGTGTCCGGCCCCTGTCTCACTTCTGAGTCCGAATGTTGCCAAGCAGAGCATGACCATTCCTACTAACACCTGCTGAGATTTAACAAAGCACACTCACCACTTCTGTGCTGCCACAAAGTCCTTCAGGGCAGAGCCCACAGCTCCTCCCACTCTGCAGCCTTTCCTGAGAAACAAAACAGCACCTGGACTACGTGGTCAGCACAGCCTGGGCCCCACTGCCTGTGCGGAAAACAGGCCAAATCTCTGGAACCAGCATGCCAAACCACCAATTGGGCTGGTGACCACTTTGACCCCTGGCCCAGCCCTAAAGCCCTCAAACCAGGTAGAACAGTTTTCTTTAGCTTCACCACCAGAAGTAGGGGGCAGGTATAGGACCCTGGTAAAGGCAGGGACGGGCAGGAGCAGCTCATGGCACCAATCTGCAAAAATGGAGAAGCGTTAAGTAGCGTTTAAAGGAAAGATTAGGTCTGGCACTCCCACGCTTGTAATCCCAGCACTTTGGGAGGCCGAGGCGGGTGGATCACTTGAGATCAGGAGTTCGAGACCAGGCTGGCCAACATGGTGAAACCCATCTCTACCAAAAATACAAAAATTTGCTGGGCATTGTGGCAGGCGCCTGCAGTCCCAGCTACTCAGGAGGCTGAGGCAGGAGAATCGCTTGAATCTGGGAGGCAGAAGTTGCAGTGGGCCAAGATCACACCATTGCACTCCAGTCTGGGCGACAGAAAGAGACTCTGTATCAAAAAATAAAAAATAAATAAATAAATGAAGGAAAGGTTAGTCCTTTCCCTAAATGCAGCAGAGGTGGGGCAAAGCAAATGCCCAGGTGAAGGCAAACGCCAGGGCAGGGGCAACAGCCAGAGTAGAAAAGACATTAGGCTGTGTTGTGGAGTTGAAGCAAAGCCACCCATTTGTATACTAAATGGCAGTCCAGGATAGAGGTGGGCAGAGTCCAAGACAACACCAAAAATTTGGGGGAATTCCACATTAATTCCGGAATTTGGTCATTAAGCAAACTGATTTTTAGTGAATTTGCCCTCATGAAACTGATTTTCAGCAACAGCATTTGTTACGCTAGTATAGCAAGAGAAAACTAGCATGCCAACATAGTTACTAAATACAAGTGATATTACCTAGTCACGACGAATCATTCCAGGCTCCAGTGCTGAGCTCCACGAACTCCGGAGAAGTGGAATGTAATTGCATGCATCTGCTCAAATTCACTAAGACTTATCAGAGGAGGCCAGGTGCGGTGGCTCATGCCTGTGAGTGGCTGGATCACCTGATGTCAGGAGTTTGAGACCAGCCTGGCCAACATGGTGAAACCCCATCTCTACTAAAAACACAAAAAATTAGCGGAGCATGGTGGTGAATGCCTATAATCCCAGCTACTTGGTAGGCTGAGGCAGGAGAATCACCTGAACCTAGGAGGCAGAGGTTGCAGTGAGCTGAAATCGCACCACTGCACTCCAGCCTGGGAGACAGAGAGAGACTCCTTCTCAAACAAACACCAAAAAAGAATTATCAGAGGAACTTTCACACGAGCAGGTGAAGGTGGAGAGAAACAAAGTGGCCAAGCTTAGGAGGCAGAGTAGGCTGAGCAGCCAGGGTCAGGCAGGAGGATAGAGGGGTACTGCTTATTAGCTTAAAAAAAAACATCATTAGGATGGAAATTTGCTACTGAAAACCAGGTCATCGTATATCATGCAATCCAAAGCCAAATACGTTGGGAGGTTTTTATTTATCCGCTGTCTGGAATTTTCCATACTTTTGCCATTGACCAATGGAGAAACAACCTCAGCTTTAAGCTGGCTCATTAAGGCCTTTCAGAAAAGAGCCAGTGGATTTAGCATCTCATCCCAGAGGAAAGGCTCTTGATCACATTAAAACAGAACGGAGCTGGCTGGCTGTTTCCTGCACTGTGCTGTTAGATGAAAGTGTTCAGCACTAAAGTCTCTGGAATTACACTTCACTTTCTTTTCTGCCATTATTATTCCCAGAAATAAGCTACACAGGCACATTACATCTCCACCCGGCTCCCACGCCCGTTTTACTTTCTTACTCCCTTTTAAATCTTTTCTCCCAACCCTGTATCTTCCCTTTCCTCTCTCTCCCTTT
The DNA here is from genome assembly GCF_000951035.1 of Colobus angolensis palliatus. Lineage (NCBI taxonomy): Eukaryota > Metazoa > Chordata > Mammalia > Primates > Cercopithecidae > Colobus > Colobus angolensis. The sequence continues at coordinate 2,079,433 of NW_012116188.1, forward strand.
TCCTCTTTATGTAGCTTCTTGATCATTTGTCTCCAAGTTGAAATCAGAGCTCTTGTACTAAAAACAAACAAAAAGCTCAAAAAAGCAAAACCAGGATCCCAGGTGTAAAAATGTTCTTATGGCAACTCCTCTCTACCGTATTTGGGTAACCTGCAGAATGAAAACAGCATTGTGTCATGTTTCAATATGGTTTCACTGTTGAAGCTACAAGGGTCAGATTGCATCTCCCAACGGTAGGCAAAGTCTCTCTGGAAAGACTGTGTGATTGATTCCTGGACCAACTTCTTTAGGAGAGAAGTTCAAAGCTCAAAAAGGATATGGAAACCCAGAGCGGGTTTTACAGGTAGGACTGAAGGAGGGCTCTGCTTTTCTGGGTCAGACATCACGGAATCTAATGTCTGGGGGATCACCCTTGAACAGCGAATGTGAAATACGGCACTTTCAAACTGACACCTAGAAAAGGACATTGCAAAACAAGACTGGATTTGCTACCTGAGTCCACCTGGAGATGTGACCTTTGTACTACAAGCTCTACCTTGCAGGGCAGACAACCTATATTTTTAATATTTTCAGAATGTATTCCCCTCTGGTTATCTCCATCCATGATTAATTTTCTTCACCTAGCCAACAAAATAATTTCTTTCCCGGGGTTTAGGTCTGAGTGTCTTAGGATGCATGTGTCCTTGAAGCCACCAGCATGACCCTAGAGAGAAGAGACTGTGGTAAGAACAGACTTGGAGTTTCTCTCGAAAAGGAGAATCCCCCCGCCCCATTTTTTTTTGCTTTTTATTTCCATAGGTTATTGGGGAACAGGTCGTATTTGGTGACATGATTAAGTTCTTCTGTGGTGATTTGTGCAGTGACTGGATGAGATTGGAGACTATTATTCTAAGTGAAGTAACTCAGGAATGGAAAAGGAGAATCTCCTTCTAATGCTAACTTTAGTGTCTTGGTCTTATTTCGTGATGGAAGTTGGTATTTCTTTGGCCTTTCCCTGCTCAATTCACTTAATGGTCTCTATCTTCCTTTCCAAAACATTTGCAGTCAGTTAATTTTTGCTCAAGACAATTAACTCAGTTAAAAGAAATCATGTACTGCTGTAGCCAGTAAACCCACCCATCTCTCTCTCTCCCTCTCTGTCTCTCTCTCTCTCTGTGTGTGTGTGTGTCACACACACACACACGCACGCACATACATACAGAGAATCTGCAAGTAGGGTATGCTGCCACCAGGTGGCGTAGTACTTTAACTTTGCTGTTAAAAACCAGAAGTTCTAAAACCCTGGTCCCGATCACCTTTGTCAAAATGAACTGAGATAATTGTTTAAAACATAAACTCTCATTTCTGGTCCCAGACCTACTCAGTAAAATCTCTGAGGATAAGACTGAGGAAATGTTTGTTTGTTTGTTGAACAGTTCTCAGGTGAAGCTGAGTCACAACTGGTTTTCAGAATTTCTGATACAAACTATGACACATATTTACAAATTTTTGGTTACAATTCAACTGATTTTTCCTTAAAGTTCCCTCGGCTTCATAATAATCTTCCATCTTTCATTTATCAAAATATAGAACTTTGTACTAAGTTTACATAGATGACCTCCAAAATGATCTTCTTCCCTCAGAATATTTTTTTCCCTTTTCTCTTCATTCTGGAAAAACTTCTTAAGCTTGTCTTCCATATTACTAACATAGTTTTCTTTTCTTTTATTTTTTTTTGAGATGGAGTCTCACTCTGTCTCCCAGGCTGGAGTGCAGTGGTGCAATCTCAGCTCACTGCAACCTCCGCCTCCCAGGTTCAAGCGATTCTCCTGCCTCAAGTTTCTGAGTAGCTGGGATTACAGTTGCACACCACCATGCCCAGCTAATTTTTGTATTTTTAGCAGAGACTGGGTTTCACCATATTGCCCAGGCTGGTTGTGAACTCCTGACCTCAAGTGATCCTCTTGCTTTGGCCTCCCAAAGTGCTGGGATTACAGGCATGAGCCACTGCACCAGGCCCCATATTACTATCATGGTTTTCTGAGATATTAATTCAAATCTTTCATTTCCTCTTGTATTTTGTAGTATTCCTTCCTTGTTCCATTTAATATATTTTTTAAAATCTCAGTTTGGTGACTTATTTCAATCCTATTTCATAGACCACATGTTTTCTTAAATGTCAGTAAGAGCCCATAGCAGATGCTGTCTAAAATTGACTTCTTTTTTATGCAACAAATCTTTTACAAAAGTGTGTTCCCATTGCCTTTTGAGTATTATATTTTCCTTCTTACATTACAGTTTGTTCCTAGGACCTGTATGAAGCAGAGTACAGTCAGGAAAACAAAACACACTAGATAGTTGAAACTGGGAAGCTACATACAGAGAATTGGTCATAGAAGTGATGGAGGAGATGAGAGGTCAAACAAGGATGTTGAGGACTGGAGAGACAGAGGAGACCAGGAGCCAGGCTACCGTGAAGAAGCTGGGACTCCCATGAGTTGGCCTCGGGAAGCTGAGACCACAGAGGGAGAGGCAACACTTAGGGAACTGGAGCCACGAAGGAGACATGGCCACTGCCCAAGGAGCCTTCCGATAAAGAGAGGGAATGTCCTGGCTTCTCCCTCCCTCCCACCCTCAGCCTCCAGTGGGCCAGGGAGCCTGGGACACAGAGCAAGGAGAGAGCAGAGGAGGAGAAGCAGAGGGGAGCCATCTCCATCGTGCTGGCTTGCTGGACTCGCTTTCTCTCCACCCTTCTGTGAACAATCAGTGTTCCCTACTGGCCTAGTATTTGGGCTGAAAGTGAAACCAGCCCAATTTTCCAACAAGCTGAATGCCCATAGAACTGAAGCTTAAGAAACTTACATTTGCACAATGAGATGCACCTGCTGCTGCTTCTTGGCCACTCCTCTTCCTTACCCATCTGACACAGTTTGGCTGTGTCCCCACTCAAATCTCATCTTGAATTCCCACGTGCTATGGAAGGGACCCAGGAGGAGGTAATTGAATCATGGGGGCAGGTCTTTCCCATGCTGTTCTCATGACAGTGAATAAGACTCACAAGATCTGATGGTTTTATAAGCAGGAGTTTCCTTGCACAAGCTCTGTCTCTTTGCCTACCGCCATCCATGTGAACGTGACTTGCTCCTCCTTGCCTTCCACCGTGATTGCGAGGCCTCCCCAGTCACGTGGAACTGAGTCCATTAAATCTTTTTCTGTATAAATTACCCAGTCTCGGGTATGTCTTTGTCAGCAGCATGAGAACAGACCCCATCCCTAATGCCTGTTTTCGCACATGTGGTTATGATGAGATAGACCCCTCAGTTGATCCCTCACTTGACCACCTGCTGCCTGATGACCACCTCCTCTTCCTCACCCTTCTTGTTGTCCTTCCCAGCTGTATCAACCCTTAACTTCCATCTGCAGGGAGGGAGGGATTTGAGGTTTTGCTCTCATTTCTCTGGCTGTTGTCACCCGAGAAAGCCTTCTTCCATGGCAGTACTCATTGTCTCCATGATTGGCTTTCTGTGCAGCAAGCAGTGGGACCCAGACTGAAGCCCTGGTGTTAGTAACAACAGAATGCCTCTCCGATGCCCCTCAGAAGGTGCCTGCCTTTCCTAAGCAGGTGCAATCCATTAACTAGAGGAATGAGGTAGGAAGTTGGGGGTTCCCTGGCAGCACATCTCCTCTCTGCTTTAGGGGAAGCTGCCCTTCCAGTGCCAGCTGCTCTCACTGATCCTCCTCCTGCGCCTGTGACTGCATCATCATGGCCGCACTGCCTCTGCCTCTCCGGGGGCAGCTCCCCCAACATCCAGCCTCCCCCCAAGCCTCCCCACCTAGCCTCCCCCAACATAACCTCCCCGCCAGCCTCTCCACCCAGCCTCCCCCCAGTCAGCCTCTCTTTGCTTGGCCTCCTTCCTGATGTTGCTGCCTAAGAAACTTCCAAAAGCCCAGCCCTGACCACTGCCTGGCAGAGTTCCTGGAACCCCGCGCTTTACCCTGACTATCCTCCTAAAAGATGATGTGTTGAAAGAAGATCCTTACTCTTGCTGAATAGGCCTCATCCCCCAGCACTGCTAGGGGGTTTCTTCATCTGGACCTGTGGTTTGAGCCTCCCTTACAATGGCTGAAAGTCCTCTAAGAGGGTGTCGCCTCTCTGTCTCATCATCTGTCCTCACACTTGCACCCAGCAGACATTCATGGAGTTTGAGACACTCTCTATTTCTTTCCTGCAAGGCCACCACAGCCAGGGACCCTGCAAGGCTCTAAGGATACAAATGAACAGGACAAAGCTCCTGTCCCAAGAAGCCCATGGCCCCACCAGGACAACAGGCAAATAAAGAGGCACTCCCAGAACAGAGGCAGGGCCAGGCAGGGTGGGCAGAGCATGCAGGGTGTGCAGGGAGGAGGGGCACGTCTTCCCACCTAGGGGTGGCAGTGGTCCAAGGAGGCTTTCTGTGTGGGTATATCTAAGAGGGGGCCTGAGCTCAGGAGGTGACAGGAGTGAGTAGGGCTAATGTTAGACAAGGGAGGTGCAGGGAAGGGCCTCTAAGGTAGAAGGAAGAGCACAAGCAGAGGTCTGGAAGTGGAAGAAAGCCAGGTGCGTGTACAGCCTGCATGGCAGGGAGGGGATGGAGAGTTGAGAACAAGGTTGGGAGTGTTTTGAGAGATCTGGGAGCTGTGGCACCAGATTACAGAGGGCTTTGCATGCCAACTCAACCACACTCTAGGCTGAGGGAAGGGGCACCCAGCGAACACATGTCACAGCATCCCATTTGTCTTTTAGCAAGAAATTACCCTGGCTACAGTAAGTAAAAGGGAAGCCAGTCCAAATACTGGAAATCTGTGGCTATAGTCAAGGCTAGGGACAAAGACATCCCAGACTAGGTGATGGCAGAGGGGACAGAGAGAAGAGGACGTATGGCTTAGGAGAAATGACAGCACTAGGTGGCTGACTGGGTATGGGTGTCAGGGAGAGAAAGAGGGCCATACGGAGGCCTTTCTGACGGGTGACTGGAAGAATGAGAGGAGAACTGAAGTAGTGAATGTCGATTGCAAACCAGTAGGGTAAGGGTGGTTTCATTTTTGAACTTGATGAGTTTGAGACATCTGTGAAAAATCTGCTCGATCTACCTGGCTCTGGAGTGCAGCAGCTACCTACGAAGTGTAAGGATGCTGGCTGAGCTAGATATACTGACGTTCAAACTAACGATCTTCCATTACTTCATCAACTCTACAGTGTACGATATAAGTGGCAAAGAATACTGAAAACACTCTGCAGTTGACCCTTGAACAACACAGGCTTGAACTGTGGTGGTCCACTTGCAGTTGGATTTTCTTCTGCCTCTGCCACCGCCTGAGCAAGCAAGACCAGCTCCTCCTCTTCCTCCTCCTACTCAGCCTACTTAACATGAAGACGATGGGGATGAAGACCTTTATGTCCCAACAAAAGCAAACTCCTTTTTTTGTTGTTGTTGCTCCAAATGCTACGACCTGAAGAATGGATGCAGATTGAGATATCAAAAATCTCAGAAAAATATATAATATATTTCTATATCTCTGTATTTTATTATTTAAATTTCACATTCCTTTTAAAGTGGTTATTCAGTCAGTAGCTGCTGAAGGAGGCTCCTCTGCTGGACCTGCGGGCGGGTCTGGGAAAATGCAATAATTTTTGATGAGTTGGATGAAGGACAAGAAGTGAGTTCTGTCAATTATTGTAGATACAATTTTCTGATTAAATCTAGAAAAAAAAGACCTTTGTGATGGTCCACTTCCACTTAGTGAATATTTTCTCTTCCTTATAATTTTCTTAAGAATATTTTCTTTTCTGCAGCTTACTTTATTGTAAGAACACAATGCATGATGCATGCAACCTACCTACAAAATATACACAGTTTTCTTTCTTTCTTTCTTTTTCTTTCTTTCTTTCTTTCTTTTTCTTTTCTTTCTTTCTTTCCTTTCTTTCTTTCTTTTCTTTCTTTCCTTCTTTCTTTCTTTCCTTTTTTTCCTTCCTTCCTTCCTTCCTTCCTTCCTTCCTTCTTTCTTTCTTTCTCTTCTTCTTTCTTCTTTCTTTTATTGAGACAGAGTTTCACTCTGTCACCCAGGCTGGAGTGCAATGGGACAATCTTAGCCCACTGCAACCTCTGCCTCTCGGGTTCAAGAGATTCTCTTGCCTCAGCCTCCTAAGTAGCTGGGATTACAGGCATGTGTCACAATGCCTGGCTAATTTTTTGTATTTGTAGTAAAGACAGGGTTTCCCATGTTGGCCAGGCTGGTCTTAAACTCCTGACCTATAGTGATCTGCCTGCCTCAGCCTCAAAACTGCAGGGATTACAGGCATGAGCCACAGCATGTGGCCAGCCTAGAAAACATGTGTTAATCGACTTTATGTTATTGGTATGGCTACTAGTCAATAGTACACTATTAGTTAAACTGGGGGGCAGTCAAAAGTTGTATGCAGGTGCTTTGGCACCCCAATCCCCACATTGTTCAAGGATCAACTATATTTGGAAATGCCCCACAATGTTGTTTCCAAGATCGTGACAGAGACACAGGTTAGTTTTAAAGGAAAGGACTTTGAGTAGAGTATCTTGTAGGAACACAGATCAGCAGGTCACCTGGAGCCAGAAGACAGATTTAAAACACATTGTGAGGGTAGCAGACTTGCCAGCCTGCACACAAACCCTTCGTGGACCTGGCTGGTGTCTCAGGAAGCTCTGCCTCACAATTACTGAGCAGGACAAACAAGACAGTCTCCCCGAGCAAATGTGGCCAAGTCAGGAAATGTGACATTTGGTCTCTATCAAAAAAGTCTCCAGAGAGCCCAAAACTCATTTTGAGCTGTTTCATAGAGAACCCGTTCGAGGAACATGACTGGCCTCATACAGCACCTTTAAAATAACAGCTTTAAAAGTTACAGCTTAGCTGTAAACACTAAGGAAAACAGTGCTCACAAATATTTTTTAACCAACTTCCAACAGAGCATGGCCTTATGCAGGCACCCGAGCTGAAACACTGCTCTCCTTCTGTGAGGAGCTATGGGGCCTCTTGCAGACACGAGCGTGTGCTCAGGGCATGGTTCCTTGCAGGTTTTTTCACGAGCAAAACAGAACAGGAATCTCCACATCACTGTTCATGTGAAATATTCTTTGACTCTGTGTATCAGCCTGTTCTCACCTTGATATAAAGAAATATCTAAGACTGGGTAATTTATACAGAAGAGGTTTAATTGGCCCATGGTTCTGCAGGCTGTACAGGAGGCATGATGCTGACATCTGCTCAGCTTCTGGGGAGGCCTCAGGAAACTTACAGTCATGGCAGAAGGTTAATGGGAAGCTGGCACGTCTTACATGGCTGGAGCAGGAGGAAGAGAGCAAGGGAAGAGGTGCCACAAACCTTTAAACAACCAAATCTCGAGAGCACTCATTCACTATCACAAGAGTAGCACTGAGGGGGAAATCCACCCCCATGATCCAATCACCTCCCATCAGGCCCCATCTCCAACACTGGGAATTACAATTTGACATGAGATTTGAGCAGGGATACAGACCCAAGCCACATCACTCTGTTTCATGAAAACATACTAGAATGAAAGTCATGGTAAGGTGAATATGGATTGACCACTGAAATTCCATTCTTTCTTTTAAAAAGTAATTATTGAGAATTTACTAGATCCCAGGTACTATTATAGATACTGTAGAAAAGAAGCTAAACGATAAGATTTTTGTTCTCCTGATGCTTACTTTCTAATGCACAGAAAAAGAGAGTAAACAAAGAAACAAATGAGCAAAACCATTCCAACTGGTGCTGAGTGGTATAAAGTACTATAAATGGGGCCAGGCACAGTGGCTCATGTCTGTAATCCCAGCACTTTGCGGGGTCAACACAGAAGAATCACTTGAGCCCAGGAGTTCAAGACCAGCCTGGGCAACAGAATGAGACTCCATTTCTATTTTTTAAAAATATCAAAAATTCAGCTGGGTGTGGTGGCACACACCTGTAGTCCCAGCTACTACAGAGGCTGAGGTAGGAGGACCTCTGGAGCTTGGGAGATCGAGGCTGCAGTGAGCTATGCTCACACCACTCTACTCCAGCCTGGGTGGTTTTCTGAGACTGTCTCAGAAAACAAACTACAAATGAGGGGCAGGGGGCATATGGAAGAATGTAATATGAGCTGGGGTAGGGTGTGCAATTAGAATAGTCAGGAATATTTAGTCCAAACATTTCACTGAGGAAATGTTTGAATTAAACCTAAATGACGCTGGACACAGTGGCTCATGCTTATAATCCAAGGGCTTTGGAAGGCTGAGGCAGGAGGATTGCTTGGGGAGTTCAAGACCAGCCTGGGCAACATAGGAAGACTCCCATCTCTTAAAAAAAAAAAAAA
>NW_012116188.1:2090192-2143466 GCF_000951035.1 Colobus angolensis palliatus
GAGCCCAGGAGTTCAAGACCAGCCTGGGCAACAGAGCAAGACTCCATCTCAAAAAAAAAAAAAAAGTATATAGGCATTCCCTTTTTCTCCACATCCTCACCAACACCTGCTGTTTTTTGACTTTATAACAGCTTTTCCAAAACAGCAATATAAATACAGCACAGAAAACATCCACCAATGTTCTAACTTACTCTACTTCCCAGTAGAATAAAGAACCAAACTCACTATGCAAGGAAACCCACCTAAAACGCAAGTGGGGTTCACAACCTCCTGTTTGTATTACAAAGAGAATGAGGTTTGCTCTTTGAAAAAAAAATTTAGTTTTCTATGACATTTAATGATCTCTAAAATCAATCTGCAGGTATTTATCACATCCAAAGAATGTCATAAAAATAGGTCACAAAAAAAGTTCTAATTTACTGGGATTTTTCCAATGCACCCCTGCCATAGTGTTGGGGGTCACCCTTTCATGACTTAAGAGAGGTCCTTCTTTGTTCAATTTTTCCTATAAATTCTTTCCAGATGACTCCAGGTCTTGTCAGTCTTCACACACCCCAATTCATCTGTATGATATTCTTTGCCTATTCCTTGTAGCAAGGTGGGTAAGAGTGAAAATACCCACTGCCACCAAACTGCCTGGCACATACAAGCAAACACAGAGAAACAGCACAGCACAATGTTAAAGTGTACGTGCTTGGCCGTCAGGCCGCCTGTGTCCCTGGCTGGGCCACCTACTTAACCAAGTAACCCTGGGCAAGTTGCATAACCTCTTTGAACCCTGGTTTCATCATCCATAAAATGAGTGATAATAATAGTACATGTTGCATAGTGTCATTATGAGGATTGAATAAACGGCAATTTCTAAAGGTTTCAAGCAGCATCTGGCCTGGAGTATGCACTAAAATGCTCTCCCCTGTGCACAGAAGGCTTCCTGTAGAACACAGTCTAGTATCCACCTACCTCGCTGCTGTACGTATGCCTGGAAGTCCATTTCCCCCATATGGGATGGAGAACTCCCACAGGGTACAAACTGAGTTCTAGTCTTTTCTGAATCCTCAGCACTCACATCACTGCCTCATCTCTTCATTCCACAAATAATTACAGAAGGCTTACTATGTGCTTGATGTTTCTGGAATCTGCTTCTAGTTTGGTGAACAGATGAACCGCATCATTGCATTTTTCTGTAATTGTCTCATGGGTATAATACGTCTTGTCTCTCCAAATAGGTGTGTAATGTTCTGGAGAAAAGAGGTAATATCTTAAATTTGTCTCAATTATATTTAAAGATATCTATAATTTTTATTTTTTCTATGAATCACCCTATTTTGCCAAAGCCAGTGAAAGAAGTGCCAAAGTTAACAATATTGTATTTATATGTCAATAACTTTTTACACCTTTTTCTCTTCAATAGAGGAGATAAAATGTACCTATAAACAACTGTCACACAATATAGAAAAGACTGAGTGCTGGGTAAAATGCAGAGGGGATTCAGAAAACGGCAGAATTACTTTTGGTTCTTTACTCATTAACTCATTAAAGTTAAGTACAAGTAATAGAAAGCATTATGTTAGCTTAAACATAAAAAAAGGATATGCGTTCAAAAATATACTCATAGAATTCAAGGACAATTGGGCATTACGGGACACCTGAAGCAGGAACTGGCAAACTGAAGAAGTCCTTCCATTTTGGTACAACTGGAAACCATCATCTTCACTTGGTACAACTGAAAACCCACCGTCTTCATGTGCATCTGTTTCATTTCTTTCTTTTTCTTCAGGTTACCTTTATTGTCTCTCTGCCCTAATGGCACTGGGATTTATGTCGTATCATTCTAACCACAGCTGACAATAACTGGCCATCTCTTAGTTTGAATTCCAAATCTTGTAGAATTTAACAGACCTGATTTAGGGCCAGAGAAGGGATGCCAGTGAGCCGATCAGAGCTCAGAAAAGATGTCTTTTCAAGGGCTCAGGGCTAACTCTGTGGAGGATAAGGTTCTGGAGCCTCAAGGAGGATGTCTGTGCCCTAGAAATAAAAGCATCCACGTGAAAGACTCTCCTTCACTACTTGAGGTCATTTGAGATTCCCCAGAATAAGAGTCTGCTAGAGGTGGCTTCATACTGGCTTCCAAGAACCAATTGTTAAATTTTCAGGAATTTTCTGATCAGTTGTTAAACACAGCCCTATTGAAAATTAAACTATATAAATTCATAATTAGAAACAATATTAAAAATGAAAGTAAAGCAAGGCACCCATCCAGTAATCCCAGCACTTTGGGAGGCTGAGACAGAAGGATCACTTGAAGCCAGGAGTTCGAGATCAGCTTGGACAACAAAGTGAGACCCTGTCTCTAAAAAACATTTAAAAAAATTACCTGGGTGGTATAGTGGCATGTTCCTGTAGTCCCAGTTACTCAGGAGGCCAAAGTGGGAGGATCGCTTGAGCCCAGCAGTTCGAGGCTGTAGTGAGCTATGATTACATTGCTGTACTCCAGTCTGAGCAACAGATCAAGACTCAATTAAATAAATAAATAAATAAATAACACATTCAAAACTCATTACTTTCTAATTTTTTTTTATATGTTACTATTAGCTATGTCTTAAGTTTCTTTTTGTCTGTTGTATCTGCATGGTGGAAAAAATGGCCGTATAATGCTCCTATGGTACAACTTCACATTCTGTGACGTCACATTAGTAGCTTGAAATGAGCCAGGTAAGAGTACTTAGCCCATGGAATTGACAAATACTATAAATCAGACCTTGATTTGTTTTTTTGTTTTGTTTTGTTTTTACTATTGCTACTTTTTAACTGTCTAAATGAGGGATTAGCAAACTGTGGTCTAACACAGCTTGCCACTTATTTTTGTAGAATCCACAAGCTAAAATTAATGTTTAGTTTTTAATGGTTAGGGGAGAAAAAGAATGATATTTAATGATATGTGAAAGTTATGTTAATTGTAAATTTTACTGTTTATAGATGAGATTTTATTGGTACACAGCCATGTTTACTACTATCTATGGCTAATCTGTGCTATAATGGCAAAGTTAAGTAATTGCAACAGAGACCACATGGCCTGCAAAGATAAAATATGGTGTGGTTCTTTACAAAAATAGAATCAACCCAAATGTCCATCTGTGACAGACTGGATTAAGAAAATGTGGCACATATACACCATGGAATACTATGCAGCCATAAAAAAGGATGAGTTTGCGTCCTTTGTAGGGACATGGATGCAGCTGGAAACCATCATTCTTAGCAAACTATCACAAGAAGAGAAAACCAAACACCGCATGTTCTCACTCATAGGTGGGAACTGAACAATGAGATCACTTGGACTCGGGAAGGGGAACATCACACACTGGGCCTATCATGGGGAGGGGGGACGGGGGAGGGATTGCATTGGGGAGTTATACCTGATATAAATGATGAATTGATGGGTGCTGACGAGTTGATGGGTGCAGCACACCAACATGGCACAAGTATACATATGTAACAAACCTGCACGTTATGCACATGTACCCTAGAACTTAAAGTATAATAAAAAAATAAAATAAAATAAAATAAAATAAAATAGTTTTTCTGATCTGGCCTAGATTGAAGAAAATCAGAAGAAAATGTGAAGAATTCAGATTCTTAAATGTTAAAATTAAGAGTGTTGTGTCTCTTAGTGTTACATTATAATTAGCACAAAAAAAAAAAGAAAATATCCTTTTGGAATTTAAAAACTATTATCCAACTCCACAAAGATATCCCTCCAGTCACTGACAAACAAATGAAGTTCTGACATATTTCTTGATTGCTTCACTTTCTTCTAAATAAAATATTAACCAACACTCACGGAGTTATTTATTTGCTGAATCAGACAATAACCAAACATTTATTCATAACTTGATATTGTGACATGATTGCTGGCAATAGTATTAAAAACACTAATAGTGAAGGAATGACATTAGGGAAGATGGCAGAGTAGGCAGTGGCAGGAGTTCATCTCTTCACCAAAACAACAATTGTGTTGGCAGGATTTCTCTGATGTACGTATTTCTGAAAACTGTAGTCTGTTTGAAAGCTTGCAGCTTCCAAGGGAAGTCTTTTCCTATAAATCATGGTTAATTTCAGTCAATTTCAGCAGTTAGCATGGTAGCAGCTACCCAGCCACAGCTGCCAAACCTGAGCCCTGTGCCAGTCAGCTGTGCCAACATTCCTAGAGAAACTTATAGCAACTAGGATAGCTAGAAAACACATTGTCCTTTGAAAAACCCTGGGATCAGTTCTAACTTCTGGTGGCTGCTTCTGATTGTGGAGGTATAGACACAGAGGTAAGCTGCCATTGTTGCAAGTCCCACCCAGCAGCTGAAGTGGCTTCCAGGGAATGTAAAGAAACAAAGTTTGTTTTCACCCTTCATTTCTGCCCCCGTTTTTTCCTTTTGCTGAGCTACATATTTAAGGATTAGGACGTTGCAAAGCAACTGCATATGTGGAGGAATTTAGAAAGTCACTGCCCATGCCCAGGGAAAGACACCAGCTCAGAATACTACCCTAAGTTTACACCTCAAGCTGATCCCAGCATAGAGACACCCTATAACAGTTTAAAAACCAAACCAGACAAAAACAAAAACAGAAAAACAGCAAACCCTGGGGAAGGGGTTGAATCTGATTTCCATAGCTGCCACACTGTAAGATTCAAATGTCCAGTTTTAAACACTATAAGATTCAAATGTCCAGTTTTAAACAACCACCGAAAGAACCACAAGTCACATAACGAAATAGGAAAGTATGGTTTACTCAAAGGAAAAAAATAAATCAGAAGAAAATATGGTGTCTTTATTAGACAAAGACATGAAAACAACTGTCTTAAAGACTCTCAAAGGACTAAAGTAAGATATGGATAAACTCAAGAAAATAAGATATGAACAAAATATAAATATCATTAAAGAGATAACATAAAAAACGAAACACAAAATTCTGGAGTTTGGAATTACAGTAACTGAAATTTTAAAAATTCACTAGAAAAATTTAAAAGCAGATTTGAGCAGGCAGAAGAATCAATCAATTTAAAGACAGATAATTAAAATTTTGAATCTAAGAAACATACACAAAAAAAATTGAAGAAAAGTAAACAGAGCCCGAGGACAGTGGAACATCATCAAGAATACCAACCTATGCATTGCGGGAACCTTAAAAAAATAAATAAATAAAGGATCAGGGCAGAGAGATTATTTGAAGAAATAATGTGCAAAAACTTTCCAAACATGATGGGAGATATGAATCTACAAACCCAAGAAGCTCAACAAATTCCAGATATAATAAAGAGATCACACCAATACACATTATAATACACTTATCAAAAGACAGAGAATCTTGAAAGCAGGAAGAGATAAGTGACTCATCACACACACAGGACCTTTAACAAGATTATTAGCAGATTTCTCTTCAGAAACCTTGAAGGTTTCAAAGTGCGGGAAGTGTGGAAAGTTATTCAAAAGTATACTCAAATTGCTGAAAGAAAAAAACCGTCAAATGGGAATTCTATATCTAGAAAAACTGTCCTACAAAAATAAGGGAGAAATTGAAACATTCCTAGATAAACAAAAGCTGAGGGCGTTTATTACCACTAGATCTCAGAAGATCTTCAGATTGAAATAAAGGGACATTAAATAGTAAATCAAGGTCATATGAAGAATAAAGATCTCCAGTAAAGGTAAATACATGGACAATTAAAAAATCTAGTTTTATTGTAACTTTTGTAACATGATTAAAAAGACAAATGTGTTTTAAAAACCAATTATTACTCTATGTTTTGAGGATCAAAATGTATAAAGATATAATTTATGATATTAATAACTGAAAAAGGATGGGGACAGAGCTGTATTGAAGCAGAATTTTTGTATGCTATTGAAGTTAAGCTACCATAAATTCAAATTAGTGTTATAACTTTAGGATGTTAAGTGTAATACCCATAGTAACTATGAAGAAAATAACTATAGAATGTACACTAAGGAAAATGACAAAGGAATTAAAACATTTTCCTACAAAAATCAATGAAACACACAAAAAGAGTAATGTAGGAAATGAGGAACAAAAAAACTACAAGGAATATAGAAAATAAATGCAAAATGTAGAAGTAAACCCTCCTTATTAGTAATTACTTTAACTATAAATGAATTAAAATCTCCAGTCAAAAGACAGATATTCGAAGAATGAATTTAAAAAAAAAAAAAGTGATCCAACCATTTGCTGTCTACAGGATAATCACTTTAGCTCCAACTCCACAGATAGGTTAAAAGTGAAAGGATGAGAAAATATATTCCACACAACTAGTAACCAAAAGAACTCTGGGGTGGCTATGCCAACATCAGACAAAATGTACTTTAAATTTAAGAAGGTTGCAAAAGACAAAGAAGATATTAAGTTTACAAAAGACAAAGAAGACTTTACAAGAGACATTAATATATAATGTTTGCTTTGTCTTTTATAACCTTTTTAAATGTAAGGTATATTGATTTTACTATTACATATTAACACAAATTTCAATATAGCAAAAAGACATAATTAGAAACACTTGTACACCTAATAACAGACTCTCAAAATACATGAAGGAAAAATTGACAAAATTGCTCTTCTTTTGCTTCAGAATACTCTCATGATAAAAATCTTGACCCTAGTTAAATCTAACTCTGTATCTATTTGGCATCTTCACTGGTGCAGTTATCTAGGGGTGAATTTTTAAAAAGCACAACTATGTTCATTGGCTTTAATTCATTATCATGAACTGTGGGAACTTAATGCTCTCTGTTGGTTATATGACATTTTTTTTTTCAGTCTGATCACTTTTCCACGCTTCTGGAAAACCACTTCATGTTTTCTTCCCCATTCTTTCTCTCCTTCCCTCCCAGTTTGTGACCTAGCTTCTTATTTCACCAAGAAAATGAAAGTAACCAGAAATGTCTTTCACTAGTTCCAACCACCACATCCATCTATAATCTGTCTTTTGTCCCCATATTCTCTACTTTCTCTCCTGTCATAATAATACACCTACCCTTTTTACTAGAGTGTCATATATCAGCTTCTCTTGCCTATTAAAAGATATTGTTCCAGTAATTCTTTCCCCTTTATATTAATTTTCCTCTCTGTTTAATCATTTCTATGTAGCACTTCAATAAGGTTTTCATCCTTATACCACTTCACTGAAATTGCTTTTGTCCACACCACTGATGGACTCCTCTTTGCTAAATCCAATGGTCAACTTCATCTTCATTTTACTTGGTTCATTGGCAAGATTTAACATCAATCATGTCATCCTTCCTGAAGCACTTTCTTCACTGTGCCTCCAGGATAGCCTCTCTCTGGACACATTTTTCAGTCTGCCTTTCTGGTTCTTTCTCATCTCCCTTACTTCTAAACATTGATGTACCTCAGTTCCTTGAGTCTCTTATCCTGTCTATAAATACTCCTCTGGTGATCATAAACTGTCTAATGACTTTAAATATTATCCATGTAATGGTAACTCATTGATCTACTTTGATGGCCTAAACTACTGCCTGAGTTCATCTATACAAGTGCCTACCCAATATCTCCATTTAGAAGTCATATTAAACTTAGTATGTCCAAAACTGAGTTCCTGATATTTCCATCCAAGCCTGCTCCATCCACAGTCTTCCCTTTCTTAGTTAATAGCAAATTTATCCGACCAAAAACCTAGAACCATCCTTGATTCCTCTATTTCTTTCACATCCTGAATCCAGCTTGTCAGCAAATCACATCAGCTGTTCCTTAAAAATAAGCTAGAATCTGTTTTCTCACCACAATCACAGCTTACTACCCTGGTGCAAGCTTCCATCCTCCCTCATCTAGATTACTATAAAGCTTCATAACTTGTCTCCTTGTGTCTTTCCTTGCTTTCAGTCTATTCTCAAAACAGAAGTCAAAATGATCCTATTAAAATTTAAGTCACATTATGTACCTTCTCTGCACAAATCCTTCCAATGGCTTCCCATCTCACATAAAGTATCATAAAAACCCAAGTCCTCATCTTAACCTACCAGGCTCTTCATGATCTTCCCCATTCTGCCCATAACCTCTCTGAAATCATTTCCCTAACTCAGTCTTCTCCAATGACTCTGGAAGACACCTTCCTGCTCACCACCTTCCTGCTCACCACCTTCCTTAGCTCTTCCCATTATTAAAAACTATACATATATATATATATATCTCCACTAGATTGTAAACACCATGACAGCAGGATTTTTTCTTTCAGTCTGTCTTGCTATATCCACAGCACTGGAATAGTGTTTGGAGGCAAGGAAAGGATATATGAGATAGCAAGGACGTGGTATTGAACATTTTCACTATAGACATGGTGATATGGTTTGGCTATGTCCCCAACAAAATTTCATCTTGAATTGTAGCTCCCATAATTCCCACATGTTGTGGGAGGAAACTGGTGGGAGATAATTGAATCATGGGGGCAGTTTCCCCCCATACTGTTCTCATGGTAGTGAGTAAGTCTCACGAAATTTGATGGTTTTATAAGGGGAAACCCCTTTTACTTGGTTCTCATTCTCTTTTTGCCTGCCACCATGTAAGACGTGCCTTTTGCCTTCTGCCATGATTGTGAGGTCTCCCCAGCCACAGCCACGTGGAACTGTGAATCCATTACACTTCTTTTTCTTTATAAATTATCCAGTCTCAGGTATGTCTTTATTAGCAGCATGAGAATCAACAAATACATATGGATTTTGTCATTCAAAGGGATATCATTATGGCTGTGAATAGCCAGTTGATAGGGGGATCCTGAAGTCATGTTGAAAGGAATAATCATTTCCAAACTCATGATGTTTTCCAGAGACTACAAATGAGGACAATGATGAGGTGACATTGATGGCATTTTAAATTGATATTTTAAAAGATGCATCTGTACCTTATTAGCATTTGAAGAACCAGTGGCAGGCAGTGTGCTGCAGAGAGACAGCCAGCGGACAAGAAATAGGAGATCCTTCCTGCGAGGCAAAAATATGGGGCAAGGCCAGGAGGGAAATGAGAGTAAAAGGCCAAGAGTGATACAAGCTTTGGCTCTTATGGTGTAACCGAAATACAACTAGGAACCCCCACCCCCACTCCAGGCCTAGCCTCAGCACATACGTTTTAATTCAAAGAACCGCACTCTAAAGGAAAATACACATTAAATCAGTTCCAACTTTTACTTAGGGAGAAAATCGCCAAGAAATGTGGAGGGAACTACACTTTTAGTGCACAGCAAATCATGCCGCATCCTCTCTATGGGTCTCCTCCACTCTCAAAACTCACCACAGAAATGGCTACTGACCCCACAAACCTCTTTTTCACTCCTCTCATCTCCTAATCCAAACCTCTCCATGGCCAAGTCCTGCTACTTCCCATTATCCCTCCATTCATCCTCCCTTTCCTCTCCAGCTTTCTTTCTCATGAATAATCTTGTTCTTTCCAATGTAATCCCTATGTCCCACTTGTCCAGTTGTGTCTCTGGCTCACCATTAACTCAGTTCTGCACTATAAAACCCTGAGCTCTGAGCTGACAAAGCTATAATTATCTCTAGAGAGGCAGAGGGAGGTACGGGAAAGGCTGAGACCACAAAACATTAATAATTTTCTTCCCCATCACAGTAGAATAAAGTCTCTTTTCCCTCCCTGGATTTCAAGTGTCTGAAAATATCTAATTTCAAAAGGAGGAGGAGGAAGAACCCCTTGGAAAGACAGAAATACTGGTGAAAAGAGAAATCCCTCTCTTTGACTAGGGATTTCAGCCAAGTGAGCTAAAAGGCCAGGATTCTTTCTAACCGTCCATGCCACAAGATGTAAACGAATCTATTTACTCAGCAAAATATTTCCTTATTACATTTTGAGTAATTTCCCATTGAAAACAAACAGTGCATGTCAAAAAGCTCCAGGAGTCCCTCAGGCCCTCGGGGCTGAGAATGGGCCCATCTCAGTCATCTTTCCTCTGTTTTCAAGAGAGGAAGCCGGACAAGTTTATTTTTACTTTTGTCTTTCTATTTTGATTTACCAAATGCCACTGCTTAATTGCATTTTGAAAAAGACAGACAAAAGCAGCAACCATCTCAGTGTAGACTGACTACAGAACATTTGAGCTGATCTTATCAGACAACGAATTCAACCATATTTTATTTACCAATAGAGATACTGGGAGTAGTCAAGATTACCAGCCTTGTTGTAGGATGCCCAGCTGTCACTGACTCTTCATCAATTACCCATTGAAAAAGAAACAAAATCATTTCACTTTCCTTTTTTTTCTTTTTTTTTTTTTTTACTGATTATTAACACAATTCATTGGTCAATCCACTCTTTCCCTACTGATGTGAAAGACCACTTTTGTCATTTACCGAAGTATATTTAATTCTACATCATTATAATAACTTCTGTGTTCTGGCAGTAAAGCCCCAGACTTTTAATTTCTGTGACTGTATGATTAATTTTAACAGCTTGTCTGAGATTGGTGCAAAAGTAATTGCAGTTTTTGCTATTAAAAGTAACAAAAGTAGGCCAAGGTGGGCGGATCATGAGGTCAGGAGATCAAGACCATCCTGGCTAACAAGGTGAAACCCCGTCTCTACTAAAAATACAAAAAATGAGCCGGGCGTGGTAGCAGGTGCCTGTAGTTCCAGCTACTCGAGAGGCTGAGGCAGGAGAACGGCATGAACCCGGGAGGCGGAGCTTGCAGTGAGCAGAGATCGCGCCACCGCACTCCAGCCTGGGCGACAGCGTGAGACTCTGTCTCAAAAAAAAAAAAAAAGTAATGACAGTAACACATCTACTTTCATATCTACCAGAATGGCTAAAAATAATGAATAAACATAAAGAATCCATACCAACATAAAGTGGTGGTTCGGAGAAACTAGAGCTCTCAAATACTGCTGGTGGGAATGTAAATTAGAATAGATGTTTCCAAACTGTTTGGCAGTGTCTATTAAAGCTAAACATATGTACTGTATACTCTATGAGCCAACATTAACCCTCCTGGCTTTCAATGTATATTTAAAGTAACAATGAATATTTACTTTCACCAAAAGACATGCACATGAGTATGATAGCTAAAAATCAGAAAACAACCCGAATGTTTACCACTAGTGAAGAATTTATTTTTTAAAATGTTGGTATACTCATGAAATGGAGCACTGTGAAGCAATGAAAATAATAAACTACTGCTACATGCTGCAATATCAATGAATCTTACAGGCATAATGTTGAATAAAAGCCACACACAAAAGATTAAAAGATAATCTTATTAATGTTATCAGTTGTATTAATTGATTACATTAACAAGAAATTCAAAATAAACAAAACCAATGTATGGTAATAGAGGTCAGGAGATAGTTGCCTTTTGTTGGATTTACTGACTGAGAGGGGTGCAAGGAAGCCTTCTGGAATATTGGAAATGTTCTATAACTGGATCTGGATTGTGGTTGTATAGGTGTATACATATGAAAATACTTATTGAGCTGTACACCCAAGATTTGTGCATTTCACTACATTAAGTTATACCTCAATAATTTTTAAAAATATTGCCTTTTCTTTTATTTTTATTATTTGAGGTAAAATTTATCATCATTTGACTGATTTTGATAAAAATCTCTATTAGGATTTACATATAAAATCAGAGTACATTTAACATCATTGTAATTTTATTTATTTTAAAAATATTCCTCTTTTAAAATGTTGCTGTTTTCTTCAAGTAGGTATAACCCAGATGTCAACTGCACTCAGCAAATACGTTGACATTCTAATTAAATTGCCTTGAACACTCTCCCAAATACAGTGAGAAACCCAGAGGAGGTGAAGCCATGAGGAGAGGTTGAGGTATGGTTTATAAGCTCCCCAGGCAATGTGCAGAATGTCGAGAACCAATAGCCTGGTTGACTTGACTCACTTGGGTCCTGCTGAAAGTCAATAGCTTGAGTGCCAAAAACACAGCACTGTTTTGCAGTCAGAAAGAAAGAATGAGACCTTTTCGTTTGGGCTGGTCAGCTCCCTTAAAAAGAAATCAATGAATCTTCTGCTAGAGAATAATGCTGACTGTTGGTATTCTGAGACCCCAGTGAAGGGAGAGGACCAGAGTTCTCACTATTGAAGATGTTAACTTTCATTTGATCTGCCTATTTTCAATATGGCACTATATTAGGCTGTTTTTTCATTACTATACATAAATACCTGAGACTGGGCAACTTCTAAGAGAAGAGGTTTAATTGGCTTGCAGTTGGGCAGGCTATACAGGAAGAATTGTGCCAGCATCTGCTCATCTTCTGGGGAGGCCTCAAGAAGCTTACAAGGAGGGATGAAGGTGAAGCAGGAGAAGACAGGTCACACGGCAAAAGCAGGAGCAAGGGATGGGGAGGTGCCACACTTGATAACAACCAGACCTCGTGAGAACTTATTCACTATTGCAGGGACAGCACCAAGCCATGAGGGATCCGCCCCTATCACCCAAACAGCTTCTACCAGGCCCCTCCTAAATCTCATGTCCTTCTTATATTGCAAAATGCAATCATACCTTCCCAGTAATCTCCCAAAGTCTTAAATCATTCTAGCATTAACTCAAAAGTCCAAAGTCTCATCTGAGACAAGGCAAGTTCCTTCTATCTGTGAGCCTGTAAAATAAAAAAAAACAAGTTACTTACTTCCAGGATAAAATGTGGGGATAGCCTTTGGGTAAACATTCCTGTTCCAAAAGGGAGAAATTGGCCAAAAGAAAGCAGCTGTAGTCCCCACTCAAGTCCAAAACCCAGCAGGGCAGTCATTAAATCTTAAAACTCCAAAATAGTCTCCTTTGACCCCACGTCCCACATTCAGGGCACACTGGTGCAAAAGATGGGCTCCCAAGGGCTTCGGCAGGCACCTCACACTCACTTTTCTGCTTCTGCTGTGTGCCAAGTTCAGGCTGCTAAAAATGGGGAGAAGTCATGACACAGCAGTATGGGGTCAAGGAAGGATTCAGGAGACTAACTGCTTGGTGTAAGGCCTTTCAACCAACCTTTCCAACTCCAGCCACATTCTACACTCTTGTCTTTATAACCTGACACCTAGACTCGGTGAGCTTTTCTGGGGCTATGCGTAGAAACTGGCTTACTCCTTATTGGTTTCTTTGCTCATAGGCTTAGATTTCGACTTTCTCTCTAGAGTTAGTCAGCTTCCAAAATGGTGGTAATATATCTTGTTTGCTACGTCTTCTAGGTGTGTCTTTTTAAAAAGACCATATAGTCATTTAAAATCTCAATTTGAGTCTTTGCCATTTTTTTCTTTTTTCTTCAGTACAATTTACATAAGGTGAACAAATCTTAAATGTATAATTAAATGGAGTTTTACATATTCATACACTTGTGTATCCAACTTTCAAGTCAAATTATAGAACATTTCCAGCACCCTAGCAGGATCCCATCTAACACCATATTTTAGATTGGGTTCTCTTGGAAGCAGAATGTGAGACTGTTTTGTGTCCAGGATATTTGTTATTGAATAATCATGATCAACACCTGTTGAACATGAGGGAAGGAAGCAGGCCTGGGCAGAAAATGTAAAGGTATCATGCAGGACCCTCAGCCTCAGCCAAACCCACGGAAAGCTCTGGAGCTGAAAGCATGCTCTGAATTGTCCTGTCCAATGGACAGGTGACTGTCCAAAATGGCCAGTCCTTTGTCTTTACACCCCCACCTGGATCTATTGTTAGCTGTAAACTGCCTCTAGAAGAGTGTGTGACCCTGGTCAAGGCATGTCTCTGTTGCTGACGCAATCCCTAGATCAATGACAGCTGATGGCTCTTGGCTGACAGCACTCCTTGCAGCTGAAGGAGGAATCTGGCCTCTTCATGTGTACCACACCCTCCTTGTCGAAAACCCTCCAAGAAAAACATCATTCTAACTCTTGTTACCTTAGATTAGTTTTGATTGATTTTACATTTCTTTTAAATGGAATTACACAGTATGGACTAATTTCATTCTAGTTTATTTTTTTCAGCATTACATATGTGAATTTCATCATGTTGCATGTAGCAGAAATCATTCTTTTTCATTGCTATATAATATTTCACAGTAAGAACAAACTGCAGTTTATATATCCTTTCTTCCACTGATCAACATTTGAATTGTTTCCATTTGGGGCTATTAGGAATAATCTTTGCTTTCTCTTTCATTGGTTTCTGCCTTAGCTTTATTTTTTCCTTCTTCCTATTTGGGTTTAATTTGCTCTTCACTTTCTAGTTTCTCAGAAAGGAGACTGAAATCATTGATTTTTGACTTTTCTTTTTCTACCTTATTCACTCAAAAGTATAAATTTCCCTTTGGTCAGAAACTGCATTCCATAAGTTTTGAAAATATTTCATAACTGCTGTTATGACTTCTTTTCTAATACATATACTATTGAAGGTGTGGATTTTCTACTTATTTTTCTATTATTGATTTCAAATTTAATTCTACTGTAGTCAAATAACATTTTCTTTATGTTCTGAGTCTTTGAAATTTTGGGAGACTTACCCTCTGATCCAGTACAGGCTCTATTTTGGTGAATGTTCCATGTAGGCCGGGCGCAGTGGCTCACGCCTGCAATCCCAGCACTTTGGGAAGCCAAGGTCGGTGGATCACGAGGTCAGGAGATCGAGACTATCCTGGCTAACATGGTGAAACCTCGTCTCTACTAAAAATAAAAAAAAAATTAGCCGGGCGTGGTGATGGGTGCCTGTAGCCCCAGCTACTTGGGAGGCTGAGGCAGGAGAATGGCATGAACCCAGGAGGCAGAACTTGCAGTGAGCCAAGACCACGCCACTGTACTCCAGCCTGCATGACAGAGCAAGACTCTGTCTCAAAAAAAAAAGTTTCATATAAACTTGAAAAAAAAAATGTTCTGCAGTTATTGAGTGTGATGCTCTATACTTGTGAATCAGATTCAGATCTTCCATGTTTTTATTAATATTTTTTCTTTATTATTATCAATTGCTGAGAATGATGTATTAAAATCTCTGACTATAATTGTGGATTACCAATTTCTACTTCTGGATCTATGAACTTTTGCTGTACATATTTTAACTACATTAGGTGTATACAAATTTAAAATTATCATGTTTCCTTGATGAATTACCTCTCTTATTATGAAAACTCTGTTTCTATTAACATTTCTTTCTGTAAGTCCCATCATGTGATACTAATAGAGCTGTATCAGCTAACTTTTGTTTAGTGTTTACATGACATATCTTTTCTCATTCTTTTATTTTTCCATTTTCCTGTGTCCTTATCAATAAGTCTTTCATAAACAGTATTGTATTTAAAGTATGTCTCTTGCAAACAGCATATAGTAGTTTCTTTTTTAACCAAATTGGCCCATTCATCTAGCAAAGGAAAGAGCAGCAATTGCAAGTTCACTTCACAATTTTCACTTCACAATTAGAATTTCAACTCATCTAGTCTCTTTGTTTCCACAATTCTCCTCTGTCTTTAAAAATATAATTTTGGAAAATCTTGGGATTCTTCTTTAGTTATTGCAGCCAGAGCATTGGGCTATTATGACCTATTACATCCTTCCATGAAGCGCAAGCCTCTGTCTTGTCATTTAATAGCAAAGGTTTTTGTTTGTTTTGTTTGTTTTTGTTGTTGGTTTTTGTTTTTAGAGACAGGGTCTCATTCTATCATTCAGGCTGGAGTGCAGTGGAGCAATTATAGCTCAGTGTAACCTCAAGCTCCTGGTCAGAACCTATCCTCTGCCTCCCAAGTAGCTAGGATTATAGGAACGTGCCACTATGCCCAGATTTTTATTTATTTATTTATTTGTTTTAGAGACAGGGTCTTGCGATTTTGCCCAGGCTGGTCTGGAACTCCTGGCCTCAAGTGACTCTCCCTCTTTGGCCTCCCAAAGCACTGAGATTACAGATGTGAGCCATTTTGCCTGATCTAATAGCAAGCTTAACTATACACATTCAATGTGATAACTGCTTTATTTGATCTAAATTCTATTATCTTATTTAATGGTTTGTGGCTATTTTTCATTTTACTTTTTGATAGATTTATCTTTTTAACTCTAATAATACAGTTATTCTATTGTATACCCCCAGAAGTCACATGGCCCTTCAATACCTAAACACAAAATGAACAAAACTATTGACTCTTTCAACTGTATTCAATAAGAAATTGAACGCCCTCTCCGAGATTGCAGGGGCTTACATTTTCATGGAGAATTTTGCTTCTGAATGTTTGTGTCTTCCATTCTGAACATCTCTAGGAGTGATTCCCATAGCATGATCCCTGCAGCTTCATTCTGGCCCAGATGTGTTCCCTATTCCCTTTTCTCATACCCTCCCCCAACTTCCTAATCACTCGAAGCCTGTTTTTTCATTTGCTTATTATTATTTTTTAAGACAGAGTCTCACTGTCTCCCAGGAGTGCAGTGGCACCATCATAGCTCACTGTAGCCTCTAACTCCTGGGTTCAACTGATCCTCCCACCTCAGCCTCCCTAGTAGCTTGAAACACAGACACACACCACCATGCCTGGCTAATCTTTTTTTTTTTTTCAATTTTTTTTTTTAAGAGATGGAATCTTGCTATGTTGCCCAGGCCAGACTTGAACTCCTGGCTTCAAGCAATCTTCCTGCCTCAGCTTCCCAAAGCACTAGGATTATAGGCATGAGCTACCATGCCTAACCTCAAACCTTATACTAAGCTTTTTTTGACCTCCAAACCTTCTGTAAAGTCTTTTCTGAATACTTGAAGTAATGAATAATGAATTATAGCCAAGCAATCAATGTATTATCAAATGAGGTGAATCTCCTCCTAAAAGTTCTTTGATCATCCTGGCCTTACAGATCACTCAAAAGTCACCTTTTTCCACAGGGAACTGTTCTCTTAACTTGCTAAGTTGACCTCTTTCTCTCAACAGACCTCGAATTTTGTGTAGGCAGCCTTTTAGCTCTTCACTTCTATTCAATTCTACCCACCTCTGTAAATCCAAAAACTGATTGGCACATTAAGCTAGAAAAGGGACATGTATCTCTTCACTTCTATTCAATTCTACCCACCTCTGTAAATCCAAAAACTGATTGGCACATTAAGCTAGCAAAGGGACATGTATCTCTGTGTTGTATGCTTACCAGCACCAAAGTATTTGCTTGTGATTTTTAGTTTCAGTCTTTCCTCCCAAATTATCTCTGTATTAATAGAAACAATCAATAGAAAGACTGCTTTTTCCACTGACTTGATTTACGCTGTAATTCTTTTCTCTCTCTCTATTCCTTTGTTTGTTCTAGAAAAAGTTGCCTTTCAGTAACAGTCAAGCCTAAATTCTTGATCATGATTAAGCAAGAAATTATATCTATTCACTGTTCTCCCCTCCCATTATGTAAAACAAGACATTTAACCGTCTTATATCTCACATCTCCCAACTCCCAATTACTGTTAACATAATCTAAGCTTTTAGATCCAAATTATGAATATAAATTATTTAACTTTATTTATGTTACCTTTCAAGTACACTTGTCAGTCTTCCTGGGAATACCAGCCTAAAGCCATCAGGGTCAACTCTCTCTCCACTCTTTGCTCTTTTCTAATTGACATACTTGCTTTTGTAGAAACCAGGTAAATATTGATGCAGACTTCTGTGTTGCATATTTATTCGTTTGTTTCAGTGGGAATTAGGAAGGATAAAGGAAATTCCCCGCCAGCTTAAATGTAAGGATCATCTTGACCTAGAAATCTTTTTTTTTTTTTTCCTGAGATGGAGTCTCGCTCTGTTACCCAGGCTGGAATGCAATGGTAACTCACTGCAACCTCCGCCTCTCAGGTTCAAGCAATTCTCCTGCCCCAGCCTCCTGAATAGCTGGGATTACAGACGTCTACCATGATGCCTGGTAAATTTTTTGTGTTTTCGATAGAGATAGGGTTTCATCATGTTTACCAGGCTGGTCTCAAACTCCTGACCTCAGGTGATCTGCCCGCCTCAGCCTCCCAAAGTGCTGGGATTACAGGTGTGAACCACCGCACCTGGCCTAGAAATCTTTAAACTTACTTTTACTGAAGCAAGGTTTCATATTATAATTCATTCCTTAGATTATATTATATCCCATTTTTAAGTATAAGTTGGTGCTCTTACCCCAATCCTACCTACTTTACTCCTTCAGGTTTCTCCCCTTACACTGACCCTCCCATCACAGTTTTAGGCCCTCATCCTTGCACTTGCCTAGGAAAAGTCTGTTAACAAAATGCAACTTTACTTGAATATTCACCCCAGTCTGTTTTCATTTTCAAATGCCTGCAATCTTTCCACTGCTTAATACAGATGTTATTCCAAAACTCTGTTTAAAATTGATTTTTCTGGTAAATTAAATGCACCAGCAGAGCTATTATTTAAGAGAAGCTTTCAGTGAATCATTTTGCAAAAGAAAGGATTTTTTTTTTGCAATATGTATTAACTCCTATCCCAACCATTTCCACCTCCTCTTCCCACTCACAACAATAACAAAAAAAATCTGTTTTATAAATTTGGATTTTTGAATAGTAAATGGAACTTACCATATTTCATTTTAAAACCAAATATAAACATTTACAGACTCTGCCCTGTAACTCTCTCATATCCATATAAATAATTATGCCTTTTCTGTACTTGAGAACTTACTATTTCTTTTCACTGCTTTCACTTTCTTTCTTCTTTTCTTTTTTTTCCAGATCGTGTAGATGCTTAAAGGGAGCTGAAACAAGAGATGAGAAAGATCAAGAGAAATAATTGTTTTTCTTTGTAAATGTTACAAACCTTTTAATTTTTCCTCCTAGGCTCAAAGCTCCTTTAACTTTGTTCTGTCATTATTATTGGCCTCTCAGAGATAAAGCAAACGTGATAAATAGCAGGTCCACACTGGCAGAGTTTTATACTTGCTGCACTTTCAGGCAATGAAATCGGCAGCCTAGAAAACTCAATTCATTGCTAGAGTTCAATTTCTGGCAAAAACCACTACTCCAGCATGAATGTCCATTCCCATTTCAGGTATTTCTTGGCATGGTACTTTTCCCAGCACTGAACCCTTGATGTCGTTAGTAATGATGACTATTACGGGGATAAAGGATCCAAAAATGAGAAAAACTTTCAGTGGAAGATAAGCTTTTGCAGTTATCCAAGAAACACAATGGAGAGGTGTTATTGAGCCAAGGTGCTCACTAATAGGACCTGCTTCTGATGATTAAGGGCGAGTGTTCAGTAGGCTTCATGCTGAAGTAATTAGCGGAATTTTTTATTATATTCTGACAAGTTCAATACAGAGTTGTTTGGTTACTCTCTACATTTGGAACGCGCATGGAAGACACATGTGGCATTGACTGGAGTTTGTTCCACTCTAGAAGTGTTGATAAAATACTTTTTAAAATGCAACTCACAAGCCTGTAACATTCCTCAGCGCTACAGGATGCAAACCCACCTCCTAGTCAAAGGGTGAGATCTTTGGGGAGAACGCCATTGCTACCACGCTCTCTCTAACACTCCAAACCAGTACTACCCCGCCCCAGCCATGACCTTGGACTCAACCCGAACCATTTTCTGGGAGTCTACTCAACACAGGACAGCTCTATGTTCCAGACAGGGAAGATACCACACTGGAGCTTGCTCTCATTCCCTTCTTCTTCCAGCTCTTGCAAGGGTTCTGTGTTCCTGGAACCTGAGCACCAGGCTACCAGCAGAATCTAGATCTAAATCTTAGAAGGCAGTAACATATAAAAACAGCTAATGAACATAGAGTAAGTGAAATCACCAAGTCTTTGTGATTCCTCTCTCTCAATAGTTATCATTTATCTTGAATCTATCCATTATCACTGTCAGTATTTTAATCCTGACTGCCATCATCTCTACCTCGGATGAATACAATAATCTCCTAAAACATCTCTTGCCTCCAGCATTATTTTCTTCTACTGTGGCCAAAATAATCTTCCTAAAATGCAAATGTTGATCATATTTCTTTCCTTCTGGAAACATTTCACTGGCTCCTTGGACCTATCTTCAGGATTAAGTTTAAATACCTCGGCATGGATTACCTGGGGTGACAGATCATTAGTTGTCTAAACCAATCACTTTTTTTTAAAGAGATGGGTCTTGTTCTGTCACCCAGGTTTGAGTGCAGTGGTGTGATCATAGCTCACTGCAGCCTCAAATTCCTGAGCTCAATCAGTTCTCCTGCCTCAGCCTCCCAAGTGCTGAGATTACAGGCATGAGCCACTGCACCCAGCCAAACCAATCTTTACTAAATGTGAAGGAGGGAAGACGATAATAGTTATGCTGAGACCACAGGTGCAAATAGAGTGTCTCCTAGGGCAAACTGATATGCATAGTCACCCAGAGCACAAATGGACATATCTTCATGATCTAATCCCAGCTAATCTCTCCAACTTCACCTCCCAGTCTTTTCCTCTTTTTGCATATGTTATTCACACTGCCTTGAATTCTATTCTCCTTATCACTGGCCGCTTCACCTAGACAGCTCTGAATTAGTGCCTCATCCCTGCTGAGGCTCCTCTCGTTTTCGGAAGCAGCCCTAACGTCTTTTTCTTTTTCTTTTTTTTCTTTTTTTATTTTGAGACAGACTCTCTCACTCTATCGCCCAGGCTGGAGTGCAGTGGTGTAATCTCGGCTCACTGCAACCTCCACCTCCTGGGTTCAAGCGATTCTCGTGCCTCAGCCTCCTGAGTAGCTGGGATTATAGGGGCCTGCCTATAATCCCAGGCGGCTAATTTTTGTATTTTTAGTAGAGATGGCTTTTCACCACGTTGGCTAGGCTGGTCTTGAGCCCTAACCTCTTGAGACCGAGAGAAGTGCTCCACTTTGGATGCCCTCTCACTTTCTGTACTTTCCAGCCCTGGCAGTGACGATAGCATGTTATTTGTCTTTTTTCCCAGTGCATCATCACCATTTGTGTATCTCCCCATAGATGGTGCTAAATTCTTTGAGAGTAAACATCCTGGAATTGGTTGACTCTCAATACATATGAGTGAATTAATGAACTCCAAGTGCCATTGGAACTGGGAGGGCAGAGATCTGGAGAGCTTGCAGGGAGATGGTATTTGAGCCTGTCCCTGAAGACTGGGTAACATCTGGGAGCCTTGGGAGGCTGGAGGCACAGTCAGGGAAGTGAAGCCGAGACTGCTGCTGAGGATAGCATGGGCCTGGCACATCACAGCACTGGGGACTTGAGTTGGCTTTGCCCTGAAGTTCTGGCACAAGATAAATCACCCTCATCTTCAGTAGCTAACAAGAAAAACTACATACCCACCAAAACTAAAAATAAATACATAAATATCTAAATAAATAATAAAACGTAATGAATAAGAAGGAGAAGGTGATACCTGCAAAAGAAGTTGAGTGAGATTTCCGGGTGCTACTAACATTCTTTTCCATGGCCAAGAGGTTGGTCATACCGATGTGTTCAATTTGAGAAACAAAAAGTTTAAAATTAAAATGAGTCAATTCTCTCTAAATCGCTTTTCCAAACTGGATAACTGGAGACTCATGGGGTGTTAAATATAAAAGGCTGGGCCCAGCATCCTTTGCTGTACCCGTAGGTAGCATGACTCTGGAAAGCTTGCCTTAGGGCTAAAGGTGTCCCAAAGCCTTTTCGACTTGCACCGCCACCACCACATCAGGAGGGTGCTGCAATGCTCCCCGACAGAGCAAATTGAAATAAGCCAGCTTGCCCAGTGCTTAGGCGCAGGTTTAATTCTTCTAAGATATGCCTTCATTTTTGTTAATTGCACATGTGTTTCCAATGAAAATTCCAAATGTGTGTTTGAGCTCCCCACCCTTTCTGGGATAGTCATAAACATGCTACAATATACCCTGTGTATGTGTGTTAGAATTCAATTTGCAATGCGCATCGCCAGACATGCATATTTATGGCTGTACATCTCTGCTCAGTGGACTCCTGCCCCTCTCCTCCCCAGCCCCATGCCCCTCATTTCCATTTTTTGTTTTCCTGGAAGCTGACTTGTCCCTGGAGGCCTGGGATTTTCCCTGGCCCATCCCCATGGTTTTAAAATGACACCAGCTGCTGACATGCAGTGGCAGCTCAGCTTCATTACAGATGTAGATTCTGTCTAGTGATGCTGGCCCCTGTCCCTGTTTGAAGGGAGCCCTGCCCAGCCAGAGCTGCATAAGAACAGACAGAGGACAACTGCTGCTCTTTGTTGAACGTAGATTCTGTGGTGCCTTGATTGTCCCACACTGTCAGACAAGGTGAGCCCAGCCCAGTCAGGAAGGCTCAGCACAAGCCAGCCTGGCTCCAGGGCAGAGGAAAGAGAGAGCACAGCGTGTAAAGGGGGCCTTCTCTGCCTTCCTCTACCCCTCCATCCCCCTCCCTGTCCTCACTGCCTGCCTCACCGCCCCTTCCTCCACCTTGAAGGTCTAATGGGGAATCATTTCCCAACAGAAAAGTCAACTGGAATTGTGAAACAGAAGCCATTTTAAAAGAACCCGGCTCCACATTTTATTATTTTTCCAGGGAAAACAGGTTTTGCCTTGGCCAGGCCTTGGTGCCACGGTAGGATATGGCTTGTGACAGCTCTGAAAAGCATTCAGAACAGTAAACACGGGCCTGGCCGCAGCACCCTAATTTAAACCGGGGGCATTCTAGGCAGGCAGTGTTTACCACTGCACTCCCAGCACAAGCGGCTTTATTTCATAGGAAATCATTTCTTTCCAATCAGAGACACAGAGCGAGAGACCATATAAGAAGGAAAAAAGTTTGGTTTCAATCTGTGAAATTGGTTCCCCTGGGGGAGACTTTAATTCTTGTCAAATGTTTAGGGAGAGTGCAAAAGAGAAATTTTCCACGTTTGCAGACGCGTTCTGTGACTCTGCAGCTCCGGGTTTCTGTGCAAAGCTTCTCACTCCTGTCTGCGGTGTTTCTGGAGTGAACGAGCCCTGGGATGGTCTGAGAAAGAGGAATTCAAGGATGTCTGGTGAGAGGATAGAGTGGCCATCCAGCCACAGTCTGCACGAGTCACCTTGTCCGGTTAAGGGGAGGGTTCTGGGGCAGGGGCCAGACCTAGAGGAGTGGAAGACTGCACTTAGGATCCGAGCAGCTCCTGCCTAAGCAGATCAAGAGCAAAGACAGACAAACCTGAGAAAAGTCCTCTAGTAAAATTCCTTTTCGCCTTTCTTTCTTCTGTCTTGGGCATCTCTGTGCCAGCGCAGGAGACCTTGACGTCCCTAGTGAGGGGGTTAGAAGCACAGTGCACTCCATTGAGGCTGTCAGGCCATATAAACGAAGCCTTGGTTATGGTCGTCAAAAACACATTTCCCAGCTCTCGTTTCTTAAATCCACTGCCCTTGGGATAGAAGTCAGAAAGTCTAATTATAAAAGGTGACTTCAGGGCACTTCTGGGCATCACCGGTGTTTTGAAGAGGAAGGGGAGTCTCGGTGGGGAGATCTGGCAACGGCAGCAACGAAATGGAAGTGCTACAGACGCTTTCCTCCAAAAAATAAATAAGCCCACAGTTAGGTAAATATTCTGTAGATAAACAAAGGCTGTGAAGCCCCGGAGTTTAAATTGAGATGGGCTATGAAATGAGACCATATTAGATTCCCTCTAGGATGCAGACAAACCCTCAACCCTGGGGGCATTCAGAAGAGTTTGGGGGTCACATCATTCTGGCACCGTCCCCAGGGGCAGCTGGTTTCGCTTAGGCTCTGGAGCACACTCAGGTGACCCCCTTCCTGGGTTACCTTCTGCTCACTGCCCCAGCCTCTCAGCTGAACTATGCTCTGCCATCTTTCCCATCACCTCCATCCCACACTGTTGTTTTTAATGTGTGTAATTTCTGTCTTCCTAGCTGGACTGGTAACAGCCCGAGGGCAGGGCTCGCCTGCGCTGCTCACCTCTGAATCCTGTGTGCCTCCTGAGGACTGGCATATAGTAGGTATGTCATGACTCTGCTGAATGAATGAATGGCTGAGTGAGCCTTCCTGCTTGCTGCTCATGATGATGGCTCTTGGAAAAAGCAATGAGAAAAAGAAGAGGCGGAGATTTTGAAAAATCACAACTGCTGGGCATCTGGTAGGTCTGTAAACCCAATTACTCAAGAGGCTAAGGTGGAAGGATCACTCAAGCCCAGGAGTTGGAGGCTGCAGTGAGCTGATCGCACCAGCGTACTCCAGCCTTGGCAACAGAGTGAGATCCTTAGAACAAAACAAACAAGCAATTAAAAACACCTTAACTGGTCTAACTTAGGTTAGCATCATCTAGAAACTACCTTTGAAGGCTGCACTTAGGATCCGAGCAGCTCCTGCCTAAGCAGATCAAGAGCAAAGACAGACAAACCTGAGGTCTGTATGACAATTCAAATGAAATTGAAACCATTTCAATTCTAGCTAAAAGCAGCCTGACCTGGGGAACATTGAAGATTCCCATCGTGCCACAGGCATTCCCATGTTTGCCCACGTTAGAGTGTAGGGTTTGGGGAGGTGGTTGTGGGTGGAGAGTACAGAGGCACAAACAATGTTTAATGTGAAGAGAAGAGTCAACTCTGCAAAATAAGAGCCTCCCAGGCAATGTGATGACACCAAGAACTGGCGTTACCGCAAATTCCCTTTACTCATTCTTCTGGGTTAAGGCACAGAAAGCTACCGTTAAATAGAGGTGTCATACTGGAAAGGAATTAGGTAAATTCTTTGATGGTCAATAAAAGGCATCTTGGTACTCTGTCATTTAGAAGGAGTTCCAGGCTGGGCACAGTGGCTCATGAACCTATAATCTCAGTGCTTTGGGAGGCCAAGGCAGGAGGATGACTTGAGCACAGGAGTTCAAGACCAGCCTGGGCAATATAGTGAGACCCCATCTCTACAAAAAACTTAAAAATTAGCCGGGCATGGAGGTGCACACTCATAGTCACAGCTACTCAGGAGGCTGAGTGGGAGGATGGCTTGAGCCAAGGAGTTTGAGGCTGCGGTGAGCTATGATCATGCCTCAGAACTCCAGCCTGGGTGACAGAGCAAGATCTTGCTTGGAAAAAAAAGCAGGGTGTGGGGGCCAAAGGGAAGCCAAGGAAGATGCCAGCAACAAAGGCAGCTAACAAAATGGGTTTATGAGAAGTTTATTTTCTACTTAGAAAAGAAAATTTCTATTGGCAGAGCCACCACAGCTTCCTATAGGGAAGTCTCTCTACGCTAAATTTACTCCCATTTTTGCCAGCGTCTCCAGGTTGATGAGAAAACTGTGGTGGACATGCTATGCAATAATTTCAGCAAAACCTGTGATGAAATATTTAACAATCTTTTTATAGAAAGTATGGTGAAACAGGGGCTGGATTTGAAACTGATGAACAATTGAATCTGAAGACTGATTCTTGGCCTGATACTATCCAGGGAATAGTTTCTAAATCTTCAACTTTTTCATCAATGACTATTATGAAGACACAAAATACATTTCATAAAGATAACAAATAACCACAAGGGACTGGTTCCAGGACCTCTCTATACCCAAATCTGAGGATGCGCAAGTCCCTGATAAAAAATAACATAGTATTTGCATATAACCTACACAGACCCTTCCGTATACTTTAAATCATCTGTAGATTACTTATGATACCAAATACAATGGAAACGCTATGTAAATTATTATCATGCTGTATTGTTTTTCTGTTTGTATTATTTTTATTGTTGAATGGTTATTTTTTATTGCTTCTTTTCAAATATTTTCCATCCATGATTGTATGAATATAAGAATGTAAAATCTGCAGAGGGGAGGGCCCACTGTGTCAACAATGCAAGTAAAAAATTTCAAGACAGATAGCCAGGACTATAGAATACAGAGTCAAAATTCAAAATGCTGTCAACGATCTCATAACCAGCTAAAACTGATGGAATGAATCTCAACAGAGAAGAGATGTAAAGTCTTACATTTGTTCTCCAAAAATAAATCACAGAAAAACAGAATGGAGGATACTCAGGTTGGCATAGACTCCTATGAAGAAGATGGGAGGATTCAGAAGAACTAGAATGAACGCACAGGAAGAAGACTGAACAGGGTATGTTCTGAAAAATATGAGAAATGACTGAAAAAAGTGGATGAGCAGCTTGGGATCATTGTTTGATGATATGGAAGCGTTCCCTAAAAATATTTAAAGGACTGTCTTATCAAGAGGAAGACATTTTTGCAGAAGAATTCTTCCTTCTTCAGGACAGGCAGGGAGACAGACTCGTTCAACGAGAGAATGGCCTTCCTTGCAGTTACAGGTGTTTAACAGTGAATGATATGGGCTGCCTTGCAAAGCATGAGCTCTCTGTGGTGGCAAAATCAAAGTCATCTGCAGACAGATACTTTGCAGACAGAAATTATAGCACTTAATTATCTACAGAACAAAGAGCTACAACAGACAAGCTTGATGAGAATGCACATTCCTGGGAAATAATGACTAGTGAATAAAACACGAAAGCAAAGACCAAGCGTACAAGATGTTTTGTGCATGGAATGTTGATGTGGGTGTTTCACTCTGGACAAGGAAAACTGAGTAATGGGTTTGAAGTAACGGGCAGCGGTTGAGGAAGGTCCACTGCTGGGAGTTCTCAAGGGACAAGGTGGCCTGGCATTTTAAGTGCCTTCCAAGGTTCGTCTCAGCCTTTTGATTCTGGGTAGTCTTTTTTTAAATCCCTTTCCCTCCCTTGGCTTTGGCAAGAACACACATCATTAGGTCGCTGAGTTTTCTTTGTGAATCACTCATAGAACAAGAAATTGCTCTGCCATGTCATAAAATATTTTTCCACTGAAAGACACAAAAGAATTTGTTATGAACACAGAGAACCCTGACATGCCCTCCTCTCGTCAGCAGTCCCAGAAATTGTCTGAAAGAAAAAGACTGGGAGGAGGGAAGAGAGAAAGGGGTGTTTCCATACTCTTAAGGCCCAGTGCTCTTCTGGGCAGGTCTGATTCAATCTGTCTGGCTGGTCTCATGAAACATTCTATTTTGTACCTTCTGGGGCTGCTGAAGAAGGCAGGAGCGGAGATTTATAACAACAGTTGTTCATTCCAGCCCAACTGGTTTGGCACGGGGAGGAGCTATATTTTTCAGAACAGCTTTTCAACATTCCTGCATGAGTTGAAATGCATGAAAATTTCAGTTTTGAAACAACCAGATGTTTTTGTCAGGGAAGAAAGAGATGACCCAAAGGAGACTGGGACAACAAACTCAGGACTTGGGGGAGGAAAACGGTTCTGCCCAGAGCTCATGTCTTTCTCAGAGCTCCAACCAGCCATTTGCCGTGATTAGCCTACTTGTACCGAAGCCAGACTCCACTTAGCATTTTCCTTCCCAAGGATCCCACTTGGGCTGCAATGCTACGGATGGTTTGGGAGTAAAAGAAGCAGCCTGCTGTCTTCACTGGAAACTCAAGGAGAGGAAGGGTTGATGGTCAGTAACCCCTCATGACAGAACTGGCCCAGATGAAGCAGATAGACCACGGGCTGCAGAATGTAGGGGAAATAACACTGCACTTGGCAGTGGGGCCCTGGGTTTCCCAGCTACAGATTTTGTCATTCCTTTGAGGTCATTTTTTTCTCTGACGAGGGGCTGGGAACAGATGAACCTTAGCACTGTTTCCAGCCCCCTGCATCAGTAAACCCCACTCCCTAACTTCTATCTTCCTTACAAATAGATAATACATTGAAATTGAACATGAGGAAATCACTTTTTTATTGATCAGTTAGCAGATAAAAAATATTTTTTTTCAATAAAGGTGGCATTTCCTAATTTGAAAATTATAATTACTTCAGTAGATTCAGTGAAGTAAACCTCTATTATTACAGTGACTACAGTCACAGGGGATTTTTCAAAATAGTCTCAATTTTGAATATTCTGACTGGCTCTCAAATGGTGAGTTCTAACATTCAGTTAAGAAAATATGGCTAATTACTTATAAATGCTGGTTGGAAATGGAGAGAGGTAGGAGAGTGTAGAGTTTTCATTTCCCGTGACTATTCTTGTCCTTAATAAGGTTTTCTTGTCAATTTTTTTGGAGGGGTGACATGGTTTGGATTTGTGTCCCCACCCAAATCTCAGGTTGAATTGTAATCCCCAGTGTTGGAGGAGGGGCCAGGTGGGAGGTGATTGGATCATGGGGGCGGAATTCCTCCTTGCAGTTCTCATGATAATGAGTGAGTTCTCACCAGATCTGTTGGTTTAAACATGTGTAGCATGCCCACCCACTCCCTCTCTCTCTCCTGCTCCAGCCATGCAGGACGTGTGGGCTTCCCCTTCGCCTTCTGCCATGATTGTAAGTTTCCTGAGGCCTCCCCAACCATGCTTCCTGTACAGCCCATGGAACTGTGAACCCATTAAACTTCTCTTCTTTACAAATTGCCCAGTCTCAGATAGTTCTTTATAGATATGTGACAATGGACTCACATGGGAGGTTCTTAAGCAAAAAAAAAGCCCAGGAGTCATGCATCTCCTCTCTCCTGGTCTCCAGGCTTCCTGAATCCCAGTCGACATGTCCAAGACATTGGGCTGCACTAGGTATCTATCTGCTGCAGCAGGCGAGAGCCAAGAACGCCAGGCATCCTGACTGATGCTTCTTGGTGGTCTGGCACCTGCCACCATTTCCATGCTTGCTACTTCTTTCTTCTGTTTCTCAAAATCCTGCTTTGTTATAAGAAGAAAAAGGACTGGAAAGCAGATGCAACTGAGAATAATTTGGATGGGGGAGCTTTGAAGCTGCCTGTCTTCATTTGTTCCCACCATAGGCCACATGGGTTTGACTTCTAGAGCCACATGTCAGACTCTGGTGCTGCGTTTTGCCTGACAATCCGTAGTTTCCCAGGCAGCTCCCCCATTGCTTTCCAAGGGCGACCAGCACTGGGTGATTCGTTTAACATTACTCTTATAAAGTTGCTGCCTCTCCGAGAGCCGCGTCAGCATGCCTCCCTCTTCTTCAGAGGGAGCCAAGAGAAACTATTAAAAATGTGTTTGAAATTACACATTCCCCACTCTCCTTGACAGAGGAACTTTGCAAAGCTCGTTAAGAGAGCTGGAGAAAATTCCACAGCACATTTCTGGGTTTATGGTTATTATTTTGCATGTGCTGCTGAGCTAATAGAATATGACTTTGGACATCCATGATCCAAGGGAAAATGGCCGCCTAAGTCTAGAGGCTTTAAAACCAGAACAGCAGAGATGGCTACCATTTTGGCCATTCACCTCCTCTTGCTCTACTTGCAGACTTAGTGAAAGAGATGAGAGCCAAGGGAACAAAGACAAAGAGGAAAGGAATAAATTAAGCAGATTTTGGAACCACTCCTCTTTCTCCCCACTTCTCTTTTCTCCCTGCCTGCCGCCTTTTCTTTTTTGCCCTTTCAAATGTTGGATGGGCTGATTTAAGCTTATTTTACAGCTTTTCTCCAACTCCGTAACACTGAGCTCAACCAGAGCTGGACTGAGACTTGTAAATCATCTCCTAGAGGAGGCTTGCTAAGTGGAAGCAGCCTGTTCAATTCCATTTTCTCCTCCAGTTACCATCGATGACCTCTAGACATCTCAATTTCTTACATAATCCTCAAGCAAGCAACGCCACTGCTCCATTGCCTCTTTTGGAAAGAATGCTACTCCTGACCTTCTCCCTTGCTGGTGTGCTAGCATGACAATGTGAGAACCAGCCTGGCTCTGATCAGGAACCACCACATCGGACCCCCAGACCACAGAGCTCATGGTTTTATAGTTTCTCCAGGAGATTTGCATGTCTGGTGAATGTATTGCTGAACAGACACATTAGAAGTGAAGTTCACTACCACCTCATTGAAACTGATCCTTTCCTATAAAAACAATGGAGTCGCGTGACATTTCCGTTGAGCGAAATGTGAAACAATACCATTTGACCTTAAAGCCATGTAAATAACTTTAACAAGCAAAAGCTAAAACATACTGGGTACATCTAACAAGAAACATGTATTGAGAAATCTAGCATGTGGGGGAACTTCAGTGAAATTTTAAAAATCCATTAGAAATGGAAACCGAACAGCTCAGAAATACCTGATTTCTAGGGTGTCATAAATTTCTGAAACAAAGATTGGAGGATTTATCCCTGGTGCTATGACTATAACTTCATCTTGATTTGAGATGCCATTGCTAACCAAGCTGGCTGCCCCTTGAAGGATGAACATCATAGTTTGCTTTTCATATTGAATTCAGATTCTCTCAGTTCAAAGAAACATAAAAAGAAAGATAATTTTCTACTCTATTAGATCAAATATTATATCTTTTGATAAGATAATTGCTGAATTCTTAATAGGACGCTATGCAGCCAACACCAAAAAGATTCTTTATTCTGCAAAATTTTAAGCACGAGTTCAGATCAAAGAATTAAAAGACCATTTCCAAAAAACAATTCCAAAACTGCCTTAGTCTAAAAAGACCTTTCTCCAAAACTCTGTTGTGAGCTTTTTGTCTCCCTGAATATGTTTTTCTTTCCATTTCAATTTTTACGTAAAGCAAGGACCAGTCTTTACTTGCAAGAATATCTCAGAAAACATTTTCATCCAGAGTGTGTTTTCTTCTTAGCTTCTAAGCACACTTACCCCCAAAAGTGGGATCTTTTTCTTTGTTATAATTTCTTCCTCTCGGATCCGACCCTTTGACCAGAAACTTTGTGTTTTTCGAATCCACATCAACGTTTTATTTAGGTAATTGTTCAAGATGCACAGGCTGTACACATCTCTGCCTTTGCAGAGTTAGCCTTAGCATGCATCCCCACGGCTCCAAAGAGGGATATAAG
Source organism: Colobus angolensis palliatus (assembly GCF_000951035.1). Taxonomy (NCBI): domain Eukaryota; kingdom Metazoa; phylum Chordata; class Mammalia; order Primates; family Cercopithecidae; genus Colobus; species Colobus angolensis. Next base: position 2,120,952 of record NW_012116188.1, read on the forward strand.
AGGGATGTTTGCTCTTTTTGTTTAAGAATCCCTGCCAGGCGTGATGACTCACGCCTGTAATCCCAGCACTTTGGGAGGCCGAGGCTGGCGGATCACTAGGTTAGGAGATGCAGACCATCCTGCCTAACACGGTGAAACCCCGTCTCTACCAAAAATAGTGGTGACGGGCGCCTGTAGTCCCAGCTACTGGGGAGGCTGAGGCAGGAGAATGGCGTGAACCCGGGAGGCGGAGCTTGCAGTGAGCCGAGATCTCGCCCCTGCACTCCAGCCTGGGCGACAGAGCGAGACTCCGACACACACACACACACACACACACAAAAAGCCCATGGGACACTCGATGACTTGAAAGCTTGGGACGCCTGGCCTATGGCACACAGAGGTTGCCTCATATGCAGGGCTCCAGTGCTCACACCTCTGCCCAACTATAGGGTGGCAGTTGGTAATTCAGAGCTGTGAGAAACAAACAACTTATGCATCTAGTGTGGCAGCTGGACCTTGAGCTATTGGTCCAGAGAACTGGCATTTTCTAACTGGCCATACGGAAGTCTGTCTATGATTCTGGACAAGAAATCCTTTCCTTGAAATGTACAGGTAATCCAGGCATGGAGGGCAGGAATAGTCACCTGGGTGCTTCATTCATTTTGATGTAAAGACAGCTGCAAAGAAACCCTCCCCTGCAATCACTGAGCCCTACGAGTCAGGTAACAATAGATTTCCCCAGGTGAGAGCATGGGAAACCTGAAGCAGCTCTTAAATCTCCAGGCTCCACTTAATGTTACTGCTTTCCACCAGCTGTGCTTTAAGAAAGGTAAAAAGGTACCTAGGAATTTAGGAAGCTTCAAATGGCTCTTGCAGCCACCATTCTCAGCGGCTGATTTAAATAAAGAGATTTCTTTTGTAGTGCACACAGAATTTAAGGAAAAACAAAAATGTGCCTGGCAGAGCCTGGCTCGGCTCTGATTATCGCCGTTTGACAAATAGAAAAGATTAATACGTGTAGGAAAAGATAATGTTCAAAGTATCAATGTAGGAAACAAACCAACTCAGGAGGAAAGAAAAGCAAATGTAGGTCAAAAAAACGGTTTGATGAGGAGAATTCCTTAATGCTTTGCAGACAAACAAAAAGGAGAGAAATGAGGAAATAAAAGGGGGAAAGTGGAAATTCCGTGAATTTGTTTTTTTTTTTTGTTTTTTTTTTTTGAGACAGAGTTTCACTGTGTCTCACATGCCGCCACACCTGGCTACTTTTTATGTATTTAGTACAAACGGAGTTTCACCATGTTGGCCAGGCTGGTCTCAAACTCCTGACCTCAGGTGATCTGCCCGCCTCAGCCTCCCAAAGTGCTGGGATTACAGGTGTGAGCCACCACGCCCCGCAAGTCAGTGCATTTAAGTGTAAAAAGACGTGAAACTGAAATCTACCGCGCTGGGAGAGACTCAGCAGGTTTTCCAAGGTGTTGCTAACTCCCATTTGATTTCCTTCTCTCAGTATGTTATCTTCTTCAGGCTGAGGTAATAACCAAATTAATACCAAACTACTATCTGGAAAAATTCTCCCTCATATGCCTCAGATATCTGCAAACTTCACTTCGGCGAGGAGCAGCCTGGATACTTCCAACTAGACTAGAGTCTCCTGTTAAAAACTTTCTTGCTGGACCTGAGATTTTCCTCTGCAGCAGTCACTGTGGACCACTGTGGAGCATGGACGTTAGATCTTCTGCTTTCTCCACTGGCTTGCAAGTCACAGCAAGGTGGGTGTGTGACAGTTTCTGCTCACTGTTGCTTCTCAGTCACCAGCTCAGTGTCTGGCTCATGCATTCATTCGCTCATTTGTTCATTCAGCAACTGTTCACTGTGCTCCTGTGTATCAGGAGTTATCCCCGGCATTACAGAGATTGTACAGGATGAGGCAGAAATGGCTTTCTTTGCTCTGATGGTGTTTAAATTCTGGGGTTAGAAAAGGAGAAGAGGAAGGGCAATATATAAGTACATACTGTTTGGACGAACGGAGGCAAGATGGTGCACTTCCGGGTTCTTCATCCCCCCCCCCAACTTTTCCCCCCTCCCAACTTTTCTGGCGCGCGCGAAAATGCAGCCGGCGACCCGGGAAGGTGCAGACCAACTGGGCATGCACCAGGTGACGTCAATCCGAAGAGACCAAGATTTACCTGGTCGCACCTGCGGAACGCCCCCGACACGCCTGTGCCCCGCCTATTGCCCTCCCACTCCTAGAAAAGCCGCTCTCCGCCAGTGAGCCACGCGGCCTTTCTCCAGCCCCACTGATGTCGGGATGCAGGAACCCCGCCCGAGAGCCCCACGGGGTGGGGGACTCTGTCGGCCTTCTTTGCCGGAGGCCGACAGACTTCTTCCCCACACCTTAGGTTACCAAAATAAACTTGCAGTTTTGCTCCTGACCTTTGACTACTTGCTGGTTCTTTTGTGCTCGCTCTGGTGGTCTTAGAAAAACAAGTCACATACTAAATGAACAAAACTTCAGATACTGTTAAGTTCCATGAAGAAAGTAAAAGAGAGTGAACTGCTTCTGAATGCAGCCCTGGGGGATGGGGTGGGGATAGGTGGGAGCCCTCACCCCATGGAGTTGTCAGAGAAGCATAATTGAGAGGAGGCATTTGCATAGAGACAGAGGTGACAGGAACAGACCAGCTATGCAGAGAGGGAGGCCACAGAACATTCCACATGATGCACATTCCTTAAGCTAAAGTGAGCACATTCAGGTTAGAGAAAGAACCACTGTGGCTGTCTTTTAGTGGGATATGGGAGAGAGATAGGAGATGGGATTGGAAGGAAGAGTGGAGCAGGTCGTGTCAGTTATGCAGGCCATGGCAAGGAATCCGGGTTTTGTTTCCAGCTCATGGGACATCATCAGAGAGGTGCAAGGGAGCAGGACAGTGGCGTGATTTAATTGGCATTTGAAAGACTTATGGGGACAGGGACTTATGGGACCATGTAATGAAAACTAGGGACATTCTAGTTCATGGTTTGAAAAGTCACAACAGCAAACTTTCTGGTGTGGTTAGCAGGGGTCTTCAAAAGGGCTCTTCGTGGCAACTATTTCATTTGGGGGATTTTTTGGAACAAGTTATGCAAAATTCTTGGTTAGAGAAATCCTTCAGGAACCTGGAGACCAGGCTTAGGGGCCCTGGCCCAGGCATTTGAGGGTGTCCCCACTGTAGTTTGAGCATCACTTAGGACAGCAAATGTCAGGGGTGAAGGACAAAGAAGGTGACTTCTTTAGTTGGAGTTATTTGACTTGCTGTCCTCTCACAAAGATGAATTTACCAAAGAAATTGTGTCATTTTCTCCAGCAAGGAAATTTATTTTAACCCTGTTCAGCTAGCAGGTGGGGGTTGGGGGAACAGCCATAGAAAGTGCTATAGACCATTGTGTCGCAAAGTTATCCACCAAAGTATTCTGACACCTGGAGGTGAGTGACAGTGACCTCTGGGAAGGTAGCCTGTTCACTGCAGGCTTAGACTCTCTGATAAATGTTATGTCTTTGTTGTTGTTGTTGTTGTTGTTAGAGACAGGGTCTTGCTCTGTTGCCTAGGCTAGAGTGTATGGCAAAATCATAGCTCACTGAAGCCTCTAACTCCTGGAGTCAAGGGATCCTCCCACCTCAGCCTTCTGAGTAGCTGGAACTACAGGTACACATCACTATGACCAATTAACTTCTTTATTTTTTGTAGAGATGGGGTCTTGCTATGTTGCACAGGCTGGTCTTGAACTCCTGATCCAAGTAATTCTCCTGTCTTGGCCTCCAAAAGTGCTGGAATTACAGGCATGAGCCACCACACCTTGCCCTTAAATGTTATGTCTATTCAACCTCCTATTCCATAATATACATAGGTTTGGTTTAAAATTTAGAATTATGTTTAATTCTTAATTTTATAATGAAATTTATAATTATGTTTGATTCTAAATTTTATAATTAAATTTACACTTAAATTATTTATTTTCTCTTACAATTTTTCTGGCAAAAAAAATATTAAAAATATTCCACCTGCTCTCCAGCAAAAAAGGCCAGGTTCTAGGTCCATCACTACCACCACCATCCTGAGCCCCAAGAATCTGGTTCACACACCAAAAATGCAGTAAATGGAGATTGGCCTGAGAAAGGGAGGCAGAAATGGAGGGGTCAGGAATCTGGCCCATGTTCCAGTATATGCCTGGATTTCTAGATGATGCTCAAGTTCCTCATGTCACCCCTCTCTGCAGGGCAAACTCCTATGTTACCTGCAGGACACTCAGGGCTTAGGCCAATGCCAAGTTCTACCACTACTGTTCCATCAGACTGACTTCTCTCCTTGCTTAATTTTGAAGACATGGTCAAGTGCAGGGTCTATCTCATCATAACCACATGTGGGAAAATAGGCATCAGGGACAGTGTGTTAGTCTGTTCTCATGCTGCTGATAAAGACATACCCAAGACTGAGTAATTTACACAGAAAAAGAAATTTATTGGACTCACAGTTCCATGTGGCTGGGGAGACCTCACAGTCACGGTGGAAGGCAAGCCGGAGCAAGTCATGTCTCACATGGTTGGCGGCAGGCAAAGAGAGAGAGCTTGTGCAGGGCAACTCCAGCTTATAAAACCATCAGATCCTGTGAGACTTATTCACTATCATGACAACAGCACAGGAAAGATCTGCCACCATGATTCAATTACCTCCTACTGGGTCCCTCCCATGACAAGTGGGAATTCAAGATGAGATTTGGGTGGGGACACAGCCAAACCATGTCAGACAGGTAAGGAAGAGGCGTGGCCAAGAAGCAGCAGCAGTGTGTTAGCAGAAGAATACACAAGGGTCTCATATCTTCCCATGTCTGTTCGGGTGAGTTGTTCGTGAAAGTCACGTCAGTTTTTCTGTTTTGCAAAATCAATGCAATTTCACACTTGCTGAGCCAATACCACAATCCCAGCCAGAGCAGCCATCAAGTGTTATCTTTTTAAACTCCAAATAATGAAGTGCTCTTGTTTTCCTGAAATGTCTTGAAAAGGTTATTTCCAGGCTGACACTCTGCTTGCCAGCTTTTATTTAGAAACACATTTTTATATATTCACTTGAATTCTCTGGATAGGACCAAAAAAGAGTAAATAAAGCCGTGGCCAAAGTTACTATCCATCCATCAATTCCCAGGCCCTGCAGAAGCCCAAGCCTTGCAAACACAGCCTTTGTAGGCAGTGGCTCTGGCCAGACCCTCTGTAAAAAGGGACCCTTGTTGCCCTTGAGGGTTTCAAGTTGAAAAGGAAAGCTTTTCAAAGCCATCAGCAAGTGAAAAACCAATCTAAGTGCATCCATGTAGCACAAGAGTGTCAGAATTCATAATTAAGGGTCATAAATCTTTTTGCAATGGACCAAAAATAAATAAGCTCGTTCGAGTACAAACATAAAGGCAGCAGGCATACACATACTCCAAGTGTCAGCTTTAATTTATTTCTTCACTTGGAAAGACGAGACTGAAAGCTGGCTGCCAGGCTGGAGGGAGCCTCCTCGACTCTTCTTCTGGCCTAGACAAAGGTTTGAATGTTGTAGGGAGAAATCCAAAGAATAACACAGGAAGCTTGTTGACTTCTTACATTGAAAAGAGTTATTTGGAAGAGAAGGGGAAACAGCAGAGAGAACAAACCCCTTCTATAGTAATCTCCTTTGTATAATCCAGAATGCTCGGCACGTTAAAACCAAATACCAGCAGACCAAAAGAAAAAGAAAAAAATGGAAAGAAAAGTCTGATTTACAGTATGCTGTTTGACACATCTGGAGGGGATTTAGAAAAGACGTTCACAAACCATTTCAAGTGCATTGAGAACTCCACTAGGACAACAAAGATACGTATATAAATATGTACACAGTTATTCACACAATTCAAAGTATAGCAGTCACAGCACATAATCATTTCTCTTGTGTGTGGGAGCAACATCATTACAGCATTAAAATTGGAGGGGATCAATAGCAGTGGAATTTTCTGAGAGCTCCATATGGAAAAAGGTCAATGAATACAGTACCTGTGGAACCAATTACTTGTCATTAAATTCAGCAGCATTAAAATAAACTTTTCCCCTCTCTTGTCACTTACTCTAAGGCATCCAAACAAAAATCCTCAAATTAGCAAAGTAAAAGAGGCGCTCTAGGAAAATTCCGGTGCTCTGAGAAAATGTGTTCTGCAGCAGTCTTTCAACATGAGAGCAATATTATGACGTTTATGAGCTGAGTCAACACTGCACATGCAATGTTGGTCTTTGGGTCACAAAAGCATCAGGCTACGGGTTAGTCACAAGGCTCTTGCAGTCACCTTTGAGTATTTGTGTCTCCATTGCCATTGTCGATAAAATAACCTTTCTTTCCTACCAAATCATTTTTATATTTAAGACAAGATATTGAAAGCACTTTTAGGACAGGCATGGTGGCTCATGCCTATAATTCTGACACTTTGGGAGGCTGAGACAGGAGGACTGTTTGAACCCAGGAGTTTGAAACCAGCCTGGGCAACACAGCAATACCCCCAAAAATATTTTTTTAATTAGCCAGGCATGGTGGCATGTGCCTGTGGTCCCACCTACTTAGCTGGCTGAGGTGGGAGGATTGCTTGAGCCTGGGAGGTCGAAACTGCAGCGAGCTATGATCATAACCCTGCACTCCAGCCTGGTTGACAGAGTAGGACCCTTGTCTCTTTTTATTTATTTATTTATTGAAACAGAGTCTTACTCTGTCACCCAGGCTGGAGTGCAGTGGCATGATCTTGGCTCACTGCAACTTCTGTTGCCCAGGTTCAAGCAATTCTCTTGCCTCAGCCTCCCGAGTAGCTGGGAGTACAGGTGCCCACCACTATCCCCAGCTAATTTTTATATGTTTAGTGGAGACGGGGTTTCACCATGTTGGTCAGGCTTGAGACCCTTATCTCTTAAAACTGAAGAAGAAGAAGAAGAGGAGGAGGAGGAAGAGGAGAAGGAAGAAGGAGGAGGAGGAAGAGGAGAAGGAAGAAGGAGGAGGAGGAGGAGGAGAAGGAGAAAAAAGAAAAGATAAAATAAGAAAAGAACAGAAAGAACCTTTAAGGCACGAAGTGCCTTAAATTATAAGGAATGTGCTGTTGCCAAATTACTCTAGGCAACTCATGCAGTGGGTAGAGGACACAGAGCAGGTAGCTAACCTGTAGTAAGATATAGCAGCTTTTCTAGTGTCTCTTGAAGGCCAGTATGGGATGGAAGGTGGTATGTGGAGAAAGGAATAGGGGACTCAGTTCTGGATTTGCAGGAAGCCAGCTGGACTGAAAGGACTGGAGCTTGGGGACATGTGGAGCCTTGCCTAATAGTTTCCTGCCATGTAGTTTTCCATGTGGGAAATTCAGAGGAAGCCTGACTTGTGAGAATTGCAATCCCACGTTTCAGACCTATCTGTCTTCCACTGTTGAGAAGAGCTAGAGAAGTTGACTGGCTTTTGGAATGATTATTCATGGAAGAAACTAGATGAACCACTTAGTAGACTTCCCCTCATTTCAGAAGACAAATTCCTCAACTTATCTAAGGCCTACCTAGAATGCCAGTGCGTTTAAAGAATCGGGCACTCATCACACACCCTGATCACACGGAGTTGTGGCCTCCATGAAAGAGTCTCCCAAGAACCAAGAGTCAGTTGAAAGAACTCTTTTGAACTCTCTGAACACATCTCTGGAAGGTGGAACAGGGCATTTATAATACATGCAACAACTATCTACCCCAGCAGACCAGCAGATACATGATCCAGAATAAAAGTTTATTTTTTTATGCCACTGAGTTTTGGGGTGGCACGTTATGCAGCATTTTGTGGCAATAGTTGACTGACACAAATCTCTAGAGAATAGAACAGGTTGTAAATTATAAGTGGAAGCTGATGTTGGGTGTGTCATACAGGACTTTTTCACAGCCTCAAAATCTGGAAATTACATCTTATCCATGTGACTTGATTGGTCTTCTTTGATATTCAAAGGTTTGGCATAGGTTCAGTGGGTTTTAGCCAATCCGCCCTGTGGTTCCCACACCTCCACATACAGTCTGCCCTTCCATTCAGCACTTTAGCACCCAGAAGAAGGAGAAGAAAGAACTCTTAAACCCATCAGTTTAAGAGTTTAATTTCGGCCGGGCGCGGTGGCTCAAGCCTGTAATCCCAGCACTTTGGGAGGCCGAGACGGGCGGATCACGAGGTCAGGAGATCGAGACGATCCTGGCTAACACGGTGAAACCCCGTCTCTACTAAAAAATACAAAAAACTAGCCGGGCGAGGTGGCGGGCGCCTGTAGTCCCAGCTACTCGGGAGGCTGAGGCAGGAGGAGGCGGAGCTTGCAGTGAGCTGAGATCCGGCCACTGCACTCCAGCCCGGGTGGCAGAGCGAGACTCCGTCTCAAAAAAAAAAAAGTTTAATTTCATCTAAAAATCCTGACACATTATAATATTTGTAAAATACTGTGGAACAAACGATCTGCTGTTAAAATAACATATCATTATTAAGCATCCAGGGGCACCTTAAAGTTAGCTAATTCATTTTCTTTGTATTGATGTCCTCCTCCTTAAGCTGGTCCCCACTGTCACTTAATCCCACCAGGAAGAAGAGATCATTCTCTCTGTTCAGCAGGTTCGTCATGTTAAATTGAGTTCCCTTACTCCTCCCATGTTTCTTGTTTATTACCACAAAATTGCAGTAGCATAGAACAATAAATCTTTGTTTTTGCTCACTCACAAGTTGTATAGGTCAACTGGACAACTGTGCTGATCTGGGCAGGCCTGGCTCATTTCAGCTAGGCTCACGGGGTCAGCTGGAGCCTGGCTGGGACAAACCGTCTCTGCTCCACGTGGTCCCTCATCCTCCAGTAGACTGACCTGGGCTTGATTGCATGGCTGCAGGGAAAGTTTCTAAACAAGAGTAGAAGTGCACAAAACCTATTCAAATTTAGACTCAGAACGTTCTTTTAGAGCATTCATTCTGTTGGACCAAACAAGTCACAAAGTTGGCCCAGATTCAAGAGATGGGGAAACAGACTCTATCTCTTGGTGGGAGGAAGTTGCTTCCAAGTCACACTGCAAAGGGTGAGGATCCAGGAAGAGGTAGAGAAGTGGGGCCGTTTTTATAATCCAGCCACCAAACCTTTTCCCTAAATGGATGGCACAGATAAGCCTTATGTTTCCTCATTAGAAGAAAACAGTAACTATTTCTATACTTTACCCTAAATCTTTGTCCTATCTACACTCAAAGGTAATACATTTTCAGCGATGGATGCCTGTAACAGTAAGTCCCAAAAGGAAAATTACTATAAGTATTTTTCTAAAGGGGATTTGGAATATGCCTCCTAGTGACCAAAAAACAAAAATATATATATATGTGTGTGTGTGTGTGTATATATATATATGTGTGTGTGTATGTGTGTGTGTGTATATATATATATATACACACACACATATATATATATATTCTCATTAACTGGGGCAGGTTGTAGAAGAAAAAGAAAAGATACTAACCTTTCACCTGAATTTCAGGTTTAAAGAGTTGGGTGTTTTCCCATCTGGCCTTAAAGAAAAGCAGCTTTATCAGAGGGAAGAATGGACCTTCCACAATCTGCATTCACAACAGGAAGTAAGCTTGCCAACTTTTGGTGGTGTGAGCTAGTACATTCAGACTTCTTACAGCTCCCTGAAAACACAGACCTGGTGGGTTTTAATATCTATTATATACTCATCCTATTTGTGTGCCTATTTATCTCTTACATGTCTGCATCCAATTTGACAGCCTTTTGGATTTTATATGTTATAACCACCTAATCACTGACATAATTCTTTTAGGAGATTTGAGAAACAGGATTGGAAACGATCCTGCCAAACTCCAAAGAAACCAAAGGAAGGGGAAATCTGGATTGGGGAAAGAGGTCCGTCATGGGTTCCTCTACCTGAAACTGAGGCCTGGATAGCTTCCAGTACCCATGGGAGGTCACTATGTTTTATTGGAAATGAAAAACCAATGCACTAGCCCTATAGTTAATAGATTATTGGTTATTTTGTATCCAGTCTCTTTGCCACGTGACTTTATAGTTCTTCCTTCTAGAGGTCGAATGTTCTTCTCCTCCCCTTGACTTTGGGCTTTGTCATGTAACTTGCTTTGTTCGACAGCATGTCGGCAACACAATACAAGCAGAGGCTTGCTCCCTGGAGCCTCTGTCATGAGAAGACCTGCTGTGGGTAGTTCAACAATTCCAAGAATATGAGAAATGCCTGGAACATACTTGACCTGCTGAAATCATCAGAGCTGTCCCAATTTGCCTGAAGTTTGAAGACAACCTATCCCAGCTGACGAGCAGATACATGATCCCAAATACAAGTTTATTTTTGTATGCCACTGAGTTTGGGGATGGCACAGTAAGCAGAATTTTGTGGCAACAATTGACTGATATAAATCCCTGGAAAATAGAACAGGTTGTAAATTACAAGTGGAAGCTGACGTTTGGTGTGCAATACAGGATTTTTTTACAGCTGCAAAATTTGCAAATTGCATCTTGTCCACATGACCTGATCAGTTCTTCTTTGACATTTAATTGGCATCCCAGATTCCCTCAATAACTAAGACACAAAATGTAAATTGGGTAGAAGAAAAGAAGATTTTTAAAAAATATTTGTTATTGTTCTACTTCCATACCCCAAAGAAAGTAGATTAATGATCCCTCATACAAACATCACTCAGCTTCAACACTTACCAATACTTTACATTTGTTGCTGTCTACCCTACCCACTGTTTTCTTGAAAACTAGATAATTTTAATTTCAGCTCCATTAGAATATACCTTCCATGAATGCCTAGCATCAAAGTTAAAAAAAAAAAAAAGGTTATTTCTCTAGCAAGGGACCTTAAATTTGAGTTCAGGAAGGTCTATGAATCTTTAGAAATCTATGCAAAAGTTTGTGTATGGAAATGTGTCTTTGGAAGAGGTCCACAGTTTCCATCAGATTCAGAAGATAAAATCTTCCTCTCTTCAAAAACATCAGCCATTCTTGCCTGTTCTCACCCAGCCTCGCCAGATGCCAGCATCTTGCACCCTCTGCAGGTGGAAGAAAGCCCATGAGTACAGAGAACCAACCCTCCTCAGCCAAAGGAGAACCCGTGACTCCGGATGGCCAGAATCACCAATTTGCTTATGTAGACACTGAAATAAGACAAAGTGTCAACTTTAATTTTAGCCATATGGGAAGTCGCAGTCCGTCAAATAATCAGGAAGAACAGCTTTGCCTTTCAGTAAAAATGTCTTGGATGGCTTAGAAGCTCAATGTCCAAATCTCAGCTGTCTAACAATTTTGGATGTGCCTGCCTGCCTGTCTCATTGGCACTGAGAAGACATATCTGGGGTAGATTGAGTGTAGTGGTTCCTATGTTTGAGAGAATGTACACATCACCTGGAAGCCTTTAAAACCCAGATTTCTGGATCTCATTCCAGACCTACTGAATTGGAGCCTTTGCAAAGTCTGCATTTTTAACATCTTCTGATTGCAACGTGGTGCAACTTGTCCACAGACCACACTCTGAGAAGCACTGGCTGATGGGCAGCCGGTCCTATAGCAACTGTCAGAAGCTTAAAGTAAGTCTTTCTTGAATTCATATTTCCTTTCAGTCTATAGGTTGGGGGGGCGGGTGGAACTTTTCTAAAAAAGAAAAAAACAAAACGAAAAAAAAAAATCCTTTCTAAAGTCTTAACAAGCCTAGAAATCTGCTATTTCTAAGATTTCTGATTTCCTTTGGGCTCTGTGCACTTCCACCCATTTATAGGACTGCTGTTCCATTGGGCTGGTTTTAACAGTTCAGGCTCAGCAGGGAATTCTCACTAACCCAAATCAGGGAGAGCGAGGCCAGAGCCAGGGCCACCCGAAGTTATTCAGACTACCCAGGTGACAGTGGCAGGCATGGGACATAAAGTCAGACATTCTTTGAATTTCTCATCCAATTCTTCCCGAGAGAAATGTCGCATAAGCAATGGGGGCTTCAGAAGATATCTTCAAATACAAAAAGGAACAAGCACTTAATGAGGAGCACAGAGGCGACGGACAGTAAATACAGCTGCCCCCACCCCTACACCTCCCCTTCCCTGCCCTGCACACTCAACATCAAGGCCACTGGTGCAATGTGGGTTTCATTAATGGCTCAAAGACAGTATTTCACTGAGTTATAAGTTCAAGATGTTATTGAAAAACCCATACTGTGTTTGTTTTTATCCCCACCTACTTCACTCCAAGTGTTTTCTTAAATCATTAAAAAAAAAAAAAAAAAAAAAAAACCTCTTTAACGTGGCTCTACCCAAGTGGTCATATTTCTAAGGGTCTGGAGCAATGCACACAGGGGCTGGTGAAACCCAAAACGGTTTGGGGAAGGATGATGCTATTTCCTCTGCCTCTCAGGGGAAGAGGAGAAAAAGCTGTGAATCCGTTAAGTACATAAGCAGGATCATGTGGGTGGCCCCAGAGAGGGACACCTGTTTTGCTACTAAATGCAAGATCACAAACACAGTTTTTTCCATCATAGCTATCCTATCTGAAGCTCAGCCAGCAGAAGTTCAGAGCAAGCTCTCACAAGGTCTTAAGAGCATAATCTTGGAAAAAAGCCACTGCACTAAAAGATAAAGTCTACATTCTTTTTCATAGATGCGGACTATTCCGTGGTATGGCTGTACTATATATTGGTGGACATTCAGGTTGTTTCCATCTTTTCCTATTACAAACAGTGCAGTAACATAAATAAATTTAAACACATATGTATATATGTATATCTGGAGGATGGATTCCTACAATTATTGTTGATGAGTTAAGAGTATTTACAAATATGCATATTTTAAATTTTAATAAATATTGTCATATTATTTTAAAAATATATTCACAAAGCTTATTTCCACCAGAAGTAGATGCAAGTGCCTGTTTTCCCTTGCTTCTTTCTTTTTTTTTTTTTTTTGAGACAGAGTCTCGCTCTGTCTTCCAGACTGGAGTGCAGTGGTGCAATATTGGCTCACTGTAATCTCCAACTCCCAGGTTCTCTGCCTTAGCCTCCCGAGTAGCTGGGATTACAGATGAATGCCACCATGCCAGGCTAATTTTTGTATTTTTAGTAGAGGTGGAGTTTCACCATCTTGGCCAGGCTGGTCTTGAACTCCTGATTTTGTGATTCACCTGCCTCAGCCTCCCAAAGTGCTGGGATTACAGGCCTCCCACGCTTCTGTAAGCACTGGTTGCTGCTGCTTCTTTTCTTTCTTTCTTTTGTTGTTGTTGTTTTACTACTCAGGTGTGCGTAAAGTGATCTTATTGTCATTTTTATTTGCACTTCTGTGTTTAGGTTGAGCATACTTGTATAATTATTGGTCATTTCATATGCATTTTCTCTTCTGTGAATTCCTATTCACATCCTTTGTCATAGCAGGTTGTGTTCTTATGAATTTGTAGAAGCTAAATAACATTAGCACTTGTTCTTACACACATGTTAAAAAGTATTTTTTCCCAGACTTGTCTTTTGACATTTTCCATTATCTCATCCTTTGATGTACAGAGGTTTTTAACTTTTAAATAATCAACTCTTTGTGGATTCTGGGTTTCCTAAAGGCTTATACCACCTCAGGTCACAAAATGTATCTCAAATTCTCTTTTAAAATGTTTAGTTAAAAATATCAAGAACTTTAACCTATTTGTCTTAAATTCACTTTCATGTATGTTGTGTGAGGTTCAGGACAATGTCGTATATTAAACAGATACCCCTATCCTCTGGTGAATTGAAATGTCATTGGGATAGAATGTCTCCGTGGATCTGTTTCGAAACTCTCTATTTTTTAATTCCTGTGCCGGTGCCACACTGTTTTATTTACAATACTTTTATAATATGTTTTAATATTCTCTTTTTCTTTTCTAAAAATCTTGAGCAATTACAGCATATCTTTTTTATATAAGAACTTTAAAATAATTTGTCTATTAAAAAATTACCCATTGAAATTTTTATTGACATTGCATCTTATGTTGTCTTCTTGTTCCAGAAACATAGTAGGTTTCTGCTTATTCACATCTTGTTTAAATGCCTTTAAAAAATATCTTATAAGTGCCTTCATTTGGTTTCTTGCCCCACAATTAGGGTGTTAATAATATAAACAAATTGTGCCAGACAGTCAATCTTTATTACTCAAAGATTCTGTATTTGCAAATTCACCTGCTTGCTAAAATGTATCTGTAACCCCAAATCAATACTCACTGCATTTTGCAGTCAATCAAGGACACGTGTAGACTGGCAAAACATGTGAATCACATGTTGGGCACATTCTCAGATGAGGCTGAACAAAGTGATGCTCTACCTTCTTGTTTCAGCTTTCATAATGTAAGCAAGTGTCCTTTTTGTGGTAGATTTAGTGCCATGTTTTTTGTACCTTTGTGCTTTTTGTTACCGATTTTGCTATTAGATCAGCTTTGATCAGGCGTAAGTTATAGGTATGAGTTAGCATGAATTCAATGTTAATGAATCAAAAATATATATTAAATAAGGCATCTCCAAACAGAAACCCACATGAAATAAGGTTAGATATTTATCAGTTGACAAAAATACCCTTTACAAGAAGCTTGCAGGGACCTAACTCTGCATTTCCCCTGGAAGCAATGATTCAATAATTGCTAATTCAGCATTTGTAATGACTTATTTAAAAAAAAAAAAAGCCACTGCAGATAATGACAACCAGCTATATCTCCTTATCTGTTATCTTTATATCAGATTTTGATATTAAGAGTATGCTAGCTTCATAAAACTAATTAGTAAGCTTTGTGTCCTTTACTATGGTCTGGAATAGTTTAAATATATCAGTTTCTTTCTTTGGGCCAATCTATACTCATGGTTGAAAAATTTACTCCCTATTCTATTTCTTACCCAATTATATTGAGCCATATTATCAGAGCTTCTTCAACAATAGTAAGATACTCCAATAACATGATTATATCAAATCTTGTATTATTTAAATTCAATAGAAAAAAATTCCAGTAATATAAAGTTGCTTCAAATTTGAACAAAGGCTAGGCACAGTGGCTCATGCTTGTAATCCCAGCACTTCAGGAGGCCATGGCAGGTGGATCACCTGAGGTCAGGAGCTCAAGACCCACCGGGCCAACATGGTGAAGCCCCATCTCTACTAAAAATACAAAAATCAGCCAGGCATGGTGGCACACGCCTGTAATCCCAACTACTCAGGAGACTGAAGCAGGAGAATTGCTTGAACCCAGGAGCTGGATGCTTCAGTGAGCCGAGATTGTGCCACTGCACTCCAGCCTAGGTGACAGAGTGAGAGTTTGTTTCAAAAAAAAAATTGAGCATAAAACCCTTCCTATTATACATTTCCTCCTGAGAAATTAAAATTTGAAGATTAAATCCCAGGGATTAGAATCCAAAATTCTTAAGTTAAAGTCCAAAAGCTTTTGCCCTTGTGAGTTAAAATTCCAGAGAAATTAAAGTCTGATATTTATCCCCATCCCTAATATCTGACTCTGTTCAGTATCACTAGAGGGTCCTCAGTGCTTGGGTAATGTGAGGGTTGCTCAGCAGCTGTGGACCAGACTGTCCTCTGGAAGGCTGTAGTTCATTCTGGGCCATAGGAATTGAATTAGTTTCTCATATGCCCTGCCTTTAAAAAGTCCAATATGTTCCTAGAAAAGTAAGAATATCACAAAATTGGCTCTCCCCACTCTGCCTTTATCAGTAAGCCAATTTTCAGATCCTAAGTGCAGTTATCCCAGATAAAATTATGTTCCCAGAACCCAGTGGTTACTGTTGCCAAAGTCCAAAGCGAAAACTCATCGGTGTCTGAAGGAAGGACAGAATGGAAGGACGGTTCACCAGGACAGTTATGTTCACTGACAGTTATGTCAGCTGTCCTGAATCTACTTCCCAGGAATTTAAACTCCCTTGGAAGAAATCAACCATCAGGAAGTTAACTTTGGCCCCATACATGAACATACGTAGGGGATAAAGCTACTTATACATACTGTACTCACTATCAGAAAGTGGCATTTTGAAAATGCTGTGTTCTTACTAATATTTCTGCAATGGTGCAGCCTCAGGCACTGAGTCTTATTTGAGGAATCTTCATTTCCCATCCAGAATAGTCAGTCATCTTAATTTCTCATCTTCCTTTGGGCCTTGTGTTTCTGGCAATCAATGTCTCACTGAATGTGGCTCCATCCAGAACCCACTTAGCATTCTCGTGTGAACAAACATTCCGGTGCTGTGCTACAGTGGCTTTCCTATGGAAGCCTGTGAGACTTGCCAAGGATGGTTTCTCTTTCAATCCCCATGTTTATTTTAGCTGGAAGATCAAAGCTGCTCTTGATGATTATGAAGTTTGGGCTCCTAGAGCCATTGCAAAGGCCAATTATTCTACCACGGGCTGCTCCTCAATCCAATATGCTATGCAGTTTGGGTCCTGGGTATCTAAAGTTACGTTACATTGATTGTGTATGTAAAATGATCAGCCCGGTATAGAGCAGCCAGATAAGACTCAGCCCACTCAGTTAAATCTAAGTTTCAGATAAACAACCAATACTTTTTAGCATATTCCAAATATTGCGTGAGACAGACTTGCCCTAAAAACTTGTCATTTTGTTTATCTGAAATTCAAATTTAATTGGATATCTTGCATTTTTATTTGCTCAGTATGGCAACCCTAATCTAGAGCTAACTGGAAACTACATGGTGGAAGTGACTCTTCAGCCTGAGAGTGAGCACTTAAGTTCAAAGCTGAGCCCTCTACGCTTCCCTCCTTGGCCCTGGAAGGAAATGACATTTGGAGCAGCTGCTCTGGTCCTGCCTATCTAAGGCCTGGCAGCAACATTAACCTAGAAACTCCCTAGTGCTCTGTAGAGTAGGCAGAGCTCAACTTCCTTGCAGCTTAAGAACCATCAATATTGTTCCACTTACTAATGCCTGAGAAGGTCTAATCCCACTATTAAGTCTTTCCTGATGGCTCCTGTTCTAGTGAGAATCAAAGTCATGCTCCAACAGCCTTTATCATTGCCCTTCCTCTCGCTTGCTTGCCTCTCGCTCAGGCACATCTGACCCACACACCCAATTTTACTAGGTAATCTCAGCCCGAAAAGACATTGTACAACTGCTTGTCCAGGTAAAAGTTGTTCCATCTATGGATGAAACCAGTTTAATCATAGTAACCTGCCACAGGATAATGTTGGCTCTTGAAAACCTGAGCTTTAAACATCCCATCCTGTCTGTATTAACACTGACCTAATGGGACTTCCAGAGACTGCACTGAAAGGTGGGAGAGGAAAAAGTATCAATTCATGATAAAGGAAATAAAAGCAAAAAAGTTCAATACAAATATGTAAAAGTGCTCAATGTCACTTATGTATTTTTTTTCAAACTAAAAGAAGGAGATACGGTTTGGGGCCTGTATATTTTGTAAAAATTAAAAAGATTAAAAGATGTTCTAGCATTTGGTATTATCAAGAGCATAAAAAAATGGGTATTGTCATATAGTCTTGGTGAATGTAAATTGACCTGGCCTTGTTGAACAGTAAAAATTGCACAAAAGTCTTATGCTTATGATAAAGGAAAATGGAAACAACCTAGATGTCAATTAATAGAGATAAATAGGCAGGCCATGGTGGCTCACACCTGTAATCCCAGGCAAGGCCAGGAGAATCACCTGAGGTCAAGAGTTCAAAACCAGCCTGGCCAACATGATGAAACCCCATCTCTACTAAAAATACAAAAATTAGCTGGGCATGGTGCTGGGCGTCTGTAATCCCGGCTACTCAGGAGGCTGAGGCATGAGAATTGCTTGAACCTGGAAGGCGGAGGTTGCAGTGAGCCAAGATCATGCCACTGCACTCCAGCCTAAGTGATAGAGTGAGAATCTGTCACAAAAAAAAAAGAGAGAGAGAGACAAATAGAGGAGTGATGGCAGCAAGACGGCAGGATAGATGGTCCCACCTTTAGGAACCCCCCACAGTAACAACATTTTGGCTGCTATCCATGAACAAAAGTGCCTTTGGGGGGAGCTTTTGGATCCAGGTAGAAGGTTACAAAAGCTTAGTGAAGCCTGAGACTGAGGAGAGCCATTTTGAGAAGGCCGACCAGCACCCAGGTGGCAGGATCACTGACTGTGGTCGTAGCATCTCTGTCCTCCTGTAGACTCAGGTACACCTTCAATTGGTCCTGCCACTGGCACCATCTGCCAAAGGACCCAGGATGGGCCATGCCTGCTCATGCCTGGAGTAATAGGCCCACTGACCTCAGTCCCAACTATAAGCCTTGAAGAGGCCCAAGACCAGTCTTCAGACCCATTCAGCCATAGTTTGAAAGTGATCCTGCCTGCCTACTGGGAAACACATCTGTGCATACCCTAGGAGGTGGGCCCACACACCTTGGCCCAACTATGGAACCTGGAGTAGTCTTGTGACTTGACTTTAGCCCCTCTCAGCTATATTCCAGGAGCATACTTCAGCCCCTCTCAGCCATAGTCCAGGAGTAGTCTTGCCCACCAAAAGACCCAGTGGGAGATCTGTGTCCCTAGAGGCAGGCCTGAAGAGCTCATCTTAGCTGTGGTCCCTCCAAGCTGTGGTCCAAGGTCAGTTCTGCCCACCCAGAGACCTACGCAATGATCTAGGAGGAGCCACACTCACCTATGCACTTAGTAACAGCCTACTATCAACAGACCCAACTACAGATCCTGAAGCAGACCCTTGTCCCAGTGCCAGCCCTACTGACCAAGGTCTTGGAAGTAGATCTATTCACCCAGAGACCAAGCAGGATCCATATCTGCTTGAGCCACTGTTAACAAGCTTGCCAACTGCAGACCCCAGTAGTAGCTACATGACCTGGTTGCAACCCCACTTGACTTCTTTTGTCAGATCCCAGGGGTGATGGCATCACTTGACTGTGCTTCTAGAGGAAATGCCGTCAGCCCTGGGAGCCAACAAAAGAAGGTCTTTACCTGCCAAAACCAGTCTATAAAGACTGAAAAATGTGCTTGCTTCTTAAATGCACAGACACTAATGCAGAGCTACACAGATCATGAAGAATCAGGCTACCAAACCATAATACTACCATAACACTACCAAAGGAAACTAATAAAATTCCACTATCTCACTCCAAAGCAAGGAGATCTACAAATTATCTGACAAAGAATTCAAAGTAATCATCTTAGAGAAGCCCAATAATGCAAGAGAACACAGAGAGACAACTAAACAAAATCAGGAAAACAAGGTATAAACAAAATGAGAAGTTCACTAGAGAAATAGAAACCATTAAAAAATGAACCAAATCGAACTCCTGGAGCTGAAGAATTCAATGACAGGACTGAAAACTTCAATAAATTTCAGTAGCTTCAACAGGAAGCTTGATCATGCAAAAGAAAGAATCTAAGAACTCAAAGACACGTCAGTTGAAATTAGAAAGTTGAAGGAACAAAAGAAAAGATAAGAAAAAGAGTGAGAAAAGCATATGGGACCTATGAGACATTACCAAATTGGTGAGTATGTGCATAATTAGAGTCCAAGAAGAGAGAGACAGAATTGGGCAGAAAGTTTATTTAAAGAAATAATGTCTGAAAATTTCCCGAATCTTGAGAGGGATATAGACATCCAGATTCCTGAAATGCAAAAGTCCCAAAGCAAGATCAACTTGAGTAAGATTATATTCAACACGTTGTAAACAAATTGTCAGAAGTCAAAGGTGAAGAAAAAATGTTGAAAGCAGCAAGAGAAAAGTGATTTGTCACATAGAAGGGAACGTCTATAAGGCTGTAAGAAGGTTTCTTAGCAGAAACCTTGCAAGCCAGGGTGATATATTCAAAATGCTGGAAGCACTTTGTGTTTATTATTATTCCAACCAAAAATAATATACCTGGCAAAGCTATTCTTCAGAAATGGAGAGATAAAGTCATTCCCAGACAAACAAAAGCTGAGAGAGTTCATTGTCCAAGAAATGCCTTACAAGAAGTGCTAAAAAGAGCTATTTAAGTTGAAAGAAAAAGACATTAAGTAACAATATGAGAACACATGAAAATGTAAAACTAACTGACAAAAGTAAATATATAGTCAAATTCAGAGTACTCTAGAACTGTAATGGTGGTGCATAAATCAGATTTAATTAAAAGTTAAAAGACAAAAGTACTAAAAATAGCTGCAATGATTTGTTAATGGATACACAATACTTAAAAATAAAAAGTTTGACATCAATAGCTTATTATGTAGGAAGAGAGATATATTAAAATGTAAAGCTTTTGTATGTGATTGAAATTGTTACATGCTTAAAATAGAATTTTATAACTATAAGATTTTATGTATGCCTTATAGTAACCACAAAGAAAAAAAACCTCTAGTGGATAAAAGAAAAAGAGAAAGGAATCAAAGTATATCACTACAAAAAAATCAATAAATCACAAAGAAATATAGCGAAAAAGTAAGAAAGAAACAAGAGAACTACAAAACAGTAAAAAAAAAAAACTAGCAAAATAGTAACAGTGTCTTTAGTTATTAATAATTAGTTTAAATGTAAATTATGAAATTCTCCAATCAAAGAATGGCTAAATAAATTGTTTTCAATCCAACAATATGCTGTCTGCAAGATATTCACTTTAGCTTTAAAGACATACATAGCCTGAAAGTGAAGGGATGAAAAACAAATATTCCATGCACATGCTAATGAAAAGGAAGCAAAATGACTGTACTTACATCAGACAAAATAGAATTTCAGTCAAAATTTGTCACAGGAGTCTAAGGTGACTATGTAATCACAAAGGGATCAATTCATCAAGAGGATATAATAATTATAAATATATATGGACCCAACATTAGAGCATCTAAATATAAAAAGCAAATATTTATAGAACTGAAGGGAGAAATAGATAGCAATACAAGGGGACTTTGACACATCATTTTCAAAGGGGAATTCAATACATCACTTTCAACAATGAATAGATCCAGACAGGAAATCAATAAGTGGGCTTGAATAACAGTATAGACCAAATGGACCAAACAGAAAAGTCTATCCAATAGCACCATAATACACACTGTCCTCGAGAACATTCTCAGGGCAGATCATATGTTAGGCTACAAAACCAGTCCTAATAAATTTAAGAAGATTGAAATCATATGAAATATCTTTTCCAACCACAGTGGTATGAAACAGAAGGAAAATTGGAAAATTAACAAGTATGTGGAACATACTCCTGAACAAAAATGGGTCAAAGAAGAAATTCAAAGGGATATCAAAAAAGTGTCTTGAGACCAATGAAAATGGAAGCACAACATGCCAAAATTTATGGGATGCAGCAAAAACAGTTATAAGAAGAAATGTTATTGTGATAAATGTCTGTATTAAGAAAAATGAAAAATCTCAAATAAAACTAATCAAAGAAAAAAGAGAGAGAGGAAACTTAGAAATGAAAGGGAGTCATGAAATACAGAAATACGATCATAAGAGATTACGATGAACAATCGTATACCAACGAACTGAATAACATAAATGAAATAGATGAATTCCTAGAAACATACAACCTACCAAGACTGAATGACAAAGAAAGAAAATTTAAACTGACTGATAATGAGTAAGGAGATTGAAGCAATAATCCAACGCCTCCCAAAAAGTAAAGCCCCGAACCTGATAGCTTCACAGCTGAATTCCACTAAACATTTAAAGAAAAATCAGTGTCAGTGCTTCTCAAATTTTTCCAAAAAATTGAAAAGGAGAGAATATTTCCAAATTTATTTTACAAAGCCAGCATTACCCTCATACCAAATCGAGATAAAGACACAAGAAAGCAAAATTACAGGCCAATATCCCCGATGAATATAGATGCAAAAATCCTCAACAAAATACAGGTTGAGTATTCCTAATCCAAAATCTGAAATGCTCCAAAATCTGAAACACTCCAAAATCTGAAACTTTCTGAGCACTGATGTCATGCTCAAAGGAAATGCTCACTGGAGAATTTCAAATTTGGGATATTTGGGTTAGGGATGCTCAACTGGTAAAGATAATGTAAATATTCCAAAATCCTAAATCCAAAACACTTCTGGTCACAAGCATTTTGAATAAGGGATAATCACCTTGTACTAGGAAACCAAATTCAACACTACATTAATAGAATCATTCACCATAATCAAGTGGAATTTATCCCTGATATGGAAGCATGGCTCAACATAGAGAAATCAATAAACATGATACGTCAAATTAACATACATCAGACTTACATCAGACAAAATAGATCTTATGATCATCAATATAGACGCAGATAAAGTATTTGACAAAATTCAACTTTTCATAATAAAAATTCTCAATAGGATTGTCTTGGCAATGCGGGCTCTTTTTTGGTTCCATATGAACTTTAAAGTAGTTTTTTCCAATTCTGTGAAGAAACTTATTGGTAGTTTGATGGGGATGGCATTGAATCTATAAATTACCTTGGGCAGTATGGCCATTTTCACGATACTGATTCTTCCTATCCATGAGCATGGTATGTTCTT
>NW_012116188.1:2144882-2166954 GCF_000951035.1 Colobus angolensis palliatus
AGCACACCAACATGGCACAAGTATACATATGTAACAAACCTGCACGTTATGCACATGTACCCTAGAACTTAAAGTGTAATTTTAAAAAAAATTCTCAATAAATTATCTATAAGAAGGAATATACCTGAACATAATATAAGCTATATAGGACAAGCCTATAGCTAACACCATATGGTTCAACAGTGAAATTTTGAAAGCTCTTTCTCTACAATCAGGAGAAAGACTTCTAGATAGAAATCACTTCTATCAACATAGTGTTGGAAGTCCTAGCCAGAGGAATTAGGCAAGAAAAAGAAATAAAAGGCATCCAAATTGGAAAGGAAGAAGTTAAATTGTCTCTATTTGCAAATAACATAATCGAATATGTTAAAAGCTCTTTAAATCTTTAACTGATTAAGACGCTTAAAGTCTTTAAGATTCCACCAAAGAACTGTTAGAACCAATAAACAAATTCTATAAAGTTGCAGGATACAAAATCAATATTAAAAAATCAGTTGTTTTCCTGTATGCTAATAATGAGCTATCCTAAAAAAAGAAATTAAGAATCCCATATATAGAAGCATCCAAAATAAAATACTTAGGAATACATTTAACCAATTTATTGTGTTAGAAAGATCTGTAAACACTATGAAACATTAATGAAAGAAACTGAAGAAGACACAAATAAATGGAAAGATGTCCTTTTTTCTGGATTGAAATAATTAATATTGCTGAAATACCCATGCAGCCTAAAGAAATCAACAGATTCAATGCAATCCCTATGAAAATTCCACCGTCATTTTTCATACAAATAGAAAAAACATTCCTAAAATTCTTATGGGACAACAAAAGGCCCAAACTCAACTTTCATGCTCCTCTATTGGGAGAGGTTACTCCCCAACCCCAAGTCAGGTGAGGGTAGCTCTATGATGAAACACTGAAAGAGATTGAGGTGTCTGTTTCCCAGCTAAAAAATTCGGAAGGCAGGAGGTGCCCTGGAGCTGTGTCCGTGGTGTGTTGGGAACAGAGGCTGCAAGGTAGCAGCAGTCTGGTAGACTGCATTTATCGTTTGGGAAAGAAAATGTGAGTTCCATGAGCCAATGGATGCTATGGCAGGCAACTGAGCATTACACTACTTTTTTTTTTTTTTTTAATACAGGGTCTTGCTCTGTCACCCAGGCTGGAGTTGAGTGACACAATCAAGGCTCACTGCCCCCTCAACTTCCCAGAACCTAGCAATCCTCCCACCTCAGTCTCTCAAGTAGCTTGTGACTACAGGTGCACACCACTGTGCCCAGCTAATTTTTATTTTTATTTTGTAAGAGACAAGGTCTCACTGTGTTTCTCTGGCTGGTCTTGCACTCTTGGTCTCAAGTGACCATTCCACCTCAGCCTCCCAAAAAGCTAGGATAACAGGTGTGAGCCACCATGCCCAGACTGCTATGTTGAAAGGACCCCACCAAAGGGGCTTCTCATCTGGGTGAGGAGTATGCCCCCACCAAATGTCCCCAAGAGAGCCCACACTTGGAGGTCTACGGGACAGAGTCATTTGATGCTGTGGCAAGAACTATCAACAGTACCCTTAGGTGAAGAAATCTTTCCTGTTGTCCTTCCTCCCTCCTCTTTGCCCCATCTCCACTTGATAGAACATTGTGTGAGGTCAAAGAGGAACATTAGTTAAAGCAGAGACCATACTTCATTGATCCCACTACAGATTCCAGAACTGTGTCTTAGGCACTGAAAAGGAAGGAGGACAGAAGCTGTGAATTGGAGATGAGGCTGAAGTTTGCCTTATATTGAACTGGACTTTTATAACTTATTATTATTATTACTTCAGTCTGAAGATATAATTTTATATTGTTTTATTTATTTTATTTTTTAATAATTTCAACTTTTATTTTAAATTCGGGGAGTGCATGTGCAGGTTTGTTATAGGGAGAGATGGTGTGATGCTGAGATTTGGGGTACGAATGTTCCCATCACCCAGGTAGTAAACATATAGGTAGTTTTCAACCCTTGACCCCATTTTTCCTCCTCACTTTTGGAGTTCCCACTGTCTATTGCTGCCATCTTTACATCCATTAGTACCCAATGTTTAGTTCCCATTTATAAGTGAGAATGTGCAGTATTTGGTTTTCTGTTCCTGCATTAGTTCGCTTAGGATAATGACCTCCAACTGCATACATGTTGCTGCAAAGAACATGATTTTATTCTTTTTTATGGTTGCATAGTATTCCATAGTATATATGTACCACATTTTCATATATATATGGAATATATATGGACTATATATATATAGTCCATATATATAAAGCATATATATATACTTTAAGTTCTTGGATACATGTGCAAAACGTGCAGGTTTGTTACATAGGTATACACATGCCATGGTAGTTTGCTGCACCCATCAACCCATCATCTACATTAGGTATTTCTCCTAATGCCATCCCTCCCCTAGCCTCCCACCTGGCCACAACAGCCCCTGGTGTATGATGTTCCCCTCCCTGTGTCCATGTGTTCTCATTGTTCAACTCCCACTTGTAAATGAGAACATGCAGTGTTTGGTTTTCTATTCCTGTATTTGTTTGTTGAGCATGATGGTTTCCAGCTTCATCCATGTCCCTGCAAAGGACACGAACTCATCCTTTCTTATGGCTGCATAGCATTCCATGGTATACATGTGCCACATTTTCTTTATTCAGTCTATCATTGATGGGCATTTGTGTTGTTTCCAAGTCTTTGCTATTGTGAATAGTACCACAATAAACATTCATGTGGATGTGTCTTTATAGTAGAATGATTTATAATACTTTGGGTATATACCCAGTAATGGGATTGCTGGATCAAATGGTATTTCTGGTTCTAGATCCCTGAGGAACTGACACATTGTCTTCCACAATGGTTGAACTAATTTACACTCCCACCAACAGGATAAAAGCTTTCCTATTTCTCCACATCCTTTCCAGCATCTGTTGTTTCCTGACTTTTTAATGATTGCCATTCTAACTGGTGTGAAATGTCATCTCATCATGGTTTTGATTTGCATATCTCTAATGACCAGTGATGATGAGTTTTTTTTCATATGTTCGTTGGCCACATAAATGTCTTCTTTTGAGAAGTGTCTGTTCATATCCTTGGCCCACTTTTTGTTGGGGTTGTTTTTTCATGTAAATTTGTTTAAGTCCCTTGTAGATTCTGGATATTAGCCCTTTGTCAGATGGCTAGATTGCAAAAATTTTCTCCCATTCTGTACGTTGCCTGTTCAGTCTGATGATAGTTTCTTCCACTGTGCAGAAGCTCTTTCGTTTAATTAGATCTTATTGGTCAATTTTGGCTTTTGTTGCCACTGCTTTTGGTGTTTTAGTTATGAAGTCTATGCCCATGCCTATGTCCTGAATGGTATTGCCTAGGTTTTCTTCTAGGGTTTTTATAGTTTTAGGTCTGACATTTAAGTCTTTAATCAATCTTGAGTTAATTTTTGTATAAGGTGTAATGAAGGGGTACAGTTTCAGTTTTCTGCCTATGACTAGCCAGTTTTCCCAACACCATTTATTAAGTAGGGAATCCTTTCCCCATTGCTTGTTATTGTCAGGTTAGTCAAAGATCAGATGGTTGTAGATGTGTGGCATTATTTCTGAGGCCTCTGATCTGTTCCATTGGTCTATATATCTGTTTTGATGCCAGTACCATGCTGTTTTGGTTACTGCAGCCTTGTAGCATGGTTTGAAGTCAGGTAGTGTGATGCCTCCAGCTTTGTCCTTTTTGCTTAGGATTGTCTTGGCTATACAGGCTCTTTTTCAGTTCCATATGAAATTTAAAGTAGTTTTTTCTAATTCTGTGAAGAAAATCAGTGGTAGCTTGATTGGGATAGCATTGAATCTATAAATTACTTTGGACAGTATGGCCATTTTTATGATATTGATTCTTCCTATCCATGAGTATGGAATGTTTTTCCATTTGTGTGTGTTCTCTCTTGTTTCCTTGAGCAGTAGTTCATAATTCTCCTTGAAGCGGCCCTTTACATCCCTTGTAAGTTGTATTCCTAGGTATTTTAATCTCTTTGTAGCAATTGTGAATGGGAGTTCACTCATGATTTGGCTCTCTGTTTGTGTGTTATTGGTGTATATGAATGCCTGTGATTTTTGTAAATTGATTTTGTATCCTGAGACTTTGCTGAAGTTGCTTATCAGCTTAAGGAGATTTTGGGCTGAGATGATGGGATTTTCTAAATATACAATCATGTCATCTGCAAACAGAGACAATTTAACTTCCTCTCTTCCTGTTTGAATACCCTTTATTTCTTTCTCTTGCCTGATTTCCCTGGCCAGAACTTCCAATACTCTGTTGAATAGGAGTGGTGAGAGAGGGCATTCTTGTCTTGTGCCAGTTTTCAAAGGGAATGCTTCCATCTTTTGCCCATACATATTGGCTGTGGATTTGTCATAAATAGCTCTTATTATTTTGAGATACATTCCATCAATACCTAGTTTATTGAGAGCTTTTAGCATGAAGGGGTGTCACATTTTATCGAAGAATTTTTCTGCATCTATTGGATGATTTGGGCCTGAAGATCTCTAGGGCAACAGAAATGCATGATTGCAAACTTCAGTGCTAGCCAAAGCTTTAAGACTCTCATAATTTTTTATCAACATGTATCATTGTCAAATATATATAAACAGTATTTAAAACTCATGAATAGATTATCTGAGTTTACATTAAATTCCCCTTCTAGTATAGAGTTATACCTCAGCTCTCCTAAAATTTTTCTTCAAGTTTACTTTTTATGTTCAATACATGATATTATTTCACCATTCACCCAAGTATATGCCATTTGCTCAAGGTGACATATTTGTCCCCTTTGGTGCCACACTCATGTCATCTAAAAGCATCACTGCTCCCCCAGAGAGATGCTTTCATTCACCAAGTAATTCTTTGCACGGTTATTAAAAACAAGTCTGGACATTGGGAATAAATAGCAGACAAGACAGTCTCTACCTTTATGAAACATTCATTATAGTGGGGATAGTTAGTCAGTATAAAGCTTGACAAATAAATTGGGACATTTATTAATAAAGGTTCTCCAGAGAACCCAATTGTGTGGGGCAGGGCAGTGGGAAAGTTAAAGATATTTATGATAAGGAATTGGTTCATGCAATTATGGAGGCTGACAAAGTCCAAAATCTGCAGAATTGACATCCCAGTTTGAGTCCAAAGGCCAGCAGGCTGTTGCAGAACCAATCAGAAGGCTACCAGGCAGAAGAATTATCTCTTGCCCTGGGAGGTCAGCTTTTTGTTGTATTCAGGCCTTCTACTGATTGAATAAGGCCCACTCACGTTATGGACTGCCATGTGCTTTACTCAGTCTACCAATGTAAGTGTTCATCTCGGCCAGGCACTGTGGCTCACACCTGTAATCCCAGCAGTGTGGGAGGCCAAGGCAGGTGGATCACTTGAGGCCAAGAGGTTGAGACCAGCCTGGCCATCATGGTGAAACTCTGTCTCTACTAAAAATACAAAAAAATTAGCTGGGCAAGGTGGCACACATCTGTAGTCACAGCTACTCAGGAGGCTGAAGCAGGAGAATTGCTTGAACCCAGGTGGCAGGGGTTGCAGTGAGCCGAGATCATGCCACTGCGCTCCAGCCTGGGTGACAGAGCAAGAGCCTGTCTTGAAAATAATAATAGGCTTTGCAGACGCTGCCGCTGAGGAAATTCTTGTACTACTAGCCATGGTCAACCCTACCGTGTTCTTCGACATTGCCATCGACGGCGAGCCCTTGGGCCGCGTCTCCTTCGAGCTGTTTGCAGACAAGGTTCCAAAGACAGAAGAAAATTTTCGTGCTCTGAGCACTGGAGAGAAAGGATTTGGTTATAAGGGTTCCTGCTTTCACAGAATTATTCCAGGGTTTATGCGTCAGGGTGGTGACTTCACACACCATAATGGCACTGGTGGCAAGTCCATCTATGGGGAGAAATTTGAAGATGAGAACTTCATCCTAAAGCATACAGGTCCTGGCATCTTGTCCATGGCAAATGCTGGACCCAACACAAATGGTTCCCAGTTTTTCATCTGCACTGCCAAGACTGAGTGGTTGGATGGCAAGCATGTGGTCTTTGGCAAAGTGAAAGAAGGCATGAATATTGTGGAGGCCATGGAGCGCTTTGGGTCCAGGAATGGCAAGACCAGCAAGAAGATCACCATTGCTGACTGTGGACAACTCGAATAAGTTTGACTTGTGTTTTATCTTAACCACCAGACCATTCCTTCTGTAGCTCAGGAGAGCACCCCTCCACCCCATTTGCTCGCAGTATCCTAGAATCTTTGTGCTCTCGCTGCAGTCCCCTTTGGGTTCCATGTTTTCCTTGTTCTCTCCCATGCCTAGCTGGATTGCAGAGTTAAGTTTATGATTATGAAATAAAAACCAAATAACAAAAAAAAAGAAAATAATAATAATAAAAACAAATAAATGTTAATTTCATCTAAAAACACCCTCACAGCAACACCCAAAATAGTGTTTGACCAAATATCTGGGCACCCCATGGCCCAGTCAAGTTAAAACACAAGATTAACCATAACAAGAGATCAAAAACAAGCAAGTTGAAAATAAAGAAGATGTTTTATGACTGTTAGGCTCAGAGGAAATAAACTCAGCAATTTTAATCTTATGGTGGTATGAGAGAAAATGGATGGGGAAGGGAAGTGACCAATTTTAGGCATGTATTTAAGTTACAGTAGTGTCCCAAACTTTAAATACTTCAGTATTTAAATGCCATCTTGTGGCTGATTACTTACATCAGGTCTTATTTATTTGGTGCCATGCACATAACATCTATTAAAATGTTTTTTTGGAGTCAATGGAGTTGCCTTCTTAAGGCCTCAGGGTTTTATGTCCTTATTTCACTCATATTAGTCGTAGCAATTCTGTGCCTGATGGATTCAGGATGCTAGCAGCCATGCCAGCCTCACTCAAGGTTCAGATGCCTTCTTTGATTGTAATGGATTTAATTCAAGCCCGCCATAAAATAAAATATTCATAGTCAGTGTACATAAGGATGCCATAAGAGAAATATTTACACATTTAAACTAACATACAGAATCACTTTACAACCCCTATGTTTAGTACAAAAATAACATCATTATATAGAATAAACAGGACTGAATCATTTTCCAAATTCTGGGCCTCCATAAATAGTAGTATGCATTCTTGGCTCAATGTTATAATCTTTGTTCGTAACTTTATGCCATCTAATAAAAGACGTATTATTAAAAGGCTTTGGGCATGACCCATAACTCATGATATATCTTGAATACATATCATCATTATTGAGTGTGGCAAATCTTTACATTCTTTTCACAGTCCCTCCCTTCCCCCTTTTTATACCTGCACTGTTCAGAAGGCCCGCTGACGTCATGAGACTTATTTTCTGGCTTTCTCTTTTTGTAAGAAAAAGTTTATTTGATAATAAAATCACACTAAAGAATATTTACGACATATGTAAAAGATACAGCTACAATAATATAAATAACGATTTATGTTAGTTTTCTAGTGCTGTGTAGCACATTACCACAAACTTAGCTGCTTAAAACAACATCCATTTATTAGCTCACAGTTTTGTAGATCAAAAGTTCAGCATGCTGGGGGGCAGGGATTCTTCTCAAGGTATCACAAGGTGGACATCAAGGTATCACAAGGTGGTCATCAAGGTGTCAGCTGGGCTGAATTCTCATCAGAGACTCTGGGGAAGAATCAGCTTTCAGATTCACTCTTGTTGACAGAATTCGGTTCTTTGCAGTTTAGGATTTAAGTCCTCATTTCCTTGATGTGTGGTCCCCTCCAACTTCAAGCCAGCAACCGCACATCAAGTCCATCTTATGCTTTACATCTCTGACTTCCTAATCTGCAACTAGCTGGAGAAAATGCTCTGCTTTTAAAGACTTCATGTAATTGGGTTTGGCCCACCCAGATAATCTCATTTTTTATTAACTCAAAGTCAACTGATTAGTAGCCTTAATTACATTTGCAAAATCCCTTCTGCAATATTCCGTGATATAATCACAGACATAACACCAGGGGGCAGAAATCACTGGGGCAATCTTAGAATTCTTCTTACCACACTTTGAATCCAACACCCAGGGAAAAAGATGGAAACATAATTAAAATTATAAAACCTTTAGAAGAAAGCATAGAAGAAAATGTATGTGGCCTTAGGTTAGACAAAGATTTCTTCAATAGGATATCAAAAAGCACAATCCATATTAGTATAGACTGATAAATTAGGCTTCATCAAAATTTAAAACTTCGGCTCTTCAAAATACACTATTGAGAGCATAAAGATGGGTGTTAACAGGTGACATGAAATAAGAAAAAAGAGTATAAAAAGGCTCCAGACTTGCAAATCATATCTGATAAAGGACTTGTACCTAAAATACATAAAGAACTGTCAAACTTCAAAAATAAAATATCTCAATGAAAAAAACTAATAAGATTTCAACAGACATTTCACCAAAGAAGATAAGCTGATGGCAAATAGCCACGTGAAAAGATGCTTACTATCATTGGTTATTAGGGAAATGCAAACTAAAACTACAATGGGATACCATCACTCACCTACTAAAATGGCTGAATTTAAAAGGTGAATGGGTAAAGAAACTTTGCTATGTTCACACAATGGAATACCACTCACCAATAAAAATGAATGGCCTACGACACATACAACAATAATTATTTTGTTAAATCTCAAGATAACTAGTCTGAGTGAAAGAAGCCAGACCAAACAAGTATATATTATTTCATTTATATAAAATTCCGGACAATGCAAAGTCAACTGATTAGTAGCCTTAATTACATTAGTAGCCTTAATCTATAGGAACAAGAAGCATGGCAGTGGTTGCCTGGGGTGATAGGGAGGATCAGAAGGGAGGGATTAGAATGGAGCAGGAAAAACCTTTTGGGGATTGTGGCTATGTTCATTATCTCGACAGTAATGATGGTTTCATGAGTGTATACATATGTTAAAACTGATGAAATTGTTCACTTTATATATGTGCACAATTATGCCTGAATAAATCCATTGAAAATACAATAAAAAACAATTTACTCTGAATTCTATGAATTAAAAAATAAATGGAGCAAATTATTCGCCACTTTCCTGAGCACATGCAAATAGATACACATCACAGAGGACATCTGTATTTGTTTTTCTAATGAATCTCAGGTGAACACAACTGAATAAATTAAAAGCTTTGGTTTATGGTACACTGTCTTCATTGGTTCATGCATAATTCTTTTTAATTTATGTTATTTGCTTGCATATATATTTATTATAATACTGTAAACAGTCATGAGTGCCTAGCCAATTGGAGAGCCATAACTCTGATCACCACATCACTTCATTTCCCAGCCTTCAAGCCCTGCTCCCAAATGACCAATCACCCTGAATTTTCTATTTAGCATTCCATCAATTTCTTAGAATATTTTTATCCAATGACTAAAATAAATAGTTTTGTATGTCCTATGAACTTAAAAAGTATTTCATTCTCATAACAATATCGTTCACGATAACCAAGAGGTGAAGGCAACACAAATGTCCATCAAGAGAAGAATGGATTTTTTAAATGTGGTACCTACATACAATATAATACTATTAAGCCTTTAAAAAGAATGGGGCCAGGCGCAGTGGCTCACACCTGTAATCCTAGCACTTTGGGAGGCTGATCACTTGAGCTCAGGAGTTCAAGATCAGCCTGGGCAACATGGCGAAACCCCATCTCTACTAAAAATAAAAATAATTAAAATAAAAGAAGGGTATTCTAACACATGTTACGGCATGAATAAACCTTGAGAACACTATGCTAAGTGAAATAAGCCACTCCAAAAAGACAAATACTATATGATTCTATTTATATAAGGTATCTAAACTCAAATTCAATGAAACAGAATAAAACAGTTACCAGGGACTACAGGGTAAAGGAAAAGTGGAGGCTGTTGTTTAACAGGTACAGAGTTTCAGACTGGCAACGTGAGGATGTTCTCAAGAGCTGTTTCACAACAATGGACTATATTTACTACTGAATTGGATACTTAATAATAGTTGAGATAGAATACAAAGCAGAACATGCATGAAGAAAAAAATGATTAAGATAGTACATTTTTTGTTACATGATTTTTACCATAATAAAAAACAAATAAGCAAGCAAAACAAAGAAAGTATCATGCTAAATGTAGTCTTTTTTCACTGAATGTTTCTAAATTATTATTCACCTTATTGTATGTGGCTATAGTTAATTTATTTTCACAGTTGTAAAATACGAATTTTCCCTTTTCCACTTTCTTTAATTTATTTTGATGGTTTATTTTGCCTGACTCATTAACTTTCAGCATTTTTTTTTAAATGTATGCATTCAGCCTGGCACAATGGCTCACACTTGTAATCCTGTAAACAGTACTTAGAGAAACAAAGTCTGTCAAACACGTTTTTCCTTTTGTCTCTTGTTTGGTACATTAGGAGTCTTTGCAATCTGAAGTCTTTCCTATTTCTTTAATTCTGGAGAAAGTTCTGCATCTTTAAATATTTTCTTTTCTCCATCATTATTTTTCTCTCCTTCTGGTATCATTTTTCTGTAAAAGTTAACACCTCTACTTCTATTCTCCATATCTCTTAACTTTTCTTTTGTATTTTCTATTTCTTTGTCTTCTCTTATTTTCTTCTTGGGATTGTTTTTCCATCTGTTCTAGCTCATCAGCTGGGTCTTCACCTGTATCCATTCTGCTATTTATATCACCTTCTATGTTTCTTATTTTAATTATCTAATTTTTCGTACCTAATATTTGTCCTAGGTTCCTGTTTTTGTGTTTCTGTTCCACATTGAAAATTTCCCTTTCTCCTCTGATGTAGTTTAGATATTTGTCCTCTCCAAATCTTAAGTTGAAATGTGATTTCAAATATTGTCCAGTATGTCCATGTTTTGTCCATTATGTCTTTTAATATATATAATAAGTTTATTTAAATATTTTCATCCATGTGTTCTAATACTTCCAGGGATCTTTGGTTTGTTGTTTTTCTTTCAAGATAATTAAGTTCCGTAAATATTTCATTATTTTGGTTAATGAAATCATTCTCTCCCAGGGATATCATATAGGGTATACTGAGAAAGGGCTCACACACCTGCAGAAGCCCACATAGATCTATCATTCCAAATGACTGCAAGGAGGAAACAGGCATGAGCCTTAGGGTGGAAAGTCTCAGGCATCATAAAACCAAAATTAATCACCCTCCTGTGTCACTAAGCAACACCTTTAGATCAAGACTTGCATGTTAGAATCACTTGGCAAGCTCTGAAAACAATGATGCTGAGGTCAACAGCCCAGGTCAGTTACATCAGAATCTCTGGGGGTGGGACCTGGTAAGAATGATGGCAGTACAACAGTGGGAAGTGGGAGAGTGTGGCTTCCAGGGCTACACAGTCTCCAGATTTTTCCCCAACTCCTCACCTGATAGGTGTGTGTACCACCTTTGGGTCTTTGTCATTGGTTTCTGCAGGAAGCAGTTATCAATAATAATTACACGGCAAAGAATGATTGGCAAGAGCTGAATTTTTCAAACTTTTCTTTAAATCTCTCATAGCAGCACCAGACACCCTCTGCCTCAGACCCCAGCCACTACGCACCCATCCACAAACCATAACCACCATCTCATTTCAAAACTTTCTTCCATTTCCACAGGAATTTCTCTTTTATGGATGTTGTTTGTATTCTCTAGCATTTATGTTTTTCTCTATATGATTTTTCCAGTGAATTTTTGAGAAAGGAGCCTGCCCAAATCAGGAGGAACTACCTCTCATCAATTTTAAAGCCACAAGTTTACATTCTCAATAAACAAATATTTTTGAAACCTCCAAACATTTATATTAAATAATTAGTTCCCGATGAGTCCACATCTATGCACATGTAATTAACAATTTCCCTTTCAGAAGGCATGCTTCCATTTTGGGAAAGGAAAAGGTTAGCTTCATAGTCAAAATACCTGTAATTAAAACAAAATTTAAACTCACCAATATCTCTCATTCTTGACATCTCTAAGAAATTTTTTACTCTCATCAAGTATATTTCTATCCTACTCTGGGTCCCAGTATCTCTCATGATCATCCTTTTTGATGGAAGTGAAAAGAGGATGCCTTTGCCATTGATATGCTTCATTCTTCACCATTGTCCCAAATCCCATGAGGTTTTAAAAATAGCATAGGTCTTAGAAATTTACTCTATATAGTCCTTATCTTTCTCTAGTCAACTTAGAATGTTTAGCATGTGGGACAATTTCCCTTTTCTCTCTAATAGAATTCAGATATTAATAATATTACTGTTTTTCCCCTCCAAATCTTATGTTGAAATGTGATACCAAATGTTGGAGATGGGGCTTAGTGGGAGGTCATGAGGGCAGATCCCTCATGAATGACTTAGTGCCCTCCCCACAGTCGTAAGTTCACGTGAGATATGGTTGTTAAAGGTTCTGGAACCTCTTGCACCCTCTGTCTTGCCTCCTCTCGCATGGTGTGCCACACCCGGCTCCTCTTGCCTTCCATCATGACTGTAAGTGTCCTGAGGCCCGCATTAGAAACTGATACAGGCACCATGCTTCTTGCACAGCCTGCAGAACCATGAGCCAAATAAGCCTATTTTCCTTATAAAATTACCCAGTCTCTGCTATCTCTTTATAGCAGTGCAAAGTGGACTCATATGTCCTTTATAAAACTAATTGCCTCTAAAATCTCCTGCTCCTTTGAAATCATGCATGGGTTGACTAAAAAGCCATATGCTATTCTTTTCCAGACATTTGTAGTCTATGTTTCTATGCTGCATAAGAAATTACTACAAACAAGGGAGCTTGAATCAGCACACAACTATTACCTCAGAGTTTCTGCAGGTCACACATCTGGCCACGGCATAGCTCGGTCCTCCTCAGAAGGTCTTACAAGGCTACATTCAAGGTGTTGGCCAGGACTGGCTCTCAACTGGAGGCTCAGCTAGGGAAGGATTTCCTTCCCAATTCCTTTTGGCAGCAATGAGTTCCATATGGCTTTAGGAGTTCTGGCAGCTTGCTCCTTCACAACCAGCAAGGGAGAGAGGATGTCTGTGGAGCTAGTCAGCTAGCAATACATAATCAAATAACGTCACATAATCATGGAAATGACGTGCCATTCCATTTGCCATATTCTGTTGTTTAGGAGCAAGTCATGGGTCTAGTATACACCTAAGAAGAAAACAATTACACAAAGGCCTGAATACCAAGAGGAAGGGGTCGTGCGACCACCTTCAAGTTTATCTGCCACACCACTACTACGTCAATCTCATAAAATTGGACCTGCCTCCCGGACCTCCTGATGTTTGGTAGAAGTAGCTCTCAGCAGGCTAGAAACATGTGGCGATTTTCATTCAATAACTGGCAAGGAGCGACTGCTTTCTACTTTAATTATAATTTGCCAAAAATTAAACGTTCAGGGATTATTAGGATTTAAGTTTGGATGCATGCAATGGAGACATGAAATAAACTGACTTATACCAAACCGAGTTTAATTCCTTTCTTGCAGAAGAGTCCAGAATTAAGCTGTTCAAGGGGCTCTATTCCTCGGAGTTACCAAGGACCGTGGCTGTTTCTATCTTGTTCTGCTATCCATGCAGCATTGTCCTCATGATGTGGTCCCACACAGCTTACTGTCAGGTTCATATTTTAGTAAGATACAGGAAGGGAAGAAGGCACATACTGGAAATTTTATGCACTACTTCCCCTTGAATCTTTTTTTGACAAAAATCACTTATGCAGAAGTACCTACCAAGGAAGACTAAACCATGTAGACTTTATTCTGAGTAGTCATGTCTTTGGCCAAAAGATCAGAGATTCTCTCACCAAGGGAAAATAAATCAGGAGAAATAGAAACCAGAAGACAACCAGGATTAGTGAACTCCACGAAAGTGATTATTTTTTATTTTATTTATTTATTTATTTATTTATTTTGTACAGATGGGGTCTCACTGTTGCCAGGCTGGTCTCGAATTCCTGGCCTCAAGTAATCTTCCTGCCTTGGCCTCCCAAAGTGCTGGGATACCAGGCAGCAGCCACCACATTCTACTTGATGTGAATCTTTTTTTTTTTTTTTTGAGACTGAGTTTTGCTCTTGTTGCCCAGGCTGGTGCACAATGGCACGATCTCGCCTCACTGCAACCTCTACCTCCCAGGTTCAAGCGATTCTCTTACTTCAAACTCCCAAGTAGCTGGGATTACAGGCATGTGCCACCATGCCCAGCTAATTTTGTATTTTCGGTAGAGACAGAGTTTCATCATGTTGGCCAGGCTGGTCTCGAACTCCTGACATCACATAATCTGCAGGCCTCTCCTCCCATAGTGCTGGGATTATAGAAGTGAGCCACTGTGCCCAGCCCTAATGTGAATCTTAACTCCACTTAGGAATCATTTTTCTCCTAGTTTTCCCCTCAGTTAGCTAAAAGAAATCCTTTTATTGAAATATCCCCAGACCTACTACATGGTCCAATCAAATTGTGCTCCCTAAAATGAAGTATTTTAATAACAAAATAAAATATTTTATTTCAAAATAAAAATTTTAAAGGCATTCATTTATTGGACGAGAGAGTCAAAGGAAAAGCAAACTGTGTGCCACGGTGCTGATCACAGTTTAATATTTAGGGTTTTCCCACACCC
Source organism: Colobus angolensis palliatus (assembly GCF_000951035.1). Classification (NCBI taxonomy): domain Eukaryota; kingdom Metazoa; phylum Chordata; class Mammalia; order Primates; family Cercopithecidae; genus Colobus; species Colobus angolensis. The sequence continues at coordinate 2,159,573 of NW_012116188.1, forward strand.
TTTTGGCTTCAGAATTAGGACATGCCCTTCCCACATCTCTCCCCTCCATTGTGCTTTAATTGGAAATAGGGATTTACTTCTCTTTGGTTATTCTGTGACCTACAGAGAATAGGACTGGGGCCTGTTTTGAGAAGCAAAATAAAATAATATTATGAATTGAAATGCTTTTGTGGTCCACTTAGCAGTGATTGGGCGAGAATTTCATCTTAATTTTTTTGTAGTGCTTATCATTTGAGTGCATTTTGGACACATGTTACATTTGTCTGGTTCTCCAGGTGACATAATTACAAATTCCTGAACGCTTGATTCTTGGTTTCTCTATGCACCTGCAGAGGAGCCCTAAAGTCATATGGGAATATAGACGTGTAACATAACAAAGGTATTGAGATATAACCCTAAAAGTTGATAGTGGTTTGCTCTGAGTAGAGGGCTGGGGCAGAACTGGAATAAGCGGAGACGGTCTCATGTGAAAGGCTAAATAATGCCCCCCACAAGAATGTCCATGTTCCAATTCCCAGGACCTGTGAATATATTATCTTATGTGGCAAAAGTGACTTTATAGATATGATTAAGCTAAGGATCTTGAGCTGGGGAGACTCTTCAAGTGGGCCCTAAATGTAATCACAAGGATCCTCATAAGAGGTAGGCAGAGGGAGATTTTACATGGAAGAGAAAGTGAGGTGGTGACACTGAGATCACAGGTAAGAGAGGTGATGTGATGTGATGTGACTACAATCCAAGGAATGAGGATATCCCCCAAAAGATGAAAAAGATAAGGAAATGGATTCTCCCCAAAGCCCCCAGTGAGTGCTGCCCGATTGACTTTGATTTTGGCCCAGGGACATCCATTAAAGACTAATGGTCTTCAGACCTGTAAAAGAATGAATCCAAGTTGCTTTAGGCCACCAAGTTTATGGTAATTTATACAGTGACTAAAGAAGTCACCAGATAATTTTAAAAATGGTAGAAAAGAAGCATTTTTTTTCCTTCTATTGCTGCCTCTTATAGACTTTAGCTTCTCCATGATCTCCATCAACAGGGAACTAATATAGTTTAACTTTTTACTTTGATCCCTCCTAAATGTTTGAGTTTTTTTATAACAAGCATATATGATTTTTATAATTAAAAAGTAATAAAGAGGAAAAATGATAATTTCACATCTTTAAAATAATTTTTTTTACCTTGTGAATTTTTTAAACATGTGTATTACATTTCCAAAAATAATTTTAAAATGACCTGAAAGATGCAGATTTACATCATTGTCTCTTGATCATTCCATAGTCTGAATTGTACAGGGGGATGTGAGTATCATGGGGGCCAACCAGCCCTGGAATTTTGCCTTTGGCAACTTTATGTCTGTTTTTGATGTTATTGTATGTTTTTCAGTTGTTTGGTTTCCTGTAATGATGTTCCTGGTGCCATTATAGAATGCTGGTGGTGTATGATGGTCTACTAAGAAGAGAGGACTATGATTTCAGTTGTTTCTCTGTATTAACCAGCCACCAAGAATTTCAATGACTTTTTAAAACCAGGGCCAGGCATGGTGGCTCATGCCTATAATTCCAGCACTTTGGGAGGCTGAGGCAGGGGGATCAGTTGAGGCCAGGAGTTTAAGACCAGCCTGGGCAACATAGCAAGACCTTGTCTCTTTAAAAATGTTTTAAATTAGCTGGGCCTGGGGGTGCATGCCTGTAGTCCTAGATACTCAGGAGGCCGAGGTGGGAAGATTGCTTGAGCCCAGGAGTTCCAGGTTGCAGGAGCTATGATTGTGCCACTACACTCCGGCGTAAGCAATAGAGCAAGACCTTGTTCATAAAAAATAAAAATAATGAAAAGTTTCAGATTAAAAAAAATTTTTTAAATTGTAATGAACATAGGCTTTCATTTGATAAGGGTATTCACAGCTTTCCTCCTAGTGTTTTCCCTTTGCTGCTGCTAGTTCAAAGGTCTAGAAACAGCCCCAAGTAAATCTCATCTAGTTTCTTTCCTGGTCTATTTCTTATCTTATACAACTCAGCCCCTGAAGATTGGGGACATGCCCTAGTACTAAAGAGTCCATGCTTCGAAGGAGTCACCAGATAATAGAAAAATGGTAAAAAAGAAGCATTTGTTTTTCCTTCTACCGCTGCCTCTTATACACTTTAGCTTCTCCATGATCTCCAGCAGGAAGACAGGACCACAGTATGTGAGACTCCCCAGTGATCCATGGATGCTTCCAGATGCATCCTTTGCAGTGTTGTTCCCCTCCCTCATCACCAGAATGTCTTTTTCTTACTTCCAGAAATACTGCCCTGCTTTCTTAGAAAAAGAAAAGAAAAGAAAAGACCCATGAGTCTCCTGTCTTCCTACACTTCGTCCAAACTGTAATGTATGCAGCAGGAATTCTGTAACATTTGTACAGTATAGTTGGCATTGTTCCTAATTTAAAGACTTATCTAATTTTGTCCCCCAGATAGTATTTATTTGATCTTTCTTTTGAGGGCATTTTGGGGTGACAAACCAGGAATCAGTATTATGTAAGCTTACTCTTATACTTTCATATTCCTTAGTTATCTAAACTCTCTAACTTTTCTTAAATGAATCTATAGTATTTGTATAATTTTAAAATAAATTTTACTTAAATTTACTTAAAAATAAATATTATTAAATTTCATTTAATAGTACTTTCCAATCAATTAATTCCTACAGTAAATATTTGAACTTATAAAATAATCCAGATGATATTAGCTAAGCTCTAATTATCGGTTTAAATAGAGCCTCCTTTGTTCCTTTTACTGTTATTATGATGACTGTATCAGCTAAGCAGAATGCACCTCTGCTCAGGAAAATTTAGGTGAAAACAATAAAATTAATACGTTTTTATTCTACCCTGAGGTATTCTCCTCGAGTCTTTTCAATCCAGACTATTATAAACAGGAAAAACATCAGCATTTAGATTAACAGCTGGATTTTGTTTAAAATATTTTCTTAATTATAATCTATTTAATTTTTTGCAGTCTAAGGGATTTTTGATGTTATTGTTATTGGAGAAAATCTCTTACTTGTGTTTCTTATATGACAATCTTGTGTTTCTGGAATACAGAGCTGAAAAATGTGGTGGCAACTGCTCTGGAAAGTTTGTCTTCTTACTTGGCTCTTTCAAATTTTGCACCCAAGCAATAATTCGCTTTAGGGGTCAGTCCTGAAAAACATATCAAATCTCACCAAATCATGTAGAAATAGAAGTTCCCAAAACTGGAAGAAACCGAATGAATCTTGGGGAAATGTCACAAAAAACAAGTAAATATGCTTGGGTGTTTACTTCCTCCTGAAACTTAGAAAGACTTTTAGCAGCATAAAAGTTACATGAACTCAGGATTCTGGTTTTTCTCACTTTTCTCCGTTTTGGGAGACTGGAGACAAAGTGCAGTTAGACCCAGCATCGCAATAACTCTCGGGGAGCCAAGGTGGAGCTTCACTATTTCAACAGAGACCGATTTTGATTTTAGCACAATGCCACACATTTAGCACCGGATTGCTCCTGAAGGACCCGAGAGACCCCCCAAATACTGTGAGTGCCCAAACTGCAGAAGTGGGAAAGGGAGACCTGCCTCTCCCAAACACACATCCCCACTTGGAAAAGGGTCTAGTCTGTGGGAGAAGTTTCCAACCTACTTGGAGCTGAGTCCATTTAGAGAGCCGAGCAAAATACAGGTGCAGAGGAAGCAGCAGGAAAGGCCCTGGGAGCTCACTGGGTCCTCAAGCAGGCCATTCCTGTCTGGCACCACAGGGACCCTTCGGGAGGGTGGTCAGAGGTGCAGGGGAAAATGCCACAGAGAGAAGGAAGTCTCCAGCTGAACTTTGTAACAATTTGAACCAGACAAGAAGCCTCCTTGCCAGAACTGGGGGGAGAGTGCGAATCCAGTGTGCAGACTCCACAGGTGCGAGAAGAACCAAAGCCCTGTTCTTTTGCAGCTTGGAGGTGGGTAGCTGGGGGCAAGTTCTCAAGCCTGGCTCACCCACTGCCTGGAAACGGACTCCAGGCTGTTGGGGGTGCACAGTGGGAGTGAGACTGGCCCTTTAGATTGCACGGGAGCTGGGTGAGGCCTGTGACTGTTGGCTTTCCCCACTTCCCTGACAACCTCCATGACTCAGCAGAGGCAGCCATAATCCTCCTAGGTACGCAACTCCATTGACCTGGAAACTTTACTCCCATTCCCCACAGCAGCCACAGCAAGACCTGCCCAAGAAGAGTCTGAACTCAGACACGCCTGACGCTGCCCCCACCTGATGGGCCTTCTCTATCCACCCTGGTAGCTGAAGACAATGGGCATAAGCTCTTGGGAGCTCTAGGGCCCCACCCACCACCAGTTCCTCTCCATATTACTACAGCTGATGCTCTCTGGAAAGCACCACCTCCTGGCAGGAGGCCAACCAACACAAAAATAGAACATTAAACCACCAAAGCTAAGAATCCTCACAGAGTCCATTTCACCCCCTGCCACCTCCACTGGAACAGGTGGTGGTATCCACGACTGAGAGACCCATACAGTTCACATCACAGGACTCTGCGCAGACAACCCCCAGTACCAGCCTGGAACTGGATAGACTTGCTGGGTGGCTAGACCCAGAAGAGAGATAACAATCACTGCAGTTCAGCTCACAGGAAGCCACATCCATAAGAAAAGGGGAAGAGAACTACATCAAGGGAACACCCTGTGGGACAAAAGAATCTGAATACAGCCTTCAGCCCTAGACCTTCCCTCTGACAGAACCTATCCAAATGAGAAGGTACCAGAAAACCAACACTGGTAATATGACAAAACAAGGCTCTTTAACAGCCCCCACAAAATATCACACTAGCTCACCAGCAATGGATCCAAACCAAGAAGAAATCCCTGATTTACCTGAAAAAGAATTCAGGAGGTTAGTTATTAAGCTAATCAGGGAGGCATCAGAGAAAGGCAAAGCCCAATGCAAGGAAATCCAAAAAACGATACAAGAAATGAAGGGAGAAATAGTCAAGGAAATAGATAGCATGAAGAAAAAACAAAACTTCAGGAAACGCTGGACACACTTATAGAAATGCAAAATGCCCTGGAAAGCCTCAGCAATAGAATTGAACAAGTAGAAGAAGAAATTCAGAGCTCAAAGAGAAGGTCTTTGAATTGACCTAATCCAACAAAGATAAAGAAAGAAGAATAAGAAAATATGAACCAAGCCTCCAGGAAGTCTGGGATCATGTTAAACAACCAAACCTAAGAATAATCAGTGTTCCTGAGGAAGAAGAGAAATCTAAAAGCTTGGAAAACATATTTGGGGGAATAATTGAGGAAAACTTCCCTGGCTTCGCTAGAGACCTAGACGTCCAAATACAAGAAGCACAAAGAACACTTGGGAAATTCATTGCAAGAAGATCATCGCCTAGATACATTGTCATCAGGTTTTCTTAGTTAAGACGAAGGAAAGAATCTTAAGAGCTATGAGACAAAAGCACCGTGTAACCTATAAAAGAAAACCTATCAGATTAACAGCAGATTTATCAGCAGAAACCCTACAAACTGGAGGGGATGTGAGCCCTATCTTCAGTCTCCTCAAACAAAACAATTATCAGCCAAGAATTAACTAAACATCATATATGAAGGAAAGATTCAGTCTTTTTCAGACATCCAAATGCTAAGAAAATTCGCCACTATCAAGCCACCACTACAAGAACTGCTGAAAGCAGCTCTAAATCTTGAAACAAATCCTTGAAACATATCAAAACAGAAACTCTTTAAAGCATAAATCACACAGGGCCAATAAAACAAAAATATCATTTAAAAAGCAAAAAACAAAAACAAAACAACAACAACAAAAAACATGAAGGTATACAGGCAACAAATAGCATGATGAATGCAATGGTACCTCACATCTCAATACTAACATTGAATGTAAATGTCCTAAATGCTCCACTTGGAAGATACAGAACTGTAGAATGGATAAGAACTCACCAACCAACTATCTGCAGCCTTTAGGAGACTCACCTAACACACGAGGACTCACATAAACTTAAAGTAAAGGGGTGGGAAAAGGCATTTTATGCAAACAGACCCCAAAAGCAAGCAGGGGTAGCTATTCCTATATCAGACAAAACAAAATTTAAAGTAACAGCAGTTAAAAGAGACAAAGAGGGACATTATATAATGGTAAAAGGCCTTGTCCAATAGGAAAATATCTCAATCCTAAACATATATGCACCTAACACTGGAGCTCCCAAATTTATAAAACAATTACTAATAGACCTAAGAAATGAGATAGCAACACAATAATAGTGAGGGACTTCAATACTCCACTGACAGTACTAGACAGGTCATCAAGACAGAAAGTCAACAAAGAAACAGTGGATTTAAACTATAGCTTGGAACAAATGGACTTAACAGAGATATACAGAACATTTCATCCAACAACTGCAGAATACACATTCTATTCAACAGTGCATGGACCTTTCTCCAAGATAGACCATATGATAGGCCATAAAATGAACTTCAGTAAATTTTTTAAAAATGAAATTATATCAAGCACTCTTTCAACCTACAGTGGAATAAAACTGGAAATCAACTCCAAAAGGAAGATTTAAAACCATGCAAATACATGAAAATTAAATAACCTGCTCCTGAATGAGCATTGGGTCAAAAATGAAATCAAGATGGAAATTAAAAAATTATTTGAACTGAACGACAATAATGACATAACCTATCAAAACTTCTGGGATTACAGCAAAGGCCGTGCTAACAGGAAAGTTGTTGCCCTAAATGCCTACATCAAAAAGACTGAAAGAGGTGGTGGGCACCTGTAATCCCAGCTACTCAGGAGGCTGAGGCAGGAGAATCATTTGAACCCGGGATATGGACGTTGCTGGGAGCCGAGATTGCGCCACTGCACTCCAATCTGGGTGACCGCGAGACTCCGTCTCAAAACAAAACAAAACAAACAAACGAAAAAGATTGAAAGATCACAAACTGACATTCTGAGGTCACTTCTCAAGAAACTAGAGAAACAAGAACAAACCAAACCCAAACCCAGCAGAAGAAAGGAAATAACCAAGATCAGAGCAGAACTAAATGAAATTGAAACGAAAAAAATACAAAAGATAAATGAAACAAAACACTGCTTCTTTGAAAAGATAAATAAAATGGATAGACTGCTAATGAGATTAACCAAGAAAAGAAGAGAGAAAATCCAAATAACCCCATTAAGAAACGAAAATGGGAGATATTACAACTGGCACCACTGAAATACAAAAGATCATTCGAAACTACTATGAACACCTTTACAGACATAAACTAGAAAACCTAGAAGAGATAGATAAATACCTGGAAAAAATACAACCCTCCTAGCTTAAATCAGGAAGAATTAGATAC
>NW_012116188.1:2167184-2190209 GCF_000951035.1 Colobus angolensis palliatus
TGACCTCGTGATCCACCCGTCTCGGCCTCCCAAAGTGCTGGGATTACAGGCTTGAGCCACCGCGCCCGGCCTGAAATGGTAACTTTAAAATTACCAACAAAAAAGAGTCCAGGACCAGCTGGAATCACAGTAGAATTCTACCAGACATTCAAAGAAGAATTGGTACCAATCCTTTTGACACTATTCCACAAGATAGAGAAAGAAGGAACCCTCCCTAATTCATTCTATGAAGCCAGCATCACCCTAATACCAAAATCAGGAAAGGACATAACAAAAAAAGAAAACTACAGACCAATATCCCTGATGAACACAGACGCTAAAATCCTTAACAAAATACTAGCTAACTGAATCCAACAACATATCAAAAAGACAATCCACCATAATCAAGTGAGTTTCACACCAGGGATGCAGGGATGGTTTAACATACGCAAGCCAATAAATGTGATACACCACATAAACAGAATTAAAAACAAAAATCACATGATCATCTCAATAGATGCAGAAAAAGCATTAGAAAAAATCCAGCATCACTTTATGATAAAACTCTCAGCAAAATCAGCACACAAGGGACAGACCTCAATGTAATAAAAGCCATCTAAGACAAACCCACAAACAACATAATACTGAATGGGGAAATGTTAAAAGCATTCCCTCTGAGAACTGGAACAAGACAAGGATGTCCACTCTCACCACTCCTCTTCAACTTGGTACTGGAAGTCCTAGCCAGAGCAATCGGGCAAGACAAAGAAAGAAAGGGCATCCAAATTGGTAAAGAGGAAATCAAACTGTCATTCTTTGCTGATGATGTGATCATTTACCTCAAAAACCCTAAAGACTCCTCTAGGAAACTCCTAGAACTTATAAAAGAATTCAGCAAACTTTCCAGATACAAGATTAATGTACACAAATCAGTAGCTCTTCTATATACCAACCAGTGACCAAGTGGAGAATCAAATAAAGAATTCAACCCCTTTTACAATAGCTGCAAAAAAAAAAAAAAAAAAAAACTTAGGAATATACCTAACCAAGGAGGCAAAAGACCTCTACAAGGAAAACTACAAAACACTGCTGAAAGAAATCACAGAAGACACAAACAAATGGAAACACATCCCATGCTCATGGATGGATAGAATCAATATTGTGAAAATGACCATACTGCCAAAAGCAATCTACAAATTCAGTGCAATCCTCATCAAAATACCATCATCATTCTTTACAGAGTTAGAAAAACAATTCTAAAATTCATATGGAACCCAAAAAGAACCCGCATAGCCAAAGCAAGACTAAGCAAAAAGAACAAACCTGAGAGGCATCACACTACCTGATTTCAAACTATGCTATAAGGCTATAGCCACCAAAACAACATGGTCCTGGTATAAAAATAGGCACATAGACCAAGGGAACAGAATAGAGAACCCAGAAATAAACCCAAATAGTTACAGCCAACTGATTTTCAACAAAGCAAACAAAAATATAAAGTGAGTAAAGCACACCTTTTTCAACAAACGGTGCTGGGATAATTGGTTAGCCACATGTAGGAGAATGAAACCGGATCCTCATCTCTCAAGTTATACAAAAATCAACTCAAGCTGGATTAAGGACTTAAATCTAAGACCTAAAACTATAAAAATTCTAGAAGATAACATTGAAGAAACCCTTCTAGACATTGGCTTAGGCAAGGATTTCATGACCAAGAACCCAAAAGCAAATGCAATAAAAACAAATATAAATAGTTGGGACTTAATTAAACTAAAGAGCTTTTGCACGGCAAAAGGAACAGTCAGCAGAGTAAACAGACAACCCACAGAGTGGGAGAAAATCTTCACAATCTATACATCTGACAAAGGGCTAATATCCAGAATCTACAATGAATTCAAAATATCAGTAAGAAAAAAACAAATAATCCCATCAAAAAATGGGCTAGGGACATTGACGATTCTCAAAACAAGATAGATAAATGGCCAACAAACACTTTAAAAAAGGAAACATATGAAAAGAATGCTCAACATTACTAATGATCAGGGAAACGCAAATCAAAACCACAATGCGATGCCACCTTACTCCTGCAAGAATGGTCATAATCAAAAAATCAAAAAACTGTAGATGTTGGCATGGATGCAGTGATGAAAGAACACTTCTACACTGCTGGTGGGAATGTAAACTAGAACAACCACTATGGAAAACAGTGTGGAGATTTCTTAAATACTTAAAGAACTAAAAGTAGAACTACCATGTGATCTGGCAATCCAACTACTGAGTATCTAACTGGAAGAAAGTAAGTCATTATATGAAAAAGGTACTTGCACACGCATGTTTATTGCAGCACAATTCACAATTGTGAAATCATGGAACCACCTCAAATAACCATCAATGAATGAGTGGGCAAAGCAACTGTGGTGTATATATATATATGTACACACACACACACAATGGAACACTACTCAACCATTAAAAGGAATGAATTAATGACATTTGCAGTGACCTGGATGAGACTGGAGAATATGACTCCAAGTGAAGTAACTCAGGAATGGAAAACCAAACATCGTATGTTCTCACTGATATGTGAGAGCTAAACTATGAGGATGCAAAGGCATAAGAATGATGCAATGAACTTTGGGGACTTGGGGAGATGGAAGAGAGGGGTGAGGGATAAAAGACTACAAATAGGGTACAGTGTACACTGCTCTGGTGATGGGTGCATCAAAATCTCACAAGTCACCACTACAGAACTTATTCATGTAATCAAATACCACTTGTACCCCAATAACCTATGAAGAAAAATAGCCACCCACTTCCAAAAAAAAGAAATTTTAACCCCAAACTTATTATCTAGTTATTCAATTGACAAAAAAAGGTAAGCATACAGAAGATATCTGAATGACACTATTAATCATCTTTACCTAAATTGATATTTAGAGAACACAGCTTCTAGTACATGGATGTTCACTAAAATAGATCACACATGCTGGGACATAAGACAAAGTTCAATAAATTTCAAAATATTGAAATCTTACACAATATACTCGCTTACTAAAACAGAATTAAATTAGAAATTAATAACAAAAATATATCTAAAATTTCTCCAAGTACTTGGGAATTAATATACATCTGCATAATTTGTATTCAGGTGGGTCAAAGATGAATGGCTCCCTTCTCCCTCTGTCTTGCAGTCATAAAGAATTTTCTTTTAATGAGACAATCACTGTTGGTCAGTTTCACAAATGCATTTTGAAATATACATTTATGTACATATATGTATATATACTTTGTTATACAAATGCCAGCACACACTATACTGCAGCCCACTTCTTTCAGTGAACAAATCACTTGAAAGTCTTTTTATGATTAGTATATTTAGAGATGCCTCATTTGTTATAATGTATAGCTGAACCATATTTTATATAACCAATTACCTATTGAAGGTCATTTAGGTCATTTTCAATGTTTTGCTACTATCTACTGGTAGAATCGCTGGGACAAAAAGATGTATTTATTTCAAAATCTGATTGAAAATTCTAAATCATCTCTAAAATTGCACCAATTTGTACTACAAGCAACACACGCAAGCACATAGAGCTCTCTTTAACAATATGTATACTCCTGGAAGAGCATCACAGTAAGGAGTCTTAAAATCTTATTAGGAGCAGGGTGGTGAACTGGGTGGACATGAGCAATCAGCCCACAAATTAGACTTTCTAGCATCGGACACCACTACCCATTCAGCCTGTGCAAAAGGACCCAGATGCAGTTCTCTGGCATGTGATAACACTGGGATTTGGGAACACACAGGCCTCTCAGCTCGAGATTCTTATCTCCAAATGTGGCACCAACCCTGCTTCTGCCATTTAGTTTGGGAATAAACTCTGCAGTTCTTCCTGCAAACCCAGGATAATCAACCCCTTAGCACGGTAATTATAGGTAAATATCTATTTTTATTAATGTACCCATTTAGCTTGTGCAGAAAATCCTTAATTCAATTCAGCCTTCATCACAGATGGGGTGAAAAGAACAGGACCTGTTGTCTTGCTCTTGTTTTTGAAATACTATACTCCTCTCTACAGGAATATTCTGTCAACAAAAGTGAGATATTAATATATAAAATTATAATCCTTAGTATACAAATCCTTGGTATAAAAACACTGCTCAGTTTGATCCCAAAGGAGATGTGCACATGTTTGTGTGCATGTATGTAATTGTCTCATTAAACTCTCCTCTATCTTGAATAACTTTTTGTCTCCTCGACCTATTAGTTTAAGATGGAAGGCTGTCCTTTACTACTGAAAGCAATCCTAGTGTACTCAGTAGTCAGTTATTTTTGAAAGGTACATTAGGATACCATGTAATTGCCTTGCAAGCCTCCAATAATCTTGAAAGTAAATGTGCTCTTGAAAAATAAGAAATTGGCATTTCTTTGCAGTTAAATCATTGATATTACTGATTTCTTATGCTTTATCCCTTATAATGTATAATGCATTCATGTTTTATATATTTTATATATGTAAAACATACATATCTAATAACCTAAAAAATCTTTCTCTCTCTCATATATATATATGCTAGGTAACAGGAATGCATATATATATATGTGTATATGTGCGTGTGTGTGTGTGTATATATATATATCTGAAATACTCTCAGGTTAAGAATCCATGAGCGATCTAAATTTTCCTGACATGTGCAAATACAAAAAAAATTGTTGAAGATACAATATGGAATATAAAGTCATGATAAAAAGGGTAAGGCTGGGCATGGTGGCTCACACCTGTAATCCCAGCACTTTGGGAGGCCGAGGGAGGTGGATAACCTGAGGTCAGGAGTTTGAGACCAGCCTGAACAACATGGTGAAACCTGATCTCTACCAAAAAAAAAAAACAACACAAAATTAGGCAGGCATGGTAGCGCTAGTCTGTAATCCCAGCTACTTGGGAGGCTGAGGCAGGAGAATCGCCTGCACCTGGGAGATGGAGGTTGCAGTGAGCCAAGATCATGCCATTGCACTCCAGCCTGGGTAACAAGAGCGAAACTCCATCTTACAAAAAAAGAAAAGAAAAGAAAATAGTAGGTACCTTCAAGAACGTCTTATCATTATCCACAGGCATTTCTTGGTTAAAAATTATGTTTTTCTTAGTTGCTTCTTTTGTTAAGTCCATATAGAACTCTGGAAAGGAAAATAATTCAGTTCCTGCAAAAAATTTAGAAGTTCTCCTGAAGGCATCTGCCAATAACCTCACATTTTTGCTATAATGGCCATATAGTGATCAGGGGAAAAGAGACAAAACTTAGGTTCTTCTTGTGATGGAGATTCTAAACGACATTTCCAGAGTTGGGCCCCTACATAAAAGGATGAGTTAGGAAAAATCCCACACTGTAGAGGCAGACAGCAAGGAAACTTGCCTGTCTTAAATTTGACACTAAGCAGAGAATGAAAAAAGTATTTGAAAATTAACCATTAGCTGGGGATCAGGCACAGTGGCTCACACCTGTAATCCCAGCACTTTGGGAGGCCGAGAGGCAAGGATTACATGAGGCCAGGAGTTCACACCCAACCTAGGCAACATGGTGAAACCTTGTCTCTACTAAAAATATGAAAATACAAAAATTGGCCGGGCATGCAGGCACACGCCTATAATCCCAGCTACTTGGGAGGCTGAGGCAGAAGAATCACTTGAACCAGGGAGGTGGAGGTTATAGTGAGTGGACATCATTGCTGACCTCAAGTGATCCGCCTGCCTCGGCCTCCCAAAGCCTGGGAGACAGAGTGAGACTCTGTATTAAAAAAAGAAAAGAAAAGAAAAGAAAAGAAAATTAACCACTAACTGGTAGTCATGTCAGTTATGACTAAATACAAGCTCCCTAAATGACCCAAAAAATCTAGAACCAACAACTAATATTAAGGTTTAATCCTGGTAGTGTTCTATAATATACTTCAAGTGGAATAAATACAAATTCATATTTAGAGGCATTATAATGAGTCTGTAGAAGACAAAGAGAAGATGTTAAATGCAGCCAGAAAGAAAACAGCATCAAAGGGACAATTGGACTGAAAGCTGCCTTCTCAGCAGTAACAATTAGATGGCAGAATACTGTGGAATCATATCTTCATATATCATTCCATACAACAGAAAATATGTGTCATACCCTAAAAAAACCTATCAAGAATAAATGTGAAATCAAGACTTTTTCTGGACAAAAATTAAACCAAGAGTTACCCTCAACAGATCCTCACTAAAAGATCTTCTAAAGAAAGAATTTAGACTAATTCCAAAGGAAAAGTTTGACATACGAGAAAGAATGTAGAACAAAGAAATTGTTTATATGGGTATCTAACAGTGATTCTATAAAACAATAATAATGTCGGTTTCAGGGGCCAACCCTCCTCAACACATACACACACGATAAATATGAAAATAGTGACTAAAATAGCATGGAATTTGAGAAGGCTATGATGTGAGAAGTAAATTCTTTAGGATTTTTGCTATCATCGTTCATTGTATACCCTAAATAGTAGAGGTATGGAAATGATTTTGTATTTTATTATAAACATGATAGAAGGTCATTGAGAATTTTGACTTAGAGTTAAAAATTTTTTTCCTTAAGAGATACAGCCTCACTCTGTCACCCAGGCTGGAGTGCAGTGGTGCAATAGTAGCTCACTGCAGCCTTAACCTCCTGAGCTCAAACGATTCTCCTGTCTTGGCCTCAGGGCTGGAATTGCAGGTATGAGCTACCTGGTCTGGCCTTACAGTAAAATTATCACAGACTACCTGTATTATCAAAGAATAATGAATATATGGTAGGGATCAGGGAAAAAGAGGAGACAGCAAGCGAGTCAGAAGGTTATTCCATCAAAGTAAGGGTGATTTAGGCTGGGGTGGCTTTAAAAAGAAGTGATATAATTTGGGTTATCATCCTCAGAATGCATTTGTTTATTTTATATGTGTGTGTGTGTGTGTGTATATATATATATATATATATTTTTTTTTTTTTGAGACGAACTCTCACTCTGTCACTCAGGCTGGAGTGCAATGGCGCGATCTTGGCTGACTGCAACCTCCACCTCCTGGGTTCAAGCGATTCTCCTGTCTCAGCCTCCCGAGCAACAGGGATTACAGGCATGTGCCACCACGCCCGGCTAAGTTTTTGAATTTTTATTAGAGATGGGATTTTACCATGTTGGCCAGGTGGGTCTCATACTCCTGGATGTATATATTTTTGGGGTACATGTGATCATTTAATACATTCCTATAATTTGTAAGATCAAATCAGTGTAATTGAGATATCTGTCTCCTTAAACATTTTTCTTTAAGCTAGAAACATTTGAATTATTCTTTCCTAGCTATTTTGAAATACACAATTGATTGTTATAAACTAGTCACCCTATGGTTCTATCAAACAGGGGGTCTTATTTCTTCTATCAAACTGTATATTTGTATCCATTAATCAACCTCTCCTAAAACCCCCAACCCATGAAGATGTGTTTGTTGATTCGATGAACAAATCAAGAGAAAGACAAGATGGTTACACGATTTGGGGCCTGAATGACCGGACAAAAGAAGATGTTACTTCCTGAGAGGTTGATCCCTGAGCAAAGAGCTATTTGCAAGGAAAATCAAGAACTCTGTTTGCATATGTTACATTTTAGATTTACCAGACAGGCCCTTGAAGGTGTGATGTAGAGGTACAAGAGGGTATAAGAAGGGTACAAGAGTCTGGAGTTCAAGGTAAGAGGGCAAGACTGGAGATAGTAAATTGAATTAAAATCAGAGTGGGAGATTTTAGCACACTTCCATCTTAAACTGATAAGTCAAGTAGACAAAAAGTTATGCTTGATAGAGCAGATTTTAATGAGACAATGACACGCACACAGACACACACACATGCACACAAACCATAGCCATATAATATATTGCGCCCACTGGGACACATTTGAGGTAAAAGGGGACATAATTATTACGATGAGGCAGCAGGTATAAACTGGAACAAAGAGTTGCAATGCACACATCCCACGCCTTATGCCACATTCCTACAACAATGCTAAAAATTAATAATAAAAATAAATAGAACCTTCCCCTCCAAAAAAACTAACAGCACAATTGGAAAACTAAAAGTCAAAGTGACAAATAACTGATAATTGTAAGATAAACTCACAATAGCAATTTTGAAATTTTGGAATTAAGTGCCAGGGAATATATAGCACATTAAAACCTATGAAAATGTTCTAAGGCTTTATTTATGATAAAATTTTTTGCCTGAAGAATTAGTCATTTAATTCAAAGGGCTAGGAGGCTGGGCATAGTGGCTCACGCCTATAATCTAAGCACTTTGGGAGGCCGGGGCAGGAGTATGGCTTGAGGCCAGGAATTCAAGACCAGACTGGGAAATATAGGGCGACTCCATCTTTACAAAAAAAAAAAAAAAAATTAAAAATCAGCTGGGCATGGTGCTGCACACCTGTGGTCCTAGCTACTTGGGAGGCTGGAGCTGAAGGATCGATTGAGTCCAAGAATTCCAGGCTGTAGTGAGCTATAATTGCACCACTGCACTCCAGCCTGGAACAACACCCTGCTTCTAAAAGAGGGGGAGGAGGGGTTAGAAAAAGATTAATGGAGTAAATCTTTTTTAAAAAGTTGAAAGTGAAAACCTTTGCAGAAATTAACAAACTAGAAAGCAAATACACAAACAAAAACAAGAAAAGCAATAACTAGATTCTTTGCAGCTTTTTTTAAAAAATAGCAAACACTGGAAACAATTTCAGTACCTATCAGTTAAGAAAATAGATAAATAAAATATGGCATGTTACTACAATGAAACAGAATGATACCATTTAATTCAATTTATTCATTAAACTGAAGCTTCATGTATCCTTATGAATAAATCCCAAAAGCAATGTTGAGTAACAAAATCAAGTTGCAAAATGATAGGTGCAGTATAATACCATTTATATAAAGCTTTAAGCACACCAAACAATAATGTTTACTTTTTCTTTTTTTTTTTTTTTCCTCGACGGGTTCTCACTCTTACCCAGGCTGGAATGCAGTGGCACAATCTTGGCTCACTGCAACCTCCCCTTCCAGGGTTCAAGTGATTCTCCTACCTCAGCCACCCGAGGAGCTGGGATTACAGGCACCCATCACGATGCCCGGCAATTTTTTTGTATTTTTAGTAGAGATGGGGTTTCACCATGTTAGTCAGGCTGGTCTCGAACTCCTAACCTCAAGTGATCCACCCACCTTGGCCTCCCAAAGTGCTGGGATTACAGGCGTGAGCCACCGCACCCGGCCAATAATGTTTACTTTTATGAATGCACAGAAACTTCCTAAGATTCAAAAGTCTAAATGAGAAAGATGTCAACTTGAGAAGAATAGCCAGACCCACAGAATGGGAAGAGAATGTTCCTGTCACGGAAAGACACAAAGGAGACTTTAACTATATTTGTCCTATTTTTAATAATATCTGAAGTAAACAAGGCAAGTGTTAAGATGTGTTAAATCTGGATCTTAAGCACGTAAGCGTTTTGCTATTTTCTATATGTCTGAATTATTTCATAATTTAAAAAAATTTTTAAAAGAAAAATTGCGTTTCAATCAAGAGCATACATGAAATAATGTTTATTCTGTGAAATTATTTATCGTATACTGTCTCCTCCTCCTCTTCCTCTTCCTCCTCCTCCTTCTTCTTCCTCTTGTTCTTCTTCCTCTTTCTTCCTCTGAGTCAGGGTCTCACTCCATCGCCCAGGCTAGAGTGCAGTGGCATAATCACAGCTCTCTACAACCTCAGCCTCTGAGGCTCAAGTGATCCTCCCACCTCAGCCTCCCAAGTAGCTGGAACTAAAGGCACACTCCACTGCAGCTGGCTAATTTTTGTACTTTTTGTAGAGATGGGGTCTTGCCATGTTACTCAGGCTGGTCTTGAACCCTTGGGGTCAAGTGATCCTCCTGCCTCAGCCTCTCAAGTAGCTGGGACTACAGGTGCATGCCACCACACTGGCTAATTTTTTGATTTTTGTAGAGATGGGGTCTCCCTATGTTGTTCAGGCTGGTCTCGAACTCCTGGGCTCAAGCGAACCTCCCTCCTCGGCCTCCCAGAGTGCTGGGATTACAGGCATGAGCCACCACACCCAGCCCTCTATCTTGTTAAGTATTACAAAATGAAAGGTCAGCTGGCCTCCCTCCACAATGGAATGACCTTGCTAGGACTTGACACCACCTCCCACTGCTCCTTTATCTGTTCTTTTGCTTCTCTGCCCTTTCTTCAGAGCACAACGTTTTGGAGAGTATATTGGCCAGATCAACAAAACAACATTAAAAAGTACTCTGTTTCTGATGTTGAGTAAACATGACATCCTTGGCTGATGAGTTTTTAATTCTATCAACAGCTCAGGTTGAATATATTAAATTTGGGCTCTATCATCAGATTTTACAGCTTGAGAAGGAGGCATCTGATAATATACACAGAAAAGCAGGTCATCTGTCAAACATGAAAGCTACACGGGATGCATTGTGCAGCAGCAGGGCTGATCCACTCTACAGTTAAGCAGCAAAGTTCTGCCATGTGGTTCCCATCAAAGACCTCAAATGGGCATTTCACATCATAATCTAAAGAGACGACCCTCGATTCAATACAGGCCCAACACATATACATGTCAGGATTTGGGAGAGGTATTTCTATTGCATAACATATGTAGTCATTTCTGGTACACAAATTGGATTTTTACAGGCCTGTACAGACTCCACAAAGAACCTTACCTTTTTTTCATACTCTTTCTGACAAAGCTTGTATAGATGTTGACATTTATCCCTTGAGTTGTGGTAATTGGGTGGTGTGGCTTCTACATTCCTGTAAGGTGGCTTTGAGATACTAGCAGGGAGGAGCAGGAATGAGCCAAGACCAACTGGAAAAGAGAACGTACAGGCTCAGTAAGGATGCTTATCATCGTGAGAGTATGAAGCTAGGGGAAAGTAGGAAGACCAACAGGGAAAAGGTAGAGGAACAATTAGAGACTCTACCCCAAACCTAAGATACCTCATCCTCAGTGCTCCTGAGACCACCCACTGCTGTGCGCCACCAGCCCAAAAAGAGACACACACCTCAGAATAATGGTCTCTCCCAAATGGCCACATCCGTATCCCCAGAACCAGTGAATCTCACGTGGCAAAAGGGATTTTGCAAAATCTATTTAGTTAAGGATATGGTTTGGCTGTGTCCCCACCCAAATCTCATCTTGAATTGTAGCTCCCATAATTTCCACGTGTTGTGGGAGGGACCTTGTGGGAGATAATTGAATCATGGGGGCGGTTCCCCCATATTGTTCTCGTGGTACTGAACAAGTCTCACGAGATGTGATGATTTTACAAGGGGTTTCCCTTTTCACTTGGCTCTCTCTCATTCTCTAGTCTGCTGCCATGTAAGACATATCTTTAACCTTCTGCCATGTTTGTTAGGCCTCCCCAGCCACGTGGAACTGTGAGTCCATTAAACCTCTTTTTCTTTATAAATTACCCAGTCTCAGGTATGTCTTTATCAGCAGTGTGAGAACAGACTATTACAGTTAAGGACCTCGAGATGGAGTTATTACCCTGGACCCTGGATTATCTGGATAGGGCCAATGTATTCACAAGGGTCCTTGCAAGAGAGGGGCAGGAGGATCTTACTCAGAGAAGGGGATGTGATGACAGAAGCAGAGGTCAGAGGAAGAGAGAGATCTGAAGACGGTGCTGCTGGCTTTGAAGGTGGAGGAAGAGGCCCTAGCCAAGGAATGTGGGAGGCTTCCAGAAGCCCAAAACAGCAAGGAAGTAGACCTTCCCCTAGAGCTTACAGGAAGAATGCAGCTCTGTCAACACCTCGATTTTAGAACTTCTAACTTCCTGAACTATAAGATAATACATCTGTATTGTTTCAAGCCACTAAATCTGCGGTAACTTGTATGGTAACAATAGGGAACGAACACATGTCTCCACCCCTGGTGAAAAGTTGCTGACTTATGACTCTATTCCATCAAATCTTGATAGCCCTTCCAGTTCTCAAAGTTCATGTTTCTGTGATTACTAACTAGGGGACCATGTGGAAACCTTGTTCTTTTTTTTTTTTTTAATATATTGACAGTACATTCCTCTAAACAAATTATGAGTCCTGATTTGAAAGATTCAGAGACAAGAACACCAGGGCCACAGAAATGTGGTAACTTTACACATGAATTGCAGCTGATTAAAAAAACAAAAATAGCAGACCTGCACCCACAAGACAAGGTACCACTGCCCTAGCGGGAAGCTCAGTTTCATGCACATCCTCTGCGTCCCTCCTTGTATAACCTTGGAATCCACATTCACTTTCAGGAATCCAAGCACTTTCAACCTACTGAGGGAGTATCTTTCACTTAAAAGTGCTGAAATGGTGAAATCTCCCCTCATCAGCATAAACACACTTCTAAGAATCACCAGATAGCTGAGAAAATAACAATGTGAAAAAGAACTAACACATGAGGAAACAGAACTTACAAAGCAAACAAGAGAAGACTACAAAATAATCATTTGCATCCTCAGAGAGAGGAGAAGCTATCACAACAAGAAAATTTTCTTTAAAAAAAAAGTGATCAGAGTGGTTGAAAATAGAAATGATTGTCATCCCCCAACTCCACAAATAAATCTCAATCTGTGGGCTAAGATACAGAAAGGAAATATGTGAAGATTAAATTGGCGACCTGGAATGCAAGCTGAGGGATTCTCCAGGATACAGTGCCAAATAAGAAGCAATAAAGTGATGGGGAAAATGTGAAGAGACAAAGAAAATAGATACACGAGTCCACTGAAAGCCTAGCAGAAGTTGTAAGGAGAAACTCATAGCAGATACACCTGACTGAAATTTTTGATGAGAATAAAGAATTTTTCACTGCATGTTCTCACTTATAAGTGGGAGCTGAACAATGAGAACACATGGACACAGGGAGGGGAACAACACACACTGGGGCCTGCGGGGGGGTTGCAGGGCCAGAGAGAGCACCAGGAAAAATAGTTCATGAATGCTGGGCTTAATACCTAGATGATGGGTTCATAGGTGCAGCAAACCACCATAGCACACATTTACCTATGTAACAAACTTGCACGTCCTGCACATGTATCCCAGAACTTAAAATAAAATAAAAAGAATAAAGAAGTTTTCTTGTTACTGATTTCTATTTTGATTCTCTTAAAGTCTGAAAAAATACTCTGTAAGATTTTATTACTAGAAATGTATCGAGACCTGTTTCATGGCTCAGCTTATGATACATATTGGTGAACATTCCATATACTTTTAAGAAGAATGTGGGCAACATGGTGAGACCTCATCTCTACAAAAAATAAAAATTGCCTAGCATGGTGGTACGCACCTATAGTCCTAGCTACTTGGGAGGCTGAGGCGGGAGGATTACTTGAGCTCAGGAGTTTGAGGCTGCAATAAGCGATCATCATGCCACTGCAATCTAGCCTAGGCAACAGAGCAAGACCCTGTCTTAAAAAAAAAAAAAAAAAAGAAGAAGAAAGCATATTTTGCAGCTGTTGAGATAATGTTCTATAAAAGAGGTTTATAGTGAGAATTAAGTGGATTAATGTATGTGAAATGACATAATAACATTGAAATATCTCAAACACGAGCTGTTATTTTTCTATTGAAAAACAGTTTTTTTAAGTAAGATAAATACTAGATATCTGATATTCCATATTTACCTGCATATTTACCACTCGGGTGTTCTTCATTCTTTCTGTAATTCCAAGTTTCCATCTGTCATTACCCTACCCTGAAGAAGTTTCAACTTTAGATTTGTAGTGTTGATGGGCTGGCAAAAAAAAAATTTCTCTCAGCTTTCATTTATCACAAAATTTCTTCATTTTAACTTCTGTCTTGAATGATATTCTAGATGGATATGACATTTTGGGTTAACACATTTTTTTTCCTCTCAACACATTTAATATGTTGTTCCATTATCTCTGGGCGGCACTGTTCTGATGAGATATAAGACATCATCTGTATCCTTGTTCCTTTGGCTGTTTTCCAAATTTTCTCTCTAGCTTTTGATTTTCTCTTCAGTTCATTTATCTTTAGGTCATGCTAGTTTCTTTTGCCATCTCTAGTCTACTGGTTAAACCCACCCAGAAAACCTTTCATTTCAGATATCGTACTTTTCATTTCTGGAATTTCCATTTGATTTCTTTTATCCATTTCTCCAATAAAATTATAAGTCTGTTTAGTCATTGTGGTCATTTCCCTTTAAGTCTTTGAAGATAACCATAATAGCTCCTTCCAAGGTTTTGTCTGCTAATTCAAATATCGCAGGGTTTGTTTCTCTTGACTATGGATTCCATGTTTTTGCTTGTTCACCTTTCTAGTGAATTTCAATTGCATAAAAGATTAACCTATGCCGTGGTTTGAATGTATCCCCTAAAGTTCATGTATTGGAAACTTGATCCCCATTGTGGAGGTGGTGGGAGATGGGAAGCTCTGCCCTCATAAATGGATTAATGCCATTATTGTGAGAGTGGGTTTATTATCACAGGAGTGGGTTTCTTTTTTTTTTTTTTTTTTTTCTCTGATGGAGTCTCACTCTGTTGACCAGGCTGGATTGCAGTGGCATGATCTCAGCTCACTGCAACCTCCGCCTCCTGAGTTCAAGCGATTCTCCTGCCTCAGCCTCCTGAGTAGCTGGAATTACAGGTGTGTGCCACCACGGCTGGCTAATGTTTGTATTTTTAGTAGAGACAGGGTTTCACCATGTTGGCTAGTCTGGTCTTGAACACCTGACCTCAGGTGATCCGCCCGCCTCGGCCTCCCAAAGTGCTGGGATTACAGGTGTGAGCCGTCGCGCCCAGCCTAGGAGTTGGTTTCTCATAAAAGAATGAGTTTTGTTCCCTCTTGCTGTCTCTCTCGCCCATATGATGTATTCCACCATGTTATGATGCATAAGAAGGCCATTACCAGATGCTAGTACTTTATAGTGGACTTCTTGGCCTCCAGAACTATAAGCCCATAAATGTCTGTTTATTATAAATTACCCAGTCTGTGGTATTCTGTTTTAGCAGCACAAAATGGACTAAGCCTATTATGAGCTACTCCTCTATCACCAAGAATTATTATTTTTGTCTTTTAGAAAAATACTCTACTATCAAGGTAATAGACTGAATGATGGAAAGTCAGATTCAGAGAGATCCATTAGAGAATGTTAATGTTACAGATTACAGTGGTAATAGAGAAGTTCAGGTTTTAACAAAGACCTGAACTAAGGATAAGGAACTCTATGCATGCCAAGATGTGGAAAATAATCTAAATGTCCATTGACAGATGAATGGATAAAGAAAATATATACAAACAATGAAGTATTATTCAGCCTTAGAAAAGAAAGAAATCCTACAGTATGAGACAACATGGACGAACGTGGAGGACATTACACTATGTGAAATAAGGCAGTCACAGGACAACAAATACTTACAAGTAACAAATACTTTTTTAGATGCTTCATATAAGTGAAATCACTTATATGAAGTATCTAAAAATAGCCAAAGCCAAACCCATACACAGAGTAAGAAGGGTGGTTGCCAGAGGCTGGCAGGGGCAGGGGAAAATGGGAAGTTGATATTCAATGGGTATAAAGATTTAGTTATACAAGATGAATAAGTTCTAGAGCTCTGCCGTACAATTAAATGTTTATAGTTAATACTGTATTGTCACTTAAAAGTTTGTTGAAAGAATAGGTCTCATGTTAAATCCTATTACTACAATTTTTTAAAAGAGAAATGCTAGAAATCAAAAACACTATAAGAGAAGTGAAGAGCCTTTGATAACCTCATTAGTAGACTGAATATGACTGAAAATAGAATCACTAAGTTTGAGGAAATGTCAATAGAAATATTCAAATTGGAAAAACAGGAAACGACTGGAAAAAAAGAATGTCCAGGAACTATGAGAAAACTACAAAAGGTATCATGTACGTGTATGGGAATACCAGAAGGAGAAGTGAGCAAGGAACAGAAGAGATTAACTGAAGCCATAATCTTTGAGAATTTTGCCCAATTACATGTCAGACATCAAACCACAAATCCAGGAAGCGCAGAGAGCACCAAGCAGAATAAATCTCTGTCTCTCTCTCTCTCACACACACACACACACACACACACAGACACACACACACCCTACATATAGGCATATCATATTCATACTGAAGAAAAATCAAAGGTAAAGAAAAAGTGTTTCAAGAAGGCAAAAGAAAAAAAAAACACTTTACTTCTAGAGGAGCAAAGATAAGA
Organism: Colobus angolensis palliatus; assembly: GCF_000951035.1. Taxonomy (NCBI): domain Eukaryota; kingdom Metazoa; phylum Chordata; class Mammalia; order Primates; family Cercopithecidae; genus Colobus; species Colobus angolensis. Next base: position 2,183,456 of record NW_012116188.1, read on the forward strand.
ATTACATGTGATGTCTCCTCAGCAAGTAGGCAAGTAAGAATAGAGTGAAGTGTCTAAAGTGTTGAGATAAAAGGCCACAAACCTAGAATACTGTACCCTAAGAAATCATTCAAAAATGAAGGAGAAATGGACTTTCTCAAACAAACAAAAATCGAATTTGTTGCCAGTAGACCTGCCTTCAAGAAATGTTGAAGTATGTTCTTCAATGAGGAGGAAATTGATACAGGTCAGAAACTCAGATCTACATAAGAAAAGACTAGCACTGGAAAATGAATAAGATACAGTTTAACAAAAACTTTTACTTTTATTACTCACTTTTCTAACCAATAAATATTCAAAATAATAATAGAGACTGGGTGCAGTGGCTCACACCTGTAATTCCAGCACTTTGGAAGGCTGAGGTGGGAGGATCTCTTGAACCCAAGAGTTTGGGACCAGTCTGGGCAACATGAGACCCTGTCTCTACAACAACAACAAAAAATTAGCCTGGCATTGTGGAATGCACCTGTAGCGCTACTTGGGAGGTTGAGGCAGGAGGACTGTTTGAGCCCAGAGGTCAAGGCTGCAGTGAGCCATTATCACAATATTGCACTCCAGCCTGGGCAACAGAGCAAGACCCTGCCTCAAAATGACAATAATAATTATGGGTATGGTGGTATATGTCTGTGGCCTCAGCTACTTGGGAGGCTAAGAGTGTCACTTAAGCCCAGGAGGTTGAGGCTGCAGTGAGCCATGATCACACCACTGTACTTCAGCCTAGGCAATAGAGTGAGACCCTGTATCAAAATAAGAATAATAGTAATAGAAACAATGTCTTTTATTATCTATGCTTATATATACATATGTGTATGTTTATGTAAGTTTATGTATAAGTGATAACTTTAAAAAAAGGGCCAATTTCTTTGAAGTTTCACAATCTAACAAAACTCACAAAAGAAGAAATACTTTGACTAGGCATATATCTATTAAAGAAAGTGAATCAATAATTAATAACCTTCCAAAACAGAAAGCACCAGACCCAGATGGGTTCACTGGTGAATTCTATCAAATATTGAGGAAGAAATTATGGCAATTTTCTACAATCTCTTCCAAAAGACACAAGCAGAGGGAATATTTCCTAACTCATTCTATGAGGCCAACATTACCTTAATACGAAAACTAGACAAAGACATTATTAAGAAAGAAGACTACAGATCAATATTTCTCATGAACAAAAATTCCCAATAAAATATTAACAAAAAGAATGCAACAATGTATAAAAAGATTACACACCATGACCAAGTGAGATTTATCTATGGTGTGCAAGGTAGTTTCAACATTCAAAAATTAATTAGTGTAATTCCATCATATCAATAGGCTGAAGAAAAATTACATGATCACACAAATAGATGCAGAAAAAGCATTTAATAAAATCCTACATGCATTCATGATAAAACACTCAGAAAACTGGTAATAGAAGGAAACTTCTCACCTTGATAAGAAGAAATCTCCAAAAACCTACAGCCAACATCATAGTTAATGGAAAGAAACTAGAAGTTTTCCCACTAAAATCAAGAAAAAGGTAAGGCTCTCCTCTAACTACTCCTTTTCAACATCATACTGGTAGTCCTAGTTAATACAATGAGACCAGAAAAGGAAATAAAATGTATACGGATTGAGAAAGAAGAAATAAAATTGTGTTTGTTTTCAGATGACATGATTGTATATGTAGAAAATCTGAATGGAAAGAAAAATAAACCTCTTAGAACTAATAAGAAATTATAGCAAGGTTGCAGGATACAGGCTAACATACAAATGTCAATCATGTCTTAGTGGTATAGTGGTGAGCAGAGCTGCCTTCCAAATATCAACCATTTTCCTATATAACAGCAATGAACACATGGAATTCGAAATGAAAAACACATTATTACTCACATTAGCACCACCAAAAATGAAATACTTAGCTGTAAATCTAACAAAATCTGTATAATATCTATATGAGAGAAACTACAAAATTCTGATGAAAGAAATCAAAGAACTAAATAAATGTAGAGATAGTCCATGTTCATGGATACAGAAAATTAATGGTTTCAAAATGTCAGTTTTTCTAACTTGATCTGTAGATCTAATACAATTCCAAAATCCCAAAGGCAAAAGACCCAGAAGAGCCTTCTCAGTATTGAAGAACAAAGTCAGAGGATGGCCACTATCTGACTTGAAGATTTTGATCTTTGATAAAAGAATAAAGGCAATACAATGAAGCCATGAAAGTCTTTTCAAGAAATGTTGCTGGAACAATTGGAAATCCACATGCAAAAGAAAGTCAATCTAGATAGACATAACACCCTTAACTAAATTACCTGAAAATGGATTATAAACCTAAAATGAAAAATGGAAAACTATAAAACTTCTAGTAGATAATACAGGAGAAAACCTAGATGACCTTGGCTATGGCAACGACTTTATAGATTCAACACCTAAGGCATGATCCACGAAAGAAATAATAGATAAGTTGGACTTCTTCAAAATTAAATTTTCTTCTCTGCAAAAGACAAGTCGATAGAATAAAAAGAAAAGCTACAGATTGGCAAACAATATTTGCAAAAGACAATATCAGATTAAAGTACTGTTATTCAAAATACACAAAGAACTCTTAAAACTCAACAATAAGAAGGCAAATAACTCAATTAAAAAAGACGTTAACAGACGACTCACCAAAGAAGACACAAGAATGGTAAATAAGCATATAAAAAGATGCTCAACAACATGTTTCATTAGAGAATTGCAAATTAAAACAACAACAAGTGAACACTATACACCTATTTGAATTGCCAAAACCCAAAACACTGACAACATCATATGCTGGTGAGGATGTGAAGCAACCGGAACTACCATTCATTGCTAGTGGGCATGCAAAAGCCACTTTGTAAAAGCTTGGCAGTCTCAGGTATTCTCCCAAATGAACTGAGAACTTACATCCATGCAAAAACCTGTATGCACAAGTTCATGGCAGCTTTATTTATGATTGTCAAAACTTGGAAGCAAACAAGATGTCCTTCAGTAGGTGAGCAGAAATATAAACAGGTATAGACAAAGAATAAAATGTTATTTAGTGCTAAAATAGAAATGAATGATTTAAGTCACTAACAGACATGGGGAAAACTTAGTGTATATTACTAAGTGAAATAAGCCAATCTGAAAATCCTACATATTGTAATGATTTCAGTTATGCAACATTCAGGAAAAGGCAAAACTATGGATACGATAAAAATATCAGTGGTTGGCCAGGTGTGGTGGCTCATGCCTGTAATCCCAGCACTTTGGGAGGCCAAGGTGGGTGGATCATGAGGTCAGGAGATCAAGGGCATCCTGGCCAACATGGTGAAACCCCGTCTCTACTAAAAAAAATACAAAAGTTAGCCAGGCATGGTGAGGTATGCCTGTAGTCCCAGCTACTCAGAAGACTGAGGTAGGAGAAAGGCTTGAACCCAAGAGGCAGAGGTTGTAGTGAGCGGAGACCTCGCCACTGCACCTCAGCCTGGTGACAGAGCAAGACTCCGTCTCAAAAAAAAAAAAAATATATATATATATATATGTGTGTATGTGTGTGTGTGTGTGTGTATATATATGTGATTGCCAGGTCTTAAAGGAGAGGGTGGGATGAATAGACACAGATACTTTTTTTTTTTTTTTTTGAGATGGAGTTTCACTCTTGCTGCCCGGCCTGGAATGCAATGGTATGATCTCAGCTCACTGCAACATCTGCCTCCAGGGTTCAAGCAATTCTCCTGCCTCAGCCTCCTGAGTAGCTGGGATTACAGAGCCCCACCACCATGCCCAGCTAATTGTGTATCTTTGGTAGAGATGGGATTTCACTTTTTTGATCAGGCTGGTTTCAAACTCCTGGCCTCAGGTGATCTGCCTGCCTCAGCCTCCCAAAGTTCTGGGATTACAGGCATAAGCCACCACGCCCAGCCCACAGAGAATTTTAGGGCAGTAAAACTACTCTGTATGATACCACAGTGGTAGATATATGTCATTGAACACTTGTCAAAACTCACAGAATGTACAACACTGAGAGTGAACTCTAATGTAAACCATGGACTTTGGTGATAATCATGCATCTCTATAGGTTCATTGATGGTAACAAAGGCACTTCTTAGGTGTAGGTTGTTGGTAACAGAGAGGCTGTGCATGTGTGATGGTAGAGGATATGTGGGAATTCTGGAATTCTGTTCTTCCTGATCAATTTTGCTGTAAACCAAAAACTACTCTAAAAGTCTATTTGTGAAAAAGTACAGAATTGAATTAATCACTCAAGAAGAAAAATTAAGAAAATAGAAACAGCAACAATAAAAATGTAGACTATCACTAGAACCAAGATTTTTGAAGTGGTAAGTGTGATCAACAATGTTAGCAGAGGCCGGGCGCAGTGGCTCATGCCTGTAATCCCAGCACTTTGGGAGGCGAGGCGGGGGGATCACCAGGTCAAGAGATTGAGACCATCTTGGCCGACATGGTGAAACCCTGTCTCTACTAAAAATACAAAAATTAGCTGGGAGTAGTGGCAGGTGCCTGTAGTCCCAGCTACTCGGGAGGCTGAGGCAGGAGAATCGCTTGAACCCAGGAGGTGGAGGTGGTAGTGAGCAGAGATCGCGCCATTGCACTGTAGCTTGGCTAAAGAGCAAGACTCCGTCTCAAAAAAAAAAAAAAAAAGAATGTTAGCAGAAAAAGGCTTCTGAACATTCTAAAAATGACTTTAACATTACAGACATATACTTAGATCAAGCATGTCTATCATTACTCATCCAGAAATAGCGTAATTTAAGCAAAGAAAGGCAGTGAAAGAGGGACAGTGCCAGGTTCTGATGAAGAATACAATGAAAGGATTGTCTTATAATTTGAAACATTTGGAGAAGGAAGCCTATTAGAATTAAATGTATTCAATATATTAGAGTCAAAATCATCGAACAATTTAGTTTTAAAAGTTTGGTGGAAAATGAAGCGCAATTTTAAATTCTTTATTTTAACTGAGTGTTTCCAGAAAACAGTTTTCTCTCTCACAAAAAGAAACACAGTATAAATTCTAAAATGGTTTTAAAGGAAAAATATAAATATATATAAGTAAGTAATTTTAAAGTCCTAAATTGGCTCAGTTTTATAAAATACTAGTAGCATCCTCATTTTATTTGTAATGTCTCTATTCAACCCCCTAAAACTTCTCTTTAAAAAGATAAATGTATGCAATAGAAAGGAAACAATTCTGTCCTCCAAAACGCAAGATCGGTTATGATTCCATTTCCTCCACTTTCAACTAAGTCAATATCTGTGAATGCTGAACTATAATTTGGCCCCCGGACTACTGTGAAATCTGTCTGTTGACCAGTATAAGCATTCCATCTTACAACGGGAAGGCCCAGATATAATAAAAGGTGATTTGTTGCTGAGTTTTTTCAAAAAGAGATGAAAAGAAACAAAGTCACAGAAGACACCTGACCAAAGAAAGTAGAAAGTACAGCCTGTGAAAATTCTCAGCTGGACAGTGCCTAAGGCGTCTTTGAACTTGACCTTCACCACAGGGTCTATCATGTTACTGAGGAGCTGCTGCCACCTCATGGAGAACTGAGAGATCTCATTTTCCAAACGCATGGGTTTCTAGTAGCCAAATGATCTTTGAAAAAAGAATAAAGGCAATGCAATGAAGCAAAGAAAGTCTTTTCAAGAAATGTTGCTGGAACAATTGGAAATCCACATGCAAAAGAAAACCAATCTAGTTAGACATAACAATCATTTTCTAGGTGCATGGATTCCGCAATCACCCATTTATATCTTGCCTTTTCTCTTTATTGAAAGCATAACAACCACATGAATCTCACATTAAAAAGCCCTTTCTCGTTGGATGTAATTCTCCTAATTCAATTTTTTATAGCCATAGTATTATACAGCACATACATATGAAATAAATAATATATCATCTCATTTTGAGTGATTACTGAGTGGATTTAGATATATCATCAGTCAAATTATGTTCCCCAAACTGCAGAGAAATAGCCTAACATCGACAGGCTACAATTCTGCCCTGAATATACATTTACAAAGCTAATACCTGAATTGCAAAATTTAGAGAATAACAAGATTTAAAAGGGTCTTGATGCTCCTTTTCCACCTTCCCTGCAACATCCTCACTGAAAATCAAAATATCTTTCCTCTTGTTTTTTGTATTATTGTCTCTCAACTTTTTTCTGTTTGGTTTTGGTTGTTCCTTTGTTTGAGACGGTGTCTCGCTCTGTCGCCAGGTTGGAGTGCAGTGGCGCGATCTCGGGTCACAGTAACTTCCGCTTCCTGAGTTCAAGCGATTCTCCTGCCTCAGCCTCAGGAGTAGCTGGGACTACAGGCGCCCGCCACCACGCCCGGCTAATTTTTGTATTTTTGGTAGAGACGGGGTTTCGCCATGTTGACCAGGCTGGTCTCAAACTCCTGACCTCAAGTGATCCGCCCGCGTCAGCCTCCCAAAGTGCTGGGATTACAGGGATGAGCCACCGCGCTCGGCCCTCTCTCAACTTTCAAGTTCTGTCTTAAACCACGTGATCCGAGCAACAGAAATGGGCAAGTCTTTCCAGCTTGGTGCGGTGTTTCATGCCTGTAATCCCAACACTTGAGAAGTCCGAGGTGGGAGAATCCCTTAAGGCTGGGAGTTCAAGATCATTCTGGGCAACATAGCAAGACCCCGCCTCTACAGAAAATAATAATAATAATAATAATAATAATAATTCGG
>NW_012116188.1:2190259-2196372 GCF_000951035.1 Colobus angolensis palliatus
CGGGGGCTCACGCCTCCAATCCCAGTGCTTTGGGAGGCCGAGGTGGATCACTTTTAAGACCAGCGTGGGCAACATAGCAAGACCCCGCCTCTACAGAAAATAATAATAATAATAATAATTCGGGAGGTCAAGGCTGCAGTGAGCTGTGATTGTGCCATTGCACACCAGCCTGGGCGACAAAGTGAGACCTTGTCTCAATTCTTTAAGAAAATGAAGAAGAAGAAATAGGCAAGCCTAAGAACTAAAATAAAATCATAAATTCATTTCCAAGGAGCTTTTATATCTTACTCGCAGAAACAAACAGTGTTGGGTGTTTTTGTGGAAGTGCCATCATGTGGATTTTGATCTAGAACAAATTACCTCAAAGTGTAAGATGTAATTTTATGAATGATATTCTTCACTGGAGACAGAATGGGATTTCTAATAATTGCATCTTCATCATTTGAAACTCAGTGAGTTTTGGCATTTCCATGGTTTTTGTTTGTCTGCTTATTTTTTATGCTTCAAGCAGGTACTGTCCCCCAGGAAATTTGTAGATAAAAGCAAGTTATTTACAAATTTGTTCACCTACTTTTGATCCCACCCCAGCTCTGTACTCTGGGCTCACACTTCAACAAATCCTAGTAAAGTTTAAAAACAAATCTGAATTTCCATATTTGTATTTCACATGTCCTTCAAATATTTAGAAAGTTGGAAGAGAAAATCCAAAAGTAAAATGTCTGCTTTCAATTTCTTCACCACGGTGAGTTTACATAGAAACTTAAGGAACCTCCAAAAATAAGTTATAAAATAATAAGTTATACCACATAAATGTGTATAGATGCACATACACACACACACACAGTAGGACTTCAATGGGTGTTTGTATTACTCTTGACAATGTATCTATGTTATCTATATTCTTTTATAAAGATGAAAATTTTATTAAAAACGAAATAAAAAGACACATGATTATAATGTTATCAGAATAGACAAAATTCAAGGCTAAAACTAATTAAACAAGAAAAAGGGAATATCATGTAATGGCAAAAGATGTGATGATAAAGACTATACACACTGCATTTCTTCATGAACTAAATAACATAAAGCTAAAAATTCCAAAACTATAGGAATGTGATAAAATCATCTGTCATGATAATATCCTTAATACAACTCTTTCAGAATTTGACAAAGTACACAACGTTACAATGTTACAGAAGATGTGATTAATAGCGTTTTACTTAACACACTTACATTGTATTCCACAAATCCTACACATTAAACTTCTTATATGTATGAAGTAGCTTTAAAAATCAGTCAAGGCCTGCCAGGTGCAGTGACTCACGCCTGTCATCCCAGCACTTTGGGAGGCCGAGGTGGGTGGATCACGAGGTCAGCAGATCGAGGCCATCCTGGCTAACACGGTGAAACCCCATCTCTACTAAAAATACAAAAAATTAGCCAGGCGAGGTGGCGGGCGCTCGTAGTCCCAGCTACTCGGGAGGCTTAGGCAGGAGAATGGCGTGAACCTGGGAGGCAGAGCTTGCAATGAGCCCAGATCGCGTCACTGCACTCCAGCCTGGGTGACAGAGTGAGACTCCGTCTCAAAAAAAAAAAAAAAAAAAATCAGTCAAAATTCCAACTCTGTTTGTTAGCTTTGTGACCTTGGAAAAGTTCTTTCATCCTTCTAAATTCCTGTTTCCTTCTCTGTAAAATAAAAACTGTCACTCACTTGACTCTTGCAAAGGTTTAAATGATTAATAGGAGTAAAAGCCAAGCATGGGACCTGGCACTTACGAAACAGTGTAACAGTGTTTTTTCTTTCTGTTATCATATTTCTTCCTGGTCTTCATCTTCTGCAACTTGAATGTTAAGTACTTTTCACTCCATCTTCATATCACACCTTTCTATTACTTGGAAAAATTTTAGATGCCACAAACTGGGCTACCCAACATACTCCAGCATCATTGCAGCTTCGAATCAGAGTCAGGCAGTTTTATAGACCAGTATGTCCAATGAACTTGTCTTGCCCTTAGCCTCCCTGTATTATCCAACTGTAAGTCTAAAATAAGTAATCATAAAATAGAAATAAACCAGCCAGAAAAAAAAAAATAACTGAATTCTTGGCCACGAAGAAAACCTTAATCAATTCCAAAAAATAGAAAGATTTTATGTCTCACATTCTCTAACCATACTTGAATTATAAACTAGAAGTTTACGACAAGAAGGAAAAAAATACCCTAAAGGCAGAACAATATGAAATTAAGACACACTTCAAAATAGTTCCTATCTGAAGAGGTACTTAAAACTGATATTACAGTCTGGGCAAGATGGCTCATGTTTGGAATCCCAGCACTTTGGGCGGTCAAGGCAGCAGGATTGCTTAGGACCAGGAGTTTGACATCAGGCTGGACAACATGGTGAAACCTCATCTCTACAAAAAATTAAAAATTAGCCAGGTGTTGTGGCACAAGACTGTAATTGCAGTGATTCGGGAGGCTGAGGTGGGAGATCACTTGAGCCCAGGAGGTAGAGGCTGTAGTGAGCCATGATTGTGCCACTGCATTCAGCCTAAGCAACAGAGTGAGACCCTGTCTCAAAAACAAAAACAAAAACAAAAACAAAAACAAAAAACACTGATATTACAAATAAAAAGAATAGTCTAGGCATAGCTAAACTTTATACTACAGTAGGAAATATCTTAAATGCTTCTATAACTAAAAAGAAAAACTAACATTAAACCAAGTAAGCCAACTAATGAACTTTCTAAAAGTTGTGATAAATCAAAAGAAAGTCATAGAGAATGAAAAATCAAGGATATTGACCAACCAATCACACTTCTGGCCACACAGTATCTGTACACAATTGTTCATAGCAGCTGTATTTGTAATAGCCAAGAACAGAAAACAATCAAAATGTCCTATAACCGGTAAATGATTAAATCTATCTGTGGAACATACATGCCTTGAAATACTACTGAGCAATGAAAACAAGTTGTTGATATGCCCAACAACTTGCATTAATAGCATAGGCATTATGCCAAGTGGAAAAAGCTAATCTTAAAAGATCGCATCCTGGCTGGGCGCACTGGCTCACATCTGTAATCCTAACACTTTGAGAGGCCAATCAATTAAGGCCAGGAGTTCGAGACCAGCCTAGGCAAAATAGCAAGACCCTGTATCCAAAAAAATTTTTTTAATTTGTTGGGCATGATGGCATGCACCTGTAGTCATAGCTACTCAGGAGGCTGAGGAGGGAGGCTCGCTTGAGCCCAGAAATTCAAGGCTGCAGTGAGCTATGATCATACCGCTGCACACCAGCCTGGGTGACAGAGCAAGACCCTGTCTCTAAAAAGAAAAAATTAATTTTAAAAATCATGTACTGTATGATTCCATTTATATGATACTTTTGAAATGATAAAATTATCTATATGGGGAACAAATTAGTAGTTTCCAAAGGTAGGAAAAGTAGGAGAAGGAGGAAGCATGACTGAAAAGGGACAGAACAAGAGAGACCTTTGTGGGGAGGGGCCTGTTCTGTATCTTGATTGTGGTGGTGACTACACCCATCCACATATGTGATCAAATGGCCCAGAAGTACATACATGCCTTGTACCAAGGTTGATCTCCTGGTTTTGATATGTAAGCCATAACCATTGGGAAGACTGAATCAAGGGTACGTGGGAATGCTCTGTACTATCTTTATAACTTGTCATGGATCTATAATTAGCTCAAAAAAAGGTGTTTTTTTTTAAAAAAAAAAAAAAGATGAAATTTTAAAATAAGAAGTATTTAAAATTTATTTTAAAGTTTTAAAATAAAATCTTGGTTTTTGAAAACACAAATGAAATCTCAAACACAGATTAAACCTACAACAAGGCTGAACAAGGGGGAAAAAGAGAGATGATAGAAAATACACAAGTAGGAAGAAGAAATAAGATATAACCCCAACTACAGGTGATATTAAAAGTAAGAGACATGATATAGACAATTCAGTGGCAATACATTTGGAAACTTAGGGTAAACTGATCTACTATGGGCCAGACACGTTTTTAGGTAGAGTCTCCCTGGATAATCACATAATTTTTGCTTACAGAATCCCCAGGAGGCACCATTCCCATAGAACACAATGGAACCCCCTAGAAATCTACAGGGGGAATACAACTGTGTCTATGAGCTGCCCTCATTATAGGAGCTTAATGTAGGTCAATTTACAAGACCCCATCTATGCCTTGCTGCAGCATATAGATGCAAAAGCTATAAATACACACATGAGTAAGTCGAATCCAGCAATGTATTGAAAAAAATACAACATGGACAAGATACATTCTAAGAATGTAAAGATGGTTTTGAAATAGAAAATCTTCAACATAATTCATTACATAAACTAGTAACAAAACCATTTGATTGTATCAATAGGTGGCGAAAAAAAAAAAAGAATCTGAAAAAATTTAGCTGCTATTCCAAAAAAGATTAAAGTAAAATATTAAAATAATACAGTTAACTCAATATTCTAAAATAGTAAAGACTATTTCTTGAAATAAAAGAAAAAAAAAGCAAACGGTACCTTAAAAGACAAAGTACTAAAACTATTGTTATAAAACAAGAACACACAAAAGTATCTTTACTCACACATATTGTGATGAATCTAAAAAATAAGAAACACTTAAAAGAGATTCGCATTAGTAGCAAATTTCGTAAGACGCTTTTCATAAGAAATACATAAACAGTAATTTTTTCTTTTTATGGAGAAAAACGAATGAGAAATGGAAATGGAAAAAAACCTGGACACACGATAGTAACAACATATGATAAAATACCTAGAAATACATTAACAAATGTAGCTAGACAGTCTATATGAAGGAAACTCTAAAATTTTATTAACAGACATAAAACAAGAACTGAATAAATGGAAAGGTATGTCATGTTTCTGGATGGGAAGACTTTTTAAAATGTCACTTTTATAAATTAATACATACATTTAATGTAGCGCCTGTCAGGATTCCAAAGAACTTTATTTTGTAACTGGGTAAAATGCTTGCCAAAATAGTAGTTACTGAAAAAAAAAAAAAATAGTGAGAGGAGAGCGTAATTTACAAATATACTGTAAATCAAAATGGTTATGATTTTGGCACAGGACTATGTCAGTGGAACAGAACAGAATCTAGAAACACACTCGACTGTATATAAGAACTTACTCTTTGAAGAAACAGCAATGATTCATCCAGCACCAGGGCCTCCTCCCTTTCAACTTTCTCGCAGGTTTATAACCTGGACCTACCCTCAATGTCTGAATGTCAAACATCTCTCTGACATTTCTTTCCAGGTCCCTTGCCTGAGTATATCTAGGCTGAAATATTTGGCCACATTAGGAACACCCACCCTTTGGTTCTATCTACTTTTTTTCCCCCTCCATCATCAACTTCTCACTGACTTCATTTATCTCTTTATCCAGTTCAGATTCCATAATGCATCATTATCATTTGTCCCCTGTGTTTACTTTTAGATAACTTGTGGGGTGGACCTATCCCCATTTCACTACCTTAGGAAAATCCCAGCCCTGCGTAAATTCAACTTTTTACCTACTCTGTGGCCTTAGATGAACATGCCTAGAAAAACACACAGAATTAAACTGACTGGCCTCTATTTTTGACCACACCTTTTAAATAATCACTTTGCACTACTGATAAGTTCTATTATATTACCCTAATAGAGTTTCCCTCCTATTGTCCTAGATAATTATTTCCCATTTTCTCTTTTCTCAAATCCTCTCTTCCATTTACCCTAGTGGTGATCTTGCTTTTTACATGAATAACACAGAAGCAATCAGAAGAGAACTCTCACATCCTCCTACCCCAAACCTACAAGTCTGTCCATATCTGTGCTTCCCCATGGTCTTGCCATCTGATATGAGGACTGCACTACCTCTGCTCCTGTCTGAGGTCACTGTCTCCACTCAAGAAGTAGATCCCGGGGGCGGAGCAAGATGGCCGAATAGGAACAGCTCCAGTCTCCAACTCTCAGCGCGAGCGACACAGAAGACCAGGGATTTCTGCATTTTCAACTGAGGTACTGGGGTCATCTCACTAGGGAGTGCCGGACAATCGGTGCTGGTCAGCTGCTGCAGCCCGACCA
>NW_012116188.1:2202314-2207223 GCF_000951035.1 Colobus angolensis palliatus
CTGCACGTTATGCACATGTACCCTAGAATTTAAAGTATAATAAAAAAATAAAAATAAAAATAAAAAATAAAAATAAAAAAAGAAGTAGATCCCTTTCCTTCTTACCTACTCAAGAGCGTTGTTCCTACCAGTTTCCCTTTTCATGACTGTTATTTTCTTTCTAGTAGATCATTTCTGATGCAGGGCAGGTGACCGCCCAAACTGGGGGTTAGCCCAGGGGACCTCTTGACTTTGCCCAGAAAGAATTTAACAGCAAGCCAGTGATGTTGGACAGGAACTTTTATTGAAGCAGCAGTACACGGCAGCAGCAGAGGGACTGCTCCTTGCGGAACGGGGCTACCCATCAGCAGTGCACCCAGAGCAGCAGCCCAGGGGCTGCAGTCATATTTATACCAACTTTAAATCACATGCAAATTAATGGACAGGTTATTTAGAAATTTCTAGAAAATCAGTGGTAACTTCTGAGTGTTGCCATGGCAATGGTGAACTGACATGGCACTGGTGGATGTGTCTTATGGAGACGTGCTTTCACCTCTTCCATACAGCCAGTCTTCCATCTGGTCCAGAGTAAAGTCCTGCCGCCTACCTCACTGTCTCATTCCCATCAACACAAAAGTATTCTGTAACATCTCCCATTTTCTCTCTTCCTAGGCCCACTTTCCCTCTCCTCACTTCCAGCTAGGACTCTCTTCCAGCAAAAGGTCTATTCTCTCTGCCTCCGCTTGCTTCTTTCCCTGTCTTCCTTTACCCACTCTTTCTAGACTTTCATCTCATCCACCTCTGAAATCTGTCAAAGTCACCAGTGACCTCCATATTACCAAATACAAATGTGAATTCCCTTTTCCTATATGTCTCAGCTCAGCAGTAGGGGATAGTGTCTAAAAGCACTTTACACCAGAGGACAAGAATCTGGTCTTCAATCAACTGTGAAAATATGGGCAAGTTACTTACCTCCCTGTGCCAAGGTTTCCTCATTTGTAACGGATGATGATCATACTACTCTAACACTGTATTATAGGGTTGTGGAAGGATTCTGTGATTTAATATGTATAAAGCACTTAGACATTGTCTGGCACACCATAAAAATTCCATAAATGTTGGCTATTATTAGTATTGATTGTTCACTTCTTCTTGAAACCTTTTTTTAGACTGACTTCTAGGATACCACACATCCTGGATTTTTCTGGCAACTTCCCAGTCTCCTTTGCTGACTCTTTCTTCTACTGTCTAAACAGCAAAGGGTTCTAGGATTACTTAGCACTTTCTTATTATCTATCTATTTTATAGATATATTCTTCCCTTGGTGATCTCCCATATATCTCATGTGTCTATGGCTTTAAATTTCATCTATGTGCTAATAATCCTCAAATATATATTTCCAGATCTCTATTCTTTCCTAAGCCCCAGACTCTTATACTCTTATATTCAAACATCTACTCAAGGCGGGGCGCAGCGGCTCCTGCCTGTAATCCCAGCACTTTGGGAGGCCGAGGTAGGCGGATCATCTGAGGTCAGGCGTTCGAGACCAGCCCGAACAACACAGAGAAACCCTGTCTCTACTAAAAATACAAAAATTAGCCGGGCGTGGTGGCGCATGCCTGTAATCCCACTCAGGAGACTGAGGCAGGAGAAGCGCTTGAACCTGGGAGGTGGAGGTTGTGGTGAATCGAGATTGTGCCATTGCACTCCAGCCTGGGCAAGAAGAGGGAAAACTCCATCTCAAAAATAAATAAACAAACAAATAAATACATACAAAACAAAAAAACCTCTATTCAAAATTTCCACTTGGATATCCAACAGGCAACTCAAATTTAATTAGTGCAAAATAATTTTTCCCCATGTCTGTTTCTCCCTCCATATTTCCCATCTTATAATGGAGCACCGTTACCCAGTTGCTAATGCTAAACACCCAGGAATCACCCTTTGATTCCTCTCTTTTCCTCATCCAATCTATTAGCAGGTCTTACTGTATTTACCTTTAGAATACATCTTGGATCTGACCACTTCTCACTACAGCCCTTAGTCCAATCCACCATCATCCCTTCATTAGATTTAAGCAACACCCTCCTCATGGATCTGCTTTCACTCTTGCTCCCAAATACCAGTTTAGCAAATTTTTTGAAACAAGTATCAGATCACATTACTTCTATGGCAAAGTTGGCTAATTATCTTCCCAATAACAACCTAACACTTCTTCCTTACTTCCTTACTGTCATTGGAGACAGCAATGTGCCTAACCTAGACTATATTTTCTAGTTTGTTAGGTGTGGCCAGGAGATTACATCCAGCCAGTGAAATAAATGGGAACAGTATTATGCATATCTTCAGGAAGATCCCCCAAAAGACAACTGACTCAGTAGGGAGTGTGCCCTTTTGTCTTCCTCTCTTTCTTGCTGCCTGGAATATGGATGTGACAAACAGAGCTCTCCTCTCCCACCCTGCAGCCACTGTGAACCATGAGGTAGTCTTGAAGATGAATAGAAATGGCCAATAGAGTCACTCTCAACAGTCCTGAATGATCATTTTTGGACTTCTCTGGTATAAGAAAACAAACCATTGCACATTTAAACAATTATTATTCTGAATTTTCAGTTAATATACATCCAAACCTAATCCTAAATAATACAACTCCTCTATTTTTTCTTAGTCAAGCTAGTTAACATATCCGCCACTTCATGTACTTATTTTTCTGTGGTGAGAACTTTTTTATTGGTACATAATTTTTGCTTGTATTTATGGAATACAAGTGATATTTTCATACATGTATAAAATGTGCAATAATCAAGTTATTTGATTATTCAGGCTATCCATCACCTCAAGCATTTATCATTTCTTTATAGTGAGAACATTCAAAATCCCCTCTTCTAGCTATCTTGAAATATACAATATAGTGTTAACTACAGTCAGTCACCCTATTGTGCTATTGAACATTAGAAATTATTTCTTCTATCTGTATTTTTGTAACCCTTAACCAACTTCTCTTCATCCTCCTGCCCATCTTCCCTTTCCAGCCTCTGGTAACTATCATTCTACTCTCTACCTCTGTTAGATCAACTTTTTTAGCTCCCACATATGAGTGAGAACATTCAATATTTGTCTTTCTGTGCCTGGCTTATTTCACTTAACATAATAACCTCCAGTTCCAACCATGTTGCTGCAAATGATTTCATTCTTTTTTATGGTCTAATAGTATTCCTCTTTCTTTGTCCATTCATCCACTGATAGACACTTAGGTTGATTCCATATTTTGGCTATTGTGAATAGTGCTGCAATAAACATTGGAATGCAGCTATTCCTTTCATAGACTGATTTCTTTTCCTTTGAAGAAATACACAGTGGTGGAATTGCTGGATCAAATGGTAGTTCTATTTTTAGTTTTTTTGAGAAACCTCCATTCCATGGTGGCTGTGCTAATTTACATTGCCACCAACAGTGTATAAGAGTTCCCTTTTCTCTGCATCCTCACCAGCATTTATTTTTGTCTTTTTGATAATAGCCATTCTAAAAGGTGTGAAATAGTATCTCATTATGGCTTTGATTTGCATTTCCCTGATGATTAGTGATGTTGAGCATTTCCTTTTCTTATACCTATTGGCCATTTTCATGTCTTCTTTCGAGAAAAGTTTACTCAGATCCTTTGCCCACTTTTTAATGGGATCATTTGTTTTGCTGTTGCTTGTAACTTCTGTATTTAAAGCTCTTCAGTGGTTTCCCATCAACTCAGCATAACATCCAAACTCCACCAGGATCTACAAAGTGGAGATGGTTTGACTCCATGGTTTGACTCCTGCTTCCTTCTTCTAACACCTCCCTGCTCACTTTCTGTGCTACATCAACACTGGCCTTGTTATTCCCTGAACTCACCAAGCAGGATCTGCTCAGGCCCTTTCACACTTGCTGGTTAGTTCCTCTCCAGTAAACTCTCTTCTCCCACACATATGCGTATGCATAGCAACATCTTTTTTCTTGTTGACTAGAGTCTCTGCTCAAATGTCACTTGCCCAGAGAGGACTTGCTTGAGACCGATACACTTTTTGTCCAGTTAGTGTGGTCTATTTTCTTCCCACTCTTATTTCAAAATCATGTAATTCATGTTTACTCTCTTTTCCACCCTACTACATAAACTAACATGAGGACATTGACTCTGATTTATTCACCACTCTATCCCTAGGACTTAGAACCGTGCCTGGCAAATAGGAAGTCTGAAATAAATCTTTACTGAATAAATCAACAAGTTATGGAATTTCTATTCAGGGGAGAAAAGATTTATTAAATTGTGTTGGCAAAGTTTACTATCTGGCTGGAATAAAATAAACATCATAAAAACACCATAAACACAAATAAATTCCAGATGGATTACATAATAAAATATAAAGACAAATAAGCAAACAACAAAACTATGAAAATAGTAGGAAAAAAATGTTTGAGAATGGCTGTATAACCTTGGGATGGTGATGCCTTCTTAACTAAAAGGGAAATACAGAAGCCATAAAGGATTAACAACGTCGTCTGCACAAAAGTGAAATAATTAGGAGTTAAAAAACAAATGGTTGGCCAGGTGCAGTGGCTGACACCTGTAATCCTAGCACTTTGGGAGGCCAAGGCAGTGGATGACTTGAGCTCGGGAGTTCAAGACCAACCTGGGCAACACAGTGAAATCCTCATCTCTACAAAACAAAAACAAAAAAGCCAAATGACTGCTCTGAACCATTGCACCCGGCCAAGAACAAATGCTCTGTCTCGGACAAGGACAGGAGTTGGTTCTTATGCCCTCCCTGTGAACATGTTAAAAATACATTTTAAACATTAAAGAACTTTGGGAGGCCGAGGCGGGCGGATCACGAGGTCAGGAGATCGAGACCATCCTGGCTAACATGGTGAAACCCCGTCTCTACTAAAAATACAAAAA
>NW_012116188.1:2209008-2293007 GCF_000951035.1 Colobus angolensis palliatus
GGTTTTTAAAACTTTTAAGGATGTAAAACTTCAAGCAAATTCAAAAGACAAGTCACTGGGTGAAGATGTCAGCAATAAATTTTTTTTTTTTTTTTTTTGAGACGGAGTCTGGCTCTGTCGCTCAGGCTGGAGTGCAGTGGCCGGATCTCAGCTCACTAGCAATAAATATTAATGACAAAAGATTAGTAACCATATTCCATTAAGAGAAATAAACCTCCTTCATATGAATATTTTTTTAAAGGACCTACCAAAAGGAAAAATGGGTAAGGGATCATTTGAAAATTCACATGTGAAGAAAAAAAATACAGCACGTAGAAGAATGTGCCTTACAAGCCATATACTATGTTTTCTGTTATCTAAAGCCACCATCAAGACTTTTGCTTTACCAAACCCCTGTGGCAGTCTGATGAAACCTGCAGGGCTATTTTAAGAATATTTTTTAAAACATAAAATACACAGGATTAAAGAAAAACCAATTATACTAAAATACATTACTTTTCAAGGTTAAGAGCCCCTAAAATAGAAGGTCAAAGTAGATTACAGTACTTATGGGAATTTCATCTAGGGCAATAGCGGTACTTCGGCTCACTAGGAAAAGGCAGGTTTATTTCATGTTTTGTGCAGAACAACAGGCTACATGTATGAAGAAGAATGAGATGGCTCCTTATCTTGTGCCATAAACAAGTGAATTTCAAATTATTCAAGATTTTAAAAGAAAAAATAAAATAAAAATCTCAGAGGAGGTTAAGGAAACTATGTCAAATCTAAGAGTTGAGGAGACCAGAAGCAATAAAACATTTTTTAAAAAATTGTAAGGAAAATATAGCATAAACAAAATTTAAAAAGGCTGTTAGAAAAAAATGCTTATAACATACACATTTAGATTAATATCTGTAGTATACAAAGAACTCATATAATAAAACCACAAAAAAACTGAACAGAAAAACTGGCAAAGGATATAAATAATCATTTCAAAAAAGAGCCCACAAACATGAAAATGACTACAGAAAATGCAAACTAAGTTACACCTCAAAAATTACACCTGCCTATAATCCCAGCACTTTGGGAGGCCGAGGGGAGTGGATCACTTGAGGTCAGGAGTTCGAGACCAGCCTGGCCAACATGGTGAAACCCCATCTCTACTAAAAATATAAAAATTAGTCAGGCATGGTGGCACATGCCTGTAATCCCAGCTACTCGGGAGGCTGAGGCAGAAGAATCATTTGAACCCGGGATGCAGAGGTTGCAGTAAGCTGAGATCATGCCACTGCACTCCAGCCTGGGTGACAGAGTCAGACTCTATCTCAAAAAAATATATATATACTCACTATCTGGGAAAGATTCATTTGTATTCCAAACCTCAGCATCACACAATATACCTTTATAACAAACATGTATATGTACTCCTGACTCTAAAATAAAAGTTGAAAAAAAATTACACCTTATAAGTATCAAAGTAACTAAAATGTGGTAACACCTCAGGGCTGATGGGGAATGCAGGAAAGAGGGAAAGTGGTATGTTCATATGTATTACACTAGTGGAAATGTAAAAGATTATAGACTTTGGGAAGCTATTGACAAAATATGTCAACACTTAAAAAATGCATTGTCTGATCTATGGATCCAACTCATAGATATCTAACAAAAGGAAATGTGTACAAGGATATTTATCGTGGTACTATCTACAGTAGCAAAAAAAATAGAAACAAGATAATCGCCCATTACTAGAGGAATAGTTGAACAAATTGTGGTATCCGACACATTAGAATTTTAATACTGTACCATCACTGAAATGGATCTTAGATGTACAGAAATTGGCTTGGAGGGATTTTCACAATCTACTGTTAGGAAAGAAAGGCAGCCAGGTGCAGTGACTCATGCCTGTAATCCCAGCACTTTAGGAGGCCAAGGCAGGATAGCTTAAGCCCAGGAGCTCGAGACCAGCCTGGGCAACACAGGGAGACCTTGTCTGTACAAAAAGATGTTTAAAAAAATTATCCAGGCATGGTGGTGCACACCTGTAGTCCAGCTACTTGGGAAGCTGAGGTGAGAAGATCATTTGGGTCTGGAAGGTCGTGGCTGCAGTAAGCTGTGATGATGCCACTGCACTCCTGCCTGGGAGACAGAGCGAACACCTGTCTCTAAAAAATAAAGAAAAAAACAAAGAAAAACAACATGCAGAGATGAATATACAGATGGTTCCAATTTATAATATATATTTAAATGTAAAGAAAATTGTAACTGTATATAAATATATATGTATCTATATGTATTTGCATATGAATATAAACAACGAGAAATGCAGAAAGAGCACATGTGCTAGGATGCAACAGATACTTCAGGGAGGAGAGGAATGAGAGGGCGTGCTTGGGTGACAGAGGAAATGAAAAGAAACCACATCATATAAATCAAGAGGTCCTTAAAATAGCATGTATAAAGTTAATTCATTTACAGTTTTCTATGTATATATCCATAAAGAAATATGTAAAAGTAATCTCACTAAAATGTTAATAGTTATTTAAGAGTAGTGGCTTTTCAAGTGGTTTACTTTTTTCTTCCTTATGCTAATAATCAATCTATTATTGATGTAACTAACTTGATGTACAAGCACCTCTGTAAATAAGAAAAACACACACATTCTCACACAACATATATTTGGTTGCAAGAAAAAAGAAAATCCAAGTCAAATTGCCTTCAACAAAAAAGGAATTTATTGGCTCACATAAGTGAAAGTTGAGAAACAGATCTCAATTCAGGTCCAATTTGATACAGAAGTCCCCAGGGGCTCCAACAGACTCCCTCTCATTCTCTTGGTACTGCCTCAGGCTGGTTCCTTTATATTAGAAAAATGAGCTGCAGCAAGTTCAGAATGTGACTCCTCCCAGCACACTATCTCCAAGGAGATGTCTTCAATAGCTCCTGAAAAAGCCTAGGCAAACATCTTTATCTCAGTAGTCTGGTCTGGGTCAGGTGCCTACCCCTGAACCATTGCTACTGGGGAAGTGGGGCACTGCTTAAAGGTAACTGGCTTAATCTAGAAAGCCAAGGGTGTGACAATGCCACCCAAACCACATGCATGATTCTTTGCAGGGGTGGGGGTGGGGGCGGTATGGTGAGAGAAGGAAGTAGGTGCTGGATTGGGCAGCCAAGCACACACGAACAAGAAATTAAAGTCAGTCACAAACATATCCAATAAAATATTAAAAGTACTCAAGCTCACTAGTAATCAAAAAAACACAAAAAAACTATGTAATTTGTTGCTTCTCCGGTTAAAAAAGAGGAAAAAAATAAACAAGAAATAACTTGTATATGTATGAGAAATGGTAAAGGGGGCAAGACTGAGAACAGGCACTCACACGACTATTCAAAATATGTGTGTGTGTGTGTTTGCGTACATGGAATAGCTTTAACTAAGGGGCACTTAAGCAAACTTTACACCACAATCAGAAACATGACTGATTCCTAAATATGAAACAATAAGCTAGCAACAAAACAGTTAAAATGCAAAGCCCCACCACCCATCACAGCAGTCCTCCAACATGATAGATGTTCCCATTTGGGGAGAGAAAAATTTAAAAAATTTAAAAAAGACCTGGACGATCCTATATTCCTTAGCCCCTAGTCTTGACTTAGCTAGCCTCTCTCTGTCTATTTATTCTCGTCTTTCAATAGTTTAGGCAAAACCCAAGGTGAAGTCTATATAGTCGAGTATACAAGGCAGGGTCGGAGTCAGAACAATGTCTTCTGAAAACTGAATAACGGTTTTACTCCTATACCTAACTAGGGAAATACAGGAAAGACAAAATAACTTCCTAAGTATTACTGGTGAAATGTACCTCCAAGAAATAGAAGCATAATGCTTGAATATGGAGAGGATCTCTGATCTCTAATACCTGAAGAATTGTTGAGTTCATTTGAAAAAAATATACAGAAAAAATATGTATTAAGTTGTACTTAAAGATAGACTATGAATATGACATAAGTCTGTGCCAACTCACAGGCAGAACAAGTACTGGTGTAAGAAGGATTCTTTCATGAGCTATGGTGCTAGTCCCACCCTTAGTAGAGAATCATGTCTATTTCTTGACTATACAAACTACGATGAATCAAAATCAAGTCTATTTCCACAAAAGTCAACTAGAATGTCAACACCAAGTATGAGTTTGTGGATGGCCATCAAATACATGAAATGAAAACATCACCCCCAGATTTCAGTTTTGAGCAAATTACTGTTTCCATACTTTCTGTTCTCACATAGAAAGTGAATGTACCATAAGTCCCCTAATTTTATACCTTTTCTAAGTCAGGATTTTCATTCCACTCTGAGCAGATGAAAGAAATAAGACCACCTACTCCACTACCTTAACTTTTATGTCACATGACTTATGAGGTAGGTTTACATCATGGGATTTATTCTATAACCAAAAAGTCTGAAATACTTCTATTACATATAACAAAAGAGTGATAACAAAATAGTGGACCTGCCTTAACTCAGTTGTGTTACAAAAAGCTGGTAACCACCCACTGTAAAAGGAGTGATGGTGAAGAGTATGGGCTCAGGAGTAAAAATGCCATGACTGGAATCCAGCTCAATGACTGAGTAGCTATGTGATCTTTGGGGGTTACCCAACACACCTACATAGTGTTGTCCTCACCTTTAAAATGGGCAGAATAGGACAATCTCTTAAGGTTGCTGTGAGGTTTAATGAGATAATTCAGCACTTAGAATGGCACCTGGCACCAAGGAAGCTTTCAATAAATGTTAACTGCTACTCAGAAATTGAATCGTTCTTTATTTGTCTGGGTCAATCTCAGTACTCCTAGAACTCAAAATACTACATTCTAATTGTTCTAATTTGTACCATCTGCAAAAGACCATTTAAGACTGCTGCAATGATTCTGAAAAGAATTAACAAAACCCTGCTACTAGGTGCCTGACTTTAGATATTACAACTGTTTCACTTACAAAACCTCCACTACAAAACACTAAGCTTGCAACAAAATAATAAAATGAAAGCCACATAATATAATTTCAGTAACACCATAGTACATATTCTTCAGCTGATGAGAGTAATAGGGAAATGTACATACTTCCTGCACAAATGCATCAAGGGAAGGCAGCCTATATTTATTCAAGAACTAGAAAAAGGTTACAATATAAATCTATCAAACAAAATTCATTTTTGTTATATTCAAGTAACTTGTATATATTCAAATTTAGACCAAATCAAGACAACAATCCAATACACAGATGATTATATAGCTCAAGGAGCAAAAAACAACAGTCTTGTCAATACAGACTCTACATAAATACACAAATCTCAAGTTTTAATATAACATGAACAAATCACAAGGACCTGTGTTAGTGTTCTTTCTCCAAATTTCTAGTAGTAAATCTTGTATATTTAGTAAAAGCATATAGAATGTATAAAACCTTCAACCACATGTAGACTAGGAAGTGTAAATCAAATAGAATGTGAGGTTTTTATGTGTAAAGATGTACATTTCAGAAAGAACCCAACATGAAGTAAATTAACAAACATATTGCAAAGGTGGTCACTCACAAAAATGCTTATCATTTGCAATTGTATACACAGAACAAACTGCCCAGAAATTAATACTGGAATCTTACTAAGGGGTATTATAGTAACCAACCTTAAAGGACAAATAACTTATATGGGGGGTTAAAATAGCAGAGATCAGTGTAAATTAAATAACACATGAGTGAAAAAAATCTACAACATACAATAGCAAGAGGTGAGAAAACTGAATACTATGAAAAAGATTTATTAGTCTGTACAAGTTGGTTTTGATGAACTATTGGTTACTTGTTAGGTAAATTGTCAAGATTTTCATTGTGACAGTATTTTCCCTCACACATCAGAATCTGAAAGTAATACGCCTTTCTCAAATTTTCATTTGGTGTTTTTCTTCCCCACTCCTCAAAACACAGAAATAGGTTTTTGAATGTCAACTAGCCATTATGGAAGCCATAAGATACAGTTATTCATCAACATTACACAAGCTACAATTGAGGTACCTGGACAAATACTACCAACATTTATGAAAAAAGATGTTGGTTTTAAAAGTGGTTAGTACGAGGAGTCACAATAAACACACTATTCATGTCCTCCTGAAACCAAAATGGGGGAAAACCTTATTGTCATTCTGCCAAACACCACATAACTAAAAATGCTGCACAGAGTCATGAATCCAATGTACATATCACAGGATTAAAACTCCAGTTAAGCAACTGAGCTAATCATTGAAGTAAATTAAAAGTACCAAGCTTCTTTAACCTATCAATGCTGTTTTAGAAGCATCATCAGAACAAATAGAGATTTAGTTATAAATTGGCCTGGGCTACATTCTGTAATGAGAATTTTGCTTCGTACTAAAAAAGAATCTCAAACATCCTAGAAAAGCTGTGGAATCATGCTCTTTATTATTCCTGAAAGAAAATTTGCCACGTTTGATGATACCTCTATTCTTCCCTGTGGGTCTAGGAGTTCTACATACCAAGTAATTCAGAAAATGATAGGAGTATTTAAGCAAAAAGAATAGCAAAAGCAGACTTTGTACCAACATATACTAGATAGCTGGATTTTTTAAAAAATTACATGATAAATGTAAATCATAAAATTGAATGTACTTATAAAGGTACACCTATTTTGTGCTACATAAAAAAACTGTAGACTGCAAACTGTGCATGCTTACCATAACATTTTACCCGGGGTCGATGAGTGGGATTTCTTGCAAATATTTACTGCTATGATATAAAACAATTATGTGCAAACTGCAAGGTCCCTAAAATAGCAGTTAAAGAGTTTATATACAGAAAGATGTCACTATCTGATCAAATATGCAAGAGATGGAATTTCCCAGAGTTTATAACACAGAACAATAACCACCACAGGCTCCTCCTCCTTGGCCTTCTTCCCTGTGTGACAGTTTGACTCCTTTATTCTGGTTCTCACTTTCCCACAGTCCAGGGGTCTGAATGATCTTTTCAACAAGTTCTTCAAAGGCACATTGTACACCATCACAGGTTTTTGCACTTGCCTCTGAAATTCAAGGAAAAAGGTCATTCATAGTATATTCCTTTCTGGCCATATTCTCATGTTTTTCTGGGAAACGATCAGGGCATAAATAGCAGCCTACAATATATTAAGATCCAAATCAGCAATTTTTCCCCACAGTCAATAACTACTGAATTTCCAAATCTCAAAACCGAGTTACTTAAATTCTATCCATAAGAATACTAGTGTATAAATTTATACCAAAAAAATACTGGTTTATAATCTTAAAACTGTGATAGAAGTATAACTTGTAAAGCCCTACTTAACTAGCATGTGAAAGTTTTTTCCTTAAGCTTTCAGTTACTTCTTACAACTTGCTCCCAAGGCAGATATTATTCCTATTTTAAAATAAGGAAATTCATACAAGTTAAACAATTAACCTGATTATTCTGTTAATAATCAGGCAGCTCCAGGTAGCTGGACAAAATGACAAACCACCATGAAAACTGGTCCCACAGCAAATGTTTGCTCATGAAACTTAAGTGGACACTCAGTACTGCTTCCAACCCTGCGTTTCCTTAGTGGTGATCTTTCTCACTGTCTGAGATGACGACTTCATTCCTGCCTCTCAAAACTCTATCACAGCTAATAATCTAGCTGCATTATGCTGAGAAAATCAGAAGCAATCTGGCAAGAACTACCTGATCATCCCACTAATAAATTTACCAAGTTACCTGCATATGTATCCTCATGCTCTGCCTTCCCTTCTGTGAGAACGGATGAACTGTCCCTGCTGCTATCCAAGCCATCGCCTTCTCTTGTTCCTGGAGTCCCACCCCTTCTCATTCACTGAAGGATCAAACACTCTCTCTATTGGATCATACCAATCAGCCTAAAAGTCTGCCAAATTATTTTCCATCCTATTAAAAAGCAAACTTGCTCTCTACACCACATGCCCTTCTTGTAGCCACCCATTTCTCTACTCTCTTTGAAACCTCTTCTAAAGAGTTATCCACATAAGCTGTTTCTACCGTCTTATCTCACATTCTTTCT
Source organism: Colobus angolensis palliatus (assembly GCF_000951035.1). Classification (NCBI taxonomy): domain Eukaryota; kingdom Metazoa; phylum Chordata; class Mammalia; order Primates; family Cercopithecidae; genus Colobus; species Colobus angolensis. The sequence goes on from NW_012116188.1 coordinate 2,217,081, forward strand.
TCAAACTACTCTAATTAGGCTTTCATTCCCACCACTCCACTGAAATCATTCTTTTCCAAGACCACCAACACCCTTTATCTTGTCAAATCCAACATCCTAATTTTGTTTGACATCTTTGGTATTTGATACTGCTAATCACTTCCTCTTCTTTTAAACAAGTTGTTCCCTTGACTTCCAGGACACTGAACATCCTGAAAATCCTCTATCTCACTGGCAGGTCATGTGCAGACTTACTTGCTGGCACTTCCTCTTTCTGCTGACCTCTAATTGCTGGAGTCCCCCAGGGTTCAATCTTCTGCCATTTTCTTTGTTTCGTTTTGTTTCGTTTTTGAGACAGGGTCTCACTCTGTCACCTAGGCTGGAGTGCAGTGGGAGCTCCACTATAGCCCTGGACTCCCAGGCTCAAGTGATCCTCCCACCTCAGCCTCCAGAGCAACTGGAATCACAGGCACATGCCACCACACACAGCTGATTTTATTTGGAGATGAGGTGTCACTATGTCGCCCAGGCTTCTTCAGCCTTTTTCTATCCACATTCTTTCCTGAAGTCACCAATCTAATCACATGATCTTAAATGCCACCTAAATGCCAATGACCACCACGTCCACCGGTTATCAGAAAAATGTCTCATTCTTATGTCAAAGTGAAATTCTTGATTTCTCACTTCCCTACCCTAAACTTGCTCTTATCTCAATCTTTCACATCCCAGGAGTTATCTCTGATTGCTCTCTTTTCTTTTTCTTTTTTTTTTTTTTTTGTTTTCTTTTTTGAGATGAAGTCTCACTCTGTTGCCCAGGCTGGACTGCAGTGGCCCAATCTTGCTCAGCTGCAAGCTATGCCTCCCAGGTTCAAGCGATTCTCCTGCCTCAGCCTCCCCAGTAGCTGGGACTACAGGCGCCCGCCACCACTCCTGGTGAATTTTTTGTATTTTTAGTAGAGACTGGGTTTCACCATGTTAGCCAGGATGGTCTCGATCTCCTGACCTCGTAATCCACCTGCCTCGGCCTCCCAAAGTGCTGGGATTACAGGCATGAGCCACCGCGCCCACCTGATTGCTCTCTTTTCTTATCCTCCATACCCAATCCACCCACAAATCCTGTCAGCTGTACCTCCACTGTGCCTCCCAGAACTGCCAGTTTTCCACCACCCTCTACTGCTACATAGTCAAACCACTGCTTCCTTCATCTGGGCCACTGCAAGAGAAGAACTAGTCTCTTGCTTCTGTTTCCCCTAGTCCATTTTCTACACAACAGGATCCTTTTAGAGTATCAGGTCACACGCTGCTTCCCTGCTTTCCACCACAACTGGAACACAATTCATCTCTTTACCATTTGAATGGCATCTCTCACCATCTGCCTTCTTCTTAACACACACTATGCTCCAGTACACACGCTTTCTTCCTGTTCCTTTAACACACTAGCCTGGTTCCTATCTCAGGAAATATTCGTTCTTCTCTCAGCCTGAGATGATCACCCTCTAGACTAGGGGTGTCCAGTCTTTTGGTTTCCCTGGGTCACATTAGAAGAATAGTCTTAGGCCACACATAACATATACTAACACTAATGATAGCTGGAACTTAAAAAAATAACTCACAAAATCTCATGTTTTAAGAAAGTTTACAAATTTGTGTTGGGTCACATTCAAAGCCATCCTGGGCCACATGCAGCCCGTGGGCTGGACAAGCTTGCTCTAGATCCTCACCTGAGGGATTTCTGCTCAAATGGGACAGTCTCTAAGAACTTTCCCTAATCAGTCCCCACTCCAGTCATTCTCTCTCCCCTTATAATGTTTTATTTCCTTCATAGCACTACTTACTTATTTAAGTCTGTCTCCCTTAGTAGAATGTAAGCTCCATGTGGGCAGAAAGTTTGTCTGTTTTTTCCACTGTTACATCTCAAGTGTTCAATAAATATTGGGTAAACTAATGTATGGAAATCAGGGATACACAGCAAGTAAAAGTACTCAATTCCTTTCTGAAAATCTCAATACTTTCCACTAATTCCACTCTTCTTCTATCTATATATGAAGTCCTCTCAACTTCATTTGCAGATTCCTAGTAGTTTCTAACACCATGGAATGGTTAAATCAGTAATTCCTAAAGCTGGCTTCACATCAGAATCAACTAGAGTGCTTTTTAATAAACTGCCTTTCAAACCTGTAAAAGGCACAGGGCCCAGGTGATTCTGATATGGCTCATCCAATTTTCTAGATGAGGGGTTGGCAAACTCTTTCTGTAAAGGGCCAGATAGTAAATATTTAGGCTTCGTGGGCCATATGGCCTCTGTTGTAACTACTAAAATCTGCCATATGGCACAAAAGCAGCCACAGACAACATGTAAACACATGGACATGGCCGTGTACCAACACAAATGGTGGGGCCAGATTTGGACCAGGCTGTAGTTTGGCAACCCTTGCTGGACCATGTTTCTCAAAAATTAATGTGCATACAAACCATATGAAGAACTTGTTAAAATGCAGATTCCAATTCAGAAAATCTGGGGTAAGGCCTGAGCTGAAGCACTGCTAACAAGCTCCCAAGTGGTGCTGATGGTATCAGCATATGGATCAGCAAGGCACAACTTTAGCACTGGGTGCCAAACTTTACTGAATGCCATTATATCCTGTGAGGAATGATTTGACTTTTTTAAAATATGATTTCACATAATATGATCATACATTTTACAGAAAGAAGAATAAAGAACCTTGTTATATAGTTAGATTTTGTAACACAGGGCAACTAGGAACAATACTCTAAATACATTTTATGGTTCATAAAGGAATAAACTTAGCAAAAATTCCATTTAAAAATTCCTCATTAATAACGAAAGGATAGATATTCATTCACACACCTACCTATAAATAACATGGAATGCTTTCGTGCAAATTTCAGGCCTTCATTTCTATCGACTTCACGATTTTCCTAAAACATAAATGCAATGATTAAGAAAGGCTACCAAAATACAGAACCAAAATGCCAAGTGTCTACCTTCTTACCTTATCGATTTTATTTCCAACTAGCATGTTTACTATGTCATTTCTTGTACAGTATGTTTCCAATTCATTTAACCAATTATCCAGTTTAACAAATGTGTCTCTTCTTGTGACATCATAAACTGAAATAAAAGGAGTCATTTGTTAAATAAGCATTAAAGAAAGAAGCAATGGTGTATTTCTGATACGTAGCCAGGAGTTAGCATTACTAAGCAATATAGGCAAGTCTGTTTTTTATTGTCTCCAACAATTAATAATGAGTGTCTACTGATCCAAATGGAAGAAACAAGTGTTTTGTTTTAAAGCATACACACACATTTCAATCCTATTAACATATACTGTCACAGAAATGAAATTATATCCTGTGTAATAAGTGAAAACCCATTTAATACCCATTAAAGCAAAATAACTGCTGTTCCCATTCATAATGATGAATGAGGTCTATCCAAAAACCAGAGTGTTTAGATTCGAATCTGTGGCAAAATATCAAAAAAAAAAAAAAAAAACCACATGAATGTAAACATCTATGACCCCATTAATTTGTTTCTTACAAGAACCCAAATTTACAGCTTTGAAAAAATAGTAGTACAGTTAGTGGATGGGTTCCTAATGGTCTTCCTGTTATCACTTTCATCTTATGTCATTCTGCATTACAAAAAGCTTATTAAAGTGTTTTACAAACTCAAGAGATGCTGAACCAAAAGGCTGTCACTATCAAGTCATCATATTTAAAAAAAGAGAATTCTACCTATTAATACAACTGATCAATATTCATTTTAAACTGTTTCCCAGGAATATCAAGAACAAGCACTTTTCAACAAATTGCACTGAGAAGCCACATTTGGTTTCTAAATTTTGTTTGATTATAAATCAATAGTGTTAAGTGCTTTGTGATATTTTTAGGACTAATAAAGCAGATTCTACTAATCAACAAATACTTTTCATCCTTTATAAACTGCAGCAAATATTAATATGCTGATGACTGAAGCCCAGTTTCCGCAAAACTCCAAGACAGTCCAACATATGCTCATTAATCATCAATTACGTTCTCATTGGCATGTGTTTTCAAACCAAATAGTCTTGTCTTTATTTTTTAAGTGCTAGACAAAAGACTAAAATCAAAAGTTTTAATATTCATTAATATTACATGAAGTTAATACAACTACAAGTTACATAAAAGTATCTCTAATGAGAAGTAAAACAAAAACACACTAACTTTCACAGACTAGAAAAATCAGAAACTCCAATAAATATTTTTAAATAGTACATTAAAGTAAACACTTACCTAATATAACACCCTGTGCACCTCTATAATAGCTGGGAGTTAATGTTCTAAACCTCTCTTGACCAGCAGTATCCTAAAAATGATCATTATTATTAAATTAAACAAAGTATAAATAGACCTTCAATATACTAGTTTAAGAGTAGAAAGTCAAACAGCATTATTAAAAATAGTATTAATGCATGAGCTCATTAAAAAACTGGAACTTAAATAAGATGTGTTCACTTACTGACAAATGTCACAAAATAAATTTACTTATAATTACTGATCTCTAGAAAAATGAAACTATGTAAAGGTTTTCTGCTGTTTTGAATTTAAGATTTTTATCATATATGAAATGAAACCCATGGTTCTAAACTCCAGCTGCACAATGAAATTTTCTGGGAATCTTGAGTCTAACCTCCAAAAAACTTCTGCTTAATTGGTCTAAGGTAATGACACGAATTTTTCCAAAAATCTTACCAGGTGCTTTTAATGTAGAATCAAGGCTGAGAACCACTGATTTGAAGAAAATTATGGGGATGTCTTACTTTAGGTAACAGATTTTTAGGCTGGGCTCTTTTAAGTGTTTTCTATGTATCTCCTTTTGAGTGAATGCGTATAACCAAGCCATTCTTTATTACATGTTGTTTCTGACTCATGTTAGGGTTAATGAACAATATATACTAGGTAGAAAATGTAAATTTCATAAAGCAGGGACTCATCTGTGTAATCACCAGATTAACTGTTGTGCTGAGAGTAATTCTTGAAAAAAGACAGTTGCTCAGAATTTGTTGAGGAAAAAAAGAAAAAGAAAAAGAATGAACCTATTTAATAAGCCTTTACTTCCGGGCCCAATTCCTTCTCTCTGTTGTCTTTCCACTATCCTTGGACTATGGATTCAAAGTACCTAAGATTATACAAAGCAGCTCAGCCCACCATCTGTTTTATTAAATAAAGTTTTATTGAAACACAGCAGGCCTATTTGCTTACGTATTGCCACATGGCCCACTTCAGGATTGGACTATTTCCTATCTGGCTCTTTAAGAAAAAGTTTGCAGTCTGCTGATGCAAAGTAACCTAAAGAAAAGTAAAAGTAAACACATGTATCAAACCTCAACTTAGCTACCAGTCCCACTGCTGTAAAATGAGGGTTTTCTATGGGACAAGCAGAAGCTCCTCTAGATATAAAAAGCGTTAGAATAACCTGTAAGAGGTTTATAAGACTGGAGAGGAATTCCAACCAGGGGCTTGAGGGGCTTCAGCAACACAGTAGGGAGGATCTGTGGTCATTTATAACCCCAGAAGAGAAACTTAAGAGGAAAGTAACTTTTCAATGTAAACCACTTTGAACATTCACCACTCTTTCACAGACATACTTACATAAATTTGAATGCCTTTCCTTCCAGATTCTCACCACCACAGAAACTAATCCCCACCCTGCCATGCTTAAGTGAAGAAGTAACAGATTTAAAGTAAATGTTCTAAACAGATAAGTTTATAAAATAAATTATTTTTCTCTTTACAAAAATTCTTGCTGCCTCTTAAGTTTCTTACAAAACCTGCTTTGGATTTTAAAATTATTCAATTTGCATATTTACTCAACTTTTCAAGAACAATAATATGAATTAAAAGCTGCTTAAAGCAAAGTGAACTTGCTATCTAAAGCAGATTATAACTTTGGTAACATAAGACAAGTCAATATTGTAGTCTAATAATCATTAATGAAATGGCACATGGATGCCCAGTGATCTTTTTTGATCACTATGCTCAAGTAATCAAAACCCAAATTTGCAGGGGAAAAAAAAGTAATCAACTAGAAGCCAAAAGATATAACTACTATGCATATCATAGTAAAATGATTACTATGTGTATCAGTAAAAGTGTCACCGCTTTTAGGAAGCAATTGGCAATATATACAATAAGAAACTAGAAATGCTCTTTATAGCCTTGTACTAGTACCTATTTCACACAATCTGATTCATAAAAACTCAATAAAAAATGTATATTTTAAAATGACAAATCATTATGGGAACGCATCCTAGCGATTTGCTTACATGCAAAAAATGACAAATTAGCAATATTCAAATTATTCAGTATCCAGATACATTATAACTTCGAGAATTGCACCATGTTAAGCATTTAACTTTTAGTAGTACAGACTTTTTTAGAGAGAAAGAAAAAAAAAAGGAAAGAAAAGCCATTATTGAAAAGACAAGCCTTGGGTTTGGAACAGTGAATTAGTGAATTTGGAAATTTAAGAAGCAGCTATTTTTCCATACATGGAACACTGTTCTATATTCATAACAAATAGTTTGGGGCAAAGACCAAGTATGAAATATTTTAGCCCCAAGACTTTGTGATAACAGGAAAAAAGTTTATTCTATTTGCATAAGGAAACTGTGTCCATAACTTCCAGAGCTGGCAGAAAAACAAGTGAACATGAACTTTGTTCTCTCTGGTCTTCATTGAGATCAACTTCAAAAACTGCCTTAATGAAACACAACATAAAAATCAGAACTGCAATTCCAGTTAAAATATCCATAAATCCCGATGTTTTAAAAGTAAAAACCATAGCAAGAAAGTTTTAATGTTGAAATACTACACTTGACTTTGAAACTTTGCTTGTGAATATTTATTAATAATTAGGCCAGATGTTTAGAGCCTTGCCATTTTTGGATTCACTTATAAAAATGTTTAAATAGGTGTTATAATTTAGAGGGTGGAGGGAACCATGTGCAATAGCATTGGATCAGGATTTATAGTAACTATAAAGTGTATATGCTTAAATAGAAGTTAGATTATTGCTTGTGTTTGTTTTCAAAACAGGAATATGTGGTAGGTAAAATCACATCTGTAAGATAAATGAAGTACAGCTTTTTGTCTCTATCCTGTGGTTTTATTTTCTGATGGGGGAAGAAGAGAAGAAATTACTGAAAGATATATAGATTAGGGCTAGGAAATTCAGGGCTAGGAAATTCAGGGCTAGGAAAGATCTAGAAAGGCTTAATAATAGATGGAGGGAGTAAAAGTGAAGTAAGGACATAGAAAAAGGCAGTAGAAGAAAACAAGGTCATGATGCGTATGCACTTTCAGGAGGCAGGAGGGGCAGGGCTATGCTTAACTATTCTATTTCATCCTAGAAAAAGCTTCCAAGTAGGAAAGAAACTCATTTTATTTTATAAATAAAACTATAGAAGAATTAGGCAATATGGATTCATATATTTCTAATGGAGAGGAAAGGCCTTCCTAAATACATTACACCCAATGCCATGATGAAAATAGCTGATCTAACCATATAAATATTAAAAACCTTGGTATGACAAGAACATCCTTTACCTCCTCTTCACCTCCCATCCCCATATTCATCCTTAACAATATTGGAAGGTAAATGACAAACTGGAAAAAAAAAAATCTGTAGCATATGGCAGTTAATATTACACACACACAAGAACACAAACATATACTCAACTGAAACACGATTTTAAAGGCAAATGATAGATTAGAAAATTGTACCACATGACAAAGAGCTAATACTTTTATTATATAAAGATTTTAATGACAAAAAAGATGAATGCTAACATATAAAATGGGTAAAATATGTAAAAGAAAACTTGTTTTTTAAAATGATCAATAAACAGGCAAAAATCTCTTATCAAAAGAAATGCAAATATAAGTAAAACGGCAACACTCAGAGGCAAAAACAAAGAATGGTAACAGTACAGACAAGGATGTGGCAGAATGAATATGAATATAATTGGTGGGAGTATAAACTGAAAAAAAGGCTTTTTGGTGTACATTAATGTTAAGACTTCATATTTATTTCTACTTCCAGCTACACATTTTAAAGTAACTGGACAAGTACACACAGACGTATAAATCAGAATGCTCAAAGAGCTCTAATCTTTGTGAAAAGCTGGCAAAAATGTAAGTATTTCTCACTGAAGGTTGACTAAAGTACAGCTATGAAATGGAATACTAGGTGGCCATCTAAATGGATACAGCACATACTGTGTGTGGGGGTGAGGTGGTAGGAAAGGAGGACAAACAGGTTTAAAAATGTAAGATATAATCCCTTTGTTTTGGAAAACTCACATACTCGTATGTATAGTGGTATGTATACATATCCCTAGATATTTTAAAGAATGCTCACTAAAATGTACTCGGTGGTATACTTTTATGGACATTCTTCTCTACTACTGTCTTACTGTCTCAATTATCCTTTTTAGAATGACCCTGTATTATTCTTAGAGCCAGGGGGAAAATCTCTCTTCTTTAAAGAATCTTTATAGGCCTATGGTAAAAATGTCTCTTAAATAATACCTGCCAGCCTTTTTATTAGGCAGGAACTAGAAAGTAAATTTAAAACAAAACAAAACTATGAGAGAAAAATCTCACTGCAACCAGCAAACCTCAGATACTACTCTAATCTATATATTTCACAAAGCAGCAGCAAGGATGGAAAGGGATCATAAATCAACCACGAAAAGCATATGGAAATCAGGCCCCCACTTTAGTATGAAAAAGCCAGCATTCTTACATCGTTCAACACATTTTACCATAGTCTAGTCCAACATTTTCCAAATTGTTTCTGTTAGACATTACTGTTCTGATTGATATTAAATATATTTGCGGGAAAGGGGCAAACAGGTTAACAAATTTAAAGTAGTGTATGTTAGGAAAAACTGACATAAAAACATTAAACACACTTACACAGTTATTTGTTATTTGGGGATAAATGTGTATTAGAAACAGTGTGCCATTCAGAGAAAGCCAAGAAATATGACATCATACAATGCATGAACACTTGCTGTTTTCAATCTGTGACTGATGTACAAACAACATTTACCATTTAACCACTATGTGGAAATATGTCTCGATTTGATGACTGCTGATCAGTTCTAATATGATTTCTTATGTTACAAACATATATGTATAATTATCACAGCACATGTGGAAATTAGATATATAAAACAGTATATATTTAGAATTAATATATGTATATATAGTACCGATCATATTTAGAGAGACAGATATAGATAGATCGGTATGTAGATGGGTAAATAGACCAATAAAAGGGAGACACACAGAGAGACAAACATAGACACTAAGCATCTTGGATATTTTTGACAGTTAATGCTACCTTATTTGACACTAGCATGAGGAGGTCTAGCTAGTACAGCAATGGGAATCGGAATGGTTGGATTCACAGGAAAATGAAAAGAAGTCAGTAAGGAAAAATGAGGCATTAAAAATAAGCCCAAAGTTTGAAACCTCAAATTTTATAAATATCTATACTAACAAACAAGAAAAGTAAAATTTTTCCTAAACATCACGTCATTCCTCCTCCCCTTAACAATTACCTTTAGTGTTAGTTCAGTCTAGACGGTCTTTTTAAAACTTAAAGAAATATATCCAATTATGACTCTCTTTGGCAGATGAGATGATTTTTTGATATTCTGTTCTGTTTTGAAGTATTCATAAAGAATTATGCATTGTAAAAATTTAAACAAAACATAGCTGCCTAATTACCCAATTATATTACTCTGTTTATCCTTTAATCAGTATCAAATCTCCCAAAAGTTATTTAATACAAATTGTTCATTCACCACCTCTAGAACACTACACAAATCAATTTCTGCATCCTTAAAAAGTAAAGTTTAATATTTTCAAAATACATTTTAAAAACTCTTACCCATATTGCAAGTTTAGCCTTATTTCCATCCACCGAAATTGTTTTCACCTTAAAGTCAACACCTTAAAGAAATGAAAATTTTGATAAGTCTCCCAGTAAAACAGACTTTTAAAATCCATTACCAAGAAAACCAGAAAACAGAAAAGTCACCTTTATCACATGCCCAGTTCACACCCCAAATTCTTAGAATTCTGGATGTGGAGATAAAATCCAGGATCTTAGGATTTAATCAGGATAAATAAAAATCAAATGCTAGTAGAATTCACTCACTCACCTACCTTCCATTCTTCCAAAAAGGAAAAACAAAATTCAGTTTAAGGTGATAACTCACTATGCATGTTAAAAGTCAAGAGCTGCAATTACAGTGCTCACATAAAGAAGACTATGCATGGCTGACCGTGGATCATGGCAGCTTCCAGGGGCTCCCTAAGCATCCACATGCTACCGTTAAGAGTGCTGTCCACTGTCAGCCAACCACTAACTCAGATCTTGACTGTAAGCAGCTTGGGGAACCGGTAAAAATATAAAAAAGTCCCTCACTCTCTGTCATATAATTTCTTTATTTTGTTTTTATCCTTAAAAAACACTATTTTTATGTGATAACCTAATCAATGATAACCTGCTACAGCACAACTTCAATAAAAGAATTTATACATGAAAACATTTATATACAACCATCTAAGAATCTTCACAAGTGAAAGAGGAGTGCCCAAAGTTCTATGAAAAGCTTCTATAAGTACTAATTTATGTAAAGAAAAGAGTTTCATAGGAAGTCACACAAGGCTTTACTACAGCAGCCAAAAAAGAAACCTCTCCCTTTCCAGGAAAAGGAGTTGACACATGCCATCTGGCTTAAATGAACAGCAACTGCCCACAGGTCTTTAAAGAGTTCAGTCTACCCCTCTGGCCAGAGGGAAAACATTAGCTCAAGAAGCTTGGAAAGAAACTTTCAAAAGATCTTATTAGCTTGTCACAATTAATTCAGAACAGCCCCAACTAAGATGAACAGCACCCTCACATACTAAATGCTTAATAGAACACCTGTCACCAATATGGAAATATATTCGTAATTCTTGGAAGACTTGTGGTGATCCATTACAAATACAAATTCAGTAATAAAAATGCACATTCAAAATGTGCATTATGCCAGGTCTTTCTGTATACCAAATATGTATTTTTTTAAGTTTGGTGTTTTGAGCTGGGGTGATAAAGGAGTTGATAAAGCCTAGAATGACGGGCAACCATTAGTAAAAGGACAGTGCTGATTACACAGCACAAGAAAAACCTGAATATAAAATTTCTTCACAGCCAAACAAACAAAAAATCCCACACGCTAAATAATCTTTTATTTACCAGGTCTACATAAAGAAGTTACTGTGCCATTTTAAAAGTGGAACCATCTACATAAACATGAAATTATCTACATTTTCTTCCTATTGCTTTTAAAAAGAGAAAAGAAAAAAAAAAGCACAAAGCCTGAGAAAATTCAGAAAAGGAAAATGGTTCTGACTTGGTGCAGGTACTAAATGATAGCCACTGGCAGACATTACACAGAGATAGCCTCTGTCATGCACACTCTACAGTTAAATTCTCAAAGTTTTTCAGGAAGTATATAAATAACTAATTTTTTTCTTAATAATCCCAGGTACATGTTCAAGAGCAGACAAACATCTTTCCTAACTATCAGCTAATTTGTTTACCCAAGAAAAGAAACCCACCACTTCCAGAATGTATGTGTTTTCTTCCCATACCCCATCTCCTCTTTCTTTTCTTATTTCCTGGTTTTGCATGTTTGTTGTCAACAGTCTAATGACTGTCTCTGACATAAGAATAATTTGCATGTGAATAACTAACAATGTGTCTAAGTTATGCTTTTGACATATTATATCTGAAACTTACCAATACTATCCACAGGAGACACTGCCCACTGTCGTCCTGCCATCAAAGCTAACAGAAACAGGTAGCCTGAAGGGGCACCTAATCTAAATCCAGACCCCTAAAGTCCCCAGTCATCTTCCCTAGGTTCCTCTGGTGAATCTCACATGCAGCAAGTGAATCTCACATGCAGCAACTGAGCTGTTCAGATCTCACATGCTAAAACTGCTTCTTCACCATGCTTCTCTTTTGTAAGTGGATAATTTGCCTTAATTGGTAGCAGCAGCGGGAGTCTTTTTGAGAGATCTGATTTTGCCAGTTTCTTACCAAATCTCTTCATGTGGATAACATGGAGCTCACAACAGAAACAGAAGAACTGTCATCTCAGCTTTTTCTTGTCCATTTGTGCTTGCATTTTTAATATGATCTTTAATTCAGTTTCTTTGCAAGAATCTTTTTTTGGGCACACTGGTAAATTTTCATGTGGCACTTACTGCTTATTTCAAAGGTTCCATTAATTATATTATCTAGTTTTAACTAAAACAACCTTCATGAAAAAGGACAAAGAAAATACGAACTCAACAGTAGATATATGTGAATGAGAGACCAGAAGATATTAATGGAAGCAGAAGCATATGTCTTGTCCAAGAGGAGAAAAATCAATCAGTAGAAACTACCTCAGAACTGACACAGATGTTACAACTGTACACCACATGTTCAAAAAGTTAAGTAGACATGAGTGACATAAAAAAAGATCAAATAGAACTTTCTAAAGATGAAAATGGGCTGGGCACAGTGGCTCATGCCTATAATTCCAACACTTTGAGAGGCTGAGGTGGGAGGATCGCTTGAGGCCAGGAGTTCAAGACCAACCCTGGCAAAATAGCAAGACTTTGTCTTGACAAAATAAATTTTTTTCTTTTTTGAGACAGAGTCTTGCTGTGTTGCCCAGGCTGGAGTGTAGTGGCAGCGATCTCGGTTCACGGCAAGCTCTGCCTCCCAGGGTCACGCCATTCTCCTGCCTCAGCCTTCCCAGCTGCTGGGACTACAAGCGCCCGCCACCACGCCTGACTAATTTTTTGTATTTTTAGTAGAGACAAGGTTTCACCATGTTAGCCAGGATGGTCTCACTCTCCTGACCTCGTGATCCGCCCACCTAGGCCTCCCAAAGTGGATTACAGGCATGAGCCACCACACCCGGCCAAAAATAAAATTTTAAAGTTAGCCAGGCATGGTGGCTTGTGCCTGTAGTCCCAGCTTCTCAGGAGGCTGAGGTACGAGGATGGCTTGAGCCTGAAAGGTCGAGGCTGAAATGAGCAATGGTTGTGCTACTGCACTCCAGCCTGGATAACAGAGCAACACCCTGTCTCAAAAAAAAGAGGTAAAAATGGCAATGTCTGAGATGAAAAATACACTGGATGGGATTAACAGCAAATTAGACGCTGCAGAAGAAAACATCAGTGAATGTGATGACACAGCAATAGAAACTACCCAAAAGGAAGCAGAAAGAAAAGATTCAAAGAAAATGAGAGACCATCAATCATCTGTGGGACAACTTCAAGCAGCCTAATATGCAAACAATGGAGTTGATGAAAAACAAGAGAGAAGGGAGGAAAAATATATCTGAAGAAATAATGGCTGAAAAATTTCAAATTTGATGAAAAATATAAATCTACAGATCAAAAAAGCTCAATAAGCCCCTGGCAAAAAACAAAAAAAGAAGAAAAACTCAGAGACATCATAATGAAATTGTTCTAAGTATTTTAAATTAAATACTTTAAATGAAAAGAAAAACACAACATCAAAATTTGTATGATGCCACTAAAGCAATACTTTTGGGAACATTTACAGCACTAAATGCCCACATCAGAAAAGTAACCTAAAATCAATGACCTAGGCTTCTAAACTAAGACAACAGAAAAAGCAGCAAAATAAATCCAAAGAAGTAGAAGAAAGAAAATAAAGTTCAAACCAGAAATTAAAAACAGAAAAACAACAACAAAAATCCATGAATCCAAAAGTTGGTTCTGTAAGAAAACCAATAAAACTGATAAACTTCTAGTCAAATTGATCAGGAAAAAGAAGCCAAAAAACATTATAAAGGATGAAAAAAAAAATCACACCATTCACAGATTGTACAGAGGTTAAAGGAATGACAGAATGTTATGAACAAGTTTATGCCAATAAATTTGACAACCCAGATAAAAGGGACAATTTCCTTGAAAGATTAAAAGCTACCAGAATTTACTGAAACAGATCACAAAGAAAATATTTATAGAATACAGATAAAAAAGGAAATGTGAAGAGAGTCAAAGCATATTATTATGAAAAATCCTAAACATAAAAGAAGGCAGTAATGGAAGAATTCAGAAACAAAAACTCTTTAAGGAAATAAATAGCAAAATGGTAGAAGTCCTTCCTTATTGGTATATTAAATGCAAATAGAATAAACTCTCTTATCAAAAGATTGGCAGAATACTTTTTAAAAATTCAACTACATGCTTTCTATCAGAGATTCACTTTTGGTCTAGAAATACGTTGAGAGTGAAAGGACAGGAAAAGATATTCCAAACAAATAGTAACCAAAAGAAAACAAAGGTAATTATACTAAAATCAGACAAAATAGACTTTTAAGTCAAAAACTGTTAGGAGACCAAAGACAAAATATTTTGATAAAAAGACCAATTCTCAAGAAGATACAACAATTATAAACATATACACCATTGAACAGAAGTCCAATATATATGAAGCAAACACTGATAGAATTAAATGGAAAAACAGTGTTACAACAGTCGGAGATTCTGTTTATTTATTTTCCTAAACACAAGACCTCCACTGAAAATACTGATTACTTTTATTGCCTGACAGAATTCCAAAACGTCTTTTTTCCTTTTTTTTTTCACAAATTACATTTTATTTAGATTTTTAAAATTACAGTTTTATTACAAAGGATACAATATCAGGACCAACCAAAAAGAGAAACATATAAAGATGAGGTCTGGGAGGGTCCCAAACATGGAGCTTTCATGCCTCCCTCCTCCTTTCCCCGCAGAACCAAAGCACATCACCCTCTTTTTTTTTTTTTTTTTAATCCTCCCATATACTTTATTTTACTTTTTTTTATTTCAATAGGTTTTTAGGAACAGGTGGTATGTGGTTACATGGATAAGTTCTTTAGGGTAATTTCCGAGATTTTGGTGCACCCATCACTCGGGCAGTGTGCACCGTACCCAGTATGCTGTTATTTTATCCCTCATCCCTCTTCCTGAGTCCCCAAGGTCCACTGTATCATTCTTATGCCTCTGTGTCTTCATAGCTTAGCTCCCACTTATAAATGAGAACATACAATATTTGGTTTTCCATTCCTGAGTTACTTCCCTTAGAATAATGGTCTCCAATTCCAGCCAGTTTGCTGCAAATGTCATTATTTTATTCCTTTTTATGGCTAAGTGGTATTCCATGGTATACATATGCCACATTTTATCTATTCGTTGATTGCTGGGCATTTGGGCTGGTTCCATATTTTTGCAATTGTGAATTGTGTTGCTATAAACATGCACGTGCAAGTGTCTCTTTCATATGATAAACAGTCGGAGATTTTAATACACCACTTCCAATTATGAATAGGGTACTGAGATATATTATCAACAGAAAATAAAGGGTTTGAAGGCCAATTAGAGCCAAAAGAATACTCCATACAACAACAAATTTTTTTCAAGTGTACATGAAACATTCTCCAGGATAGGCCCTATGTTGGCTACAAAACAAGTCTTAATACATATAAAAACAATGAAATCATGCAAACCGCTTTTCTGATTACAATGGAATAAACCTAGAAATTAATATCAGAAAGAATACTGGTAAATTCACAAATACATGAAAATGAAACAATACCCTTTTAAACAACCAATAAAAATCACAGAGAAAAATTAGAGAATGCCTTGAGACTAATAAAAATACAATATATTAAAACTTAGGGAATGCAGTGAAAGCAATGTTAACACACATTTTTTTTTTGAGATTGAGTCTTGCTCTGTCACCCAGGCTGGAATGCAATAGTGCGATACTGGCTCACTGCAACCTCTGCCTCTTGGGTTCAAGTGGTTTACCCATCCCAGCCTCCCTAGTAGCTGGGACTACAGGTGCCCGAAACTGTGCCTGGCTAATTTTTGTATTTTTAGTAGAGACAGGGTTTCACCATTTGGCCAGGCAGACCTCGACCTCCTGACCTAAGGTAATCTGCCTGCCTTGGACTCCTAAAGCGCTGGGATTACAGGCATGAGCCACCACGCCCGGCACACAAATTTATAGCTGTAAATGAATATATTATAAAGGAAATAAAACTTCAAATCAATAACCTAACTTCATACCTTAAGGAACTAAAAGAGAAGAGTAAACTCTGTGCAAAGCTAGCAGGGCAAAAGTAATAAATAATATGAGCAAAGATAATTAGAGAATAAAACACAGTAAGGAAAACTGATAACCAAAGTTGTTTTTTCTTAAAGATTACCAAAATAGACAAACTTTTAAACTAGATTAACTTAAAAAAAAAAAAAAAGAGAGAGTGAGAGAAAAGATTCAAATTACAAACCTCAGATATGAAAATAGGGCCATTACTACCAATTTTACAGAAAAAAAAAGGATCATAAGAGAATACTATAAACAACTGTATGTCAACGAATTGGATAACCTAAATTAAACCGGTAAATTTTAACAAATATACAATCTGCCAAAATTTACTCATGAACAGAAAACTTTAATAGACCCATAACCAGTAAGAAGACTGAATCAGTAATCAAGTTTATTCCCAGAATGCAAGAACAGTTGAACTTCAAAAAAAATGAATCAAAGTAATATATCACACTAAGAGAATGAAGGGTTTTAAACACATGATGATCATCTTGATGCAGAAAACGCATTTGACAAAATTCAATTCCCTTTCATGATAAAAACACTCAACAAACTAGGAATAGAAGGGAATTTCCTCAACATGATATACACCACATATGAAAAACCCATGGCTAAGTCATACTCAATGGTGATAAAGCTTTGGGTTTTTTCCAAGTTGTTTTGGCTAGTCTACTTCCTTCGCATTTCCTAGTGAATTTTAGAATCAGCTTGTTGATTTAAAAATAAAAGCCTGCTGGGGATTTTGATAGGGATTATGTTGAATCTATAGATCACTTCGGGGAGAACTGACCTCTTAGCAGTATTAAATCTTATGGCTACTGAAAAAGTTGTATCTTTCCATTCATTTAGGCCTTTAAAAATTAATCTGAAAGTATTTTGTAATTTTCAGTATTACATATCTTTGACAATTTTGGCAAATTTAGCCCTAGGTATTCCATAGATTTTTATTTAAAATTTTACTTAAATTTTTCGTCTTCCTTTTATTCATTACTAATATATAGAAATACAATTGACACTTTAAATATGGATTTTGTATTTCTGTGGATTTTTACATTCTTCTTTTCCAATCTGGATGCATTTCTCGTCTTACTGCCCTGCCTAAAAATTTCTAGTACAATAGAAGTGGTGAGAGCTTATATCCTTATTCTATCCCTTATATTAAGGGGAAAACATTCTTTCATCATTAAGTGTGATGTTAGCTGTATGCTTTTTATATATATCCTTTTATCAGGTTTCTATTCACAGTTTACTGAGAGATGTTATCAAGAATACATGTTGGATTTTTTTCAAATGCATTTTCTGCATCTATTGAGATGATTATGTGATATTTCTTTTTTAGTTTAAAGTAGTGAAGTATGCACTGATTTTTTTGTTCAATGTTAAACCAACTTTTCCTTTGTGGGATAAATCCCACTTTGTTTTGTTGGTTTATTATGTGTTGTTCTTCATATGTTTCATATCAATTGATAATTTTTCAAAAGCACAAAAGCTATTCAGTGTAGAAAGGACAGTCTTTTCAACTAATAGTGTTAGAACAACTGGATATCCATATGCCAGGAAAAAAAAAAGACCTTCATACCTTACATTGTATTCAAAACTTAATTCAAAAAATTATACTTAATGTAACACTTTAAACTATAAAACTTCTGGAAGATAACACAGGGGAAAATCACTGCAACCTTCTATCAGACAAAAGATACAACACTGAAATCATCATCCACAAATGGAAAAATTAAGAAATTAGATTTCATCAAAATAAAAAACATATGCTGTTAGAAATATACTTTTACACGAATGAAAAGACAAGCCAGAGACTGGGAGGAAAACATTTGCAAACATATATCATCTAATAAGGGACTTAAATGCAGAATATATTTTAAAAACTCTCAAAGCCCAACAAAAAGCAAAAAACCCACTTAAACATTAATGAAAAACTTGAACAGACACTGCAAAAAAAATACATATATACAATCTATATAAATGTGTATATAGACATTAAAAAGATACTCAACCTCATTAGTCATTAGCAAAATTCAAATTAAACCACAATGAGATCTGAACACATACCTACTTACCGATTTGAAAATAAGATGAAAATTTAAAAGGCCGCTCGTAGAAATATAAAAGGTGAGGGGTACAGAAGAATAAGAATTCTCATATGAAGCTAGTGGGAATGTAAAAATGATACAACCACTTTATAAAAATATGGCCAAACTGTTTTCCAAAGTTAAATATGCATTTACCATATGACCCAGGAATTCCATTATTGGGTATGTATTCTAAAGAAACAAAATCCTGTACCTGAATGTTTACAACAGGACTATTCATAATCACTAAAAACTAGAAACAACACAAATGTCTTAAAATAGATGAACAGATAAACCAACTAAAACTGTGGTACATCCACACAATGGAATATAGCTCAGCAATAAAAAGGAACAAACAATTCACAGGAACTTGGATGAAGCTCAAAGGCATCAAGCTAAGTGAAAGCAGTCTCAAAAGTAACATACCATATGACTCCCCTTATGTGACATTCTCAAAAAAGATAAAACTATAGATCAGATAAGTGGCTGCTGAGGTTAGAGGCAGGAGGACCAGACTAGAATAGAACAGAAAGCGATAGCACCATGTATGTGGTTTTGGGGATGATGGAACTATTTGGTATGCCAACTGTGGTGGCAATTATATGACCATAAACATTTGTTTTAATATGTATGTTAAAAATCAAACTGTACATCAAAAAAATCAACTTTAATGTATAATTTAAAAAAATACTGCTATGAACTCATATGTAAGAAACACAATAGATCAAAAATATTTTCTGAAAGAATAAATTATCAAGAATGTGTATTGTAAAACCTCTACTTCCTTTCAATTTAGGATTTACTTTGTTGTTGTCAAGTCTGAGACTGATTCTGTATAACTGTTCCACGGGCTTTTAAAGTAGTGAGATCTTTATTCAAAAGATTTGCTGATTGTGTTAGTCCAATTCCCTATGCCTTTATCTGTATCTTTTGGGTCTATCTATCTACAAAAGAAATGCAGCAAATCTAATACAACTGTGTTTTCATCAAATTCTTTTTTTTTCTTTGAGACAGAGTCTCGCTCTGTCATCCAGGCTGCAGTGCAGTGGCGCAACCTCAGCTCACTGCAATCTCTGCCTCCTGGATTCAAGTGATACTCCTGCCTCAGCCTCCCGAGTGGCTGGGACTACAGGTGTAAGCCACCATGCCTGGCTAATTTTTGTATTTTTAGTAGAGACAGGGTTTCACTGGGTTGGACAGACTGGTCTCGAACTCCTGAAATCAGATGATCTGCCCTCCTCAGCATCCCAAAGTGCTGGGATTACAGGCCTGAGTCACCGCACCTGGCCCTCATCGAATTCTTTTCTTGAGTTTTGAAGTTTTTATAGAGAGCTTCTAAGTTTGGTGCCTACTTATTTATGACTGTTATAGCCGCTTAGTTAATTTACTGGGCCAACATTACATACTATCCACTTGATTCTGTCCAGTGCCTTAACCTTAAATTCTACCTAACTTAGGCTTTATTTTACCATATCACTTTTGCATTTTTGCATTTGCCTGAGTCATCTATTTTCAACCTTTTCTTACTTCTTTTTCAACTCTAGCTGATAATCTGAATTAGTATGAGAAGTGGACCCAAATTTTACTGCTTCCCTCTTAATTATATTTAGCATTCTCTGACATTCAGGTCAAATATGTGGTTGATATCCTGTGAAATAATTAAAAGAATTCCAAATTAGAAGTTGGGAGGCTGGAGTTAGCCCCAGCCTTCTGACTAAGGTATAGCCTAAGGAATATAGACTAAGGTATAGAAATCAAAGATTTCTTTCTTTCTTTTTTTTTTTTCTTTTTGAGATGGAGTCTCTGTCACCCAGGCTGGAGTGCAGTGGTGCGATCTTGGCTCACTGCAACCTTCACCTCCTGGGTTCAAGTGATTCTCCTGCCTCAGCCTCCCAGGTACCTGGGATTACACACACCTGACACCATGCCTGGCTAATTTTTATATTTTTAGGGGAGACTGAGGTTTCACCATGTTGACCAGGCTGGTCTCGAACTCCTAACCTTCAGTGATCCACCTGCCTCGGCCTCCCAAAGTGCTGAGAGTACAGGCGTGAGCCACTGTGCCTGGCCCAAAGATTTCAAATGTTCAAAGGGGAAAACAAAACTGGAAATTCAAAGTATCCAGAGCAATGACAAAGAAATACTCCATACCAAAACCTATGGAACACAGAATTGGTTCCTAGAGAACATCTTTAACAAAGAATAAGGATTAAAAATAAGGGGACTTAATATTTATGTTAACAAGCCAAAAAAAAAAAAAAGCCAAAAGAAAAGCAGGAAGAACAAGGGAAAAAAATTAAAGCAATCCTCAAAACAATAAAATAGATACATTCCTTAGGAGACGAACAAAAATAGACAATTTTAGAAATGAAGAGCCACAATCACAGATAATGAAAAGTTTAAAATAATACTATGTGCAACTAACTCAAGAGAAAATGAATACTTTCCCAGTTACACTCCCAAGACTATTCCATGAATAGAAAACTTGAAGAGGTTGGAATGGTAAAGAAGGAAGGAGGATCAGATTGATTCAACAGGTAAAATGTAACCCTTAAAGAACAGATAATTCCAATATTATTTAAGCTTGTCATGAAATTTTTTCTTTTTTTTCTTTTTTGAGACAGGTCTTGCTCTATCACCCAGGCTAGAATACAGTGGTACGATGACAGCTCACTGCAGCCTTGACCTCCCAGGCTCAAGTGATCCTCCTGTCTTGGCCTCACAAAGTGCTGGGATTATCGGCATGAGCCACTGCGCCCAGCAGAAGTCATAGGTATTTTTGAAAGCTCACTAAGGAAACAACATCAACCCATAACAACCACAATTTGTCTAAGTGTAGTTGAAATATGCCAACCCTCAAAAGACATTTTCACATATTTTAACAATTATAAGTCTTAAAATAGATTAAGAAATATGTGTGAGCCAGTCTGAAGTAGAAAAATGGTTTTACATTCATTTCCTAGGTTTTTATTTGAAAACAGTTTTTTAAGGCACCCTTTTTATATTCAAAAGTTACATAAAACGAGGTAAATAAAAAATAAAAAACAACGTAAAGCGAATTGTGCCTAATCAGATTATATAAAATTAGTATAACTAATTTCTACAGGATAGAATTTCCATGCTTACCAATGCCATCTATGCTACCAATTACTTAGTAAGTACCTGATTAAGGACCATCATGTGACCC
This sequence comes from Colobus angolensis palliatus, assembly GCF_000951035.1. Classification (NCBI taxonomy): domain Eukaryota; kingdom Metazoa; phylum Chordata; class Mammalia; order Primates; family Cercopithecidae; genus Colobus; species Colobus angolensis. The sequence continues at coordinate 2,238,586 of NW_012116188.1, forward strand.
TGTCATAGCAGAAAAAGAAACCCAATACTATCTTTTATCAAACACTCCTATGTAATAAGCAAACAAACAAAAAAACTGGTCAAGATACTTTTGCAGGCTGAGAGCAGTGGCTCACACCTGCAATCCCAGCACTTCGGGAGGCCAAGGTAGGAGGACTGCTTGAACCCAGGAGTTCAAGACCAGCCTAAGCAAAATGGTGAGATCCCATCTCCAAAAAAATACAAAAATCATCCGGGCATGGTGGCACGTGCCTGTAGTTCCAGTTCAGGAGGCTCAGATGGATCACTTGAGCCCAGGTGGTCGAGGCTGGAGTGAGCTGTTTGTGCCACTGCATTCCAGCCTGGCGACAGAACAAGACCCTGCCTCAAAAAAAAAAAACAAAAACCTGCAATTTTGTGTGTATGACTGTTTATTTTTACGTCAGAAATGTTATCTTGTACTACATTTTTAAATATTTGTGTTTCGGTATGTTTCCTTCTGAGTCTCAACATGCATATGTTGGATTTCCTTCTCTGATTTCCGTATCTATCATTTTCTAATTCATTTTAACATTTTCATTAATTTTGGTAAATTCTACCTGCTTTTTCCATTTCTAGACTCTGTCTCTTGTTGTATCTTCCACAGTTCTCTATTATCTATGTGATCCCTTCCATTTCATCTTCATTTCAGTAAAGGTTTTATTTTCTAATTTCATTTATTTTTCTTTCCACTCAATCAGCTTACCTTGCATTTTCTCATGCAATCACTCCATTTCTTCCCTGGCCTCTTATATCAACTGCTTTGAGCTGCTAATGAAGTAAATACTTCATTAAGCTTTCTAAACTCATGGCAAAATGTTTGGTCACAATGTTCATCTTCTTTATGGCAATATTTTAGGTTACTGTTCTTCATTTGTCCTTTGTTTTTCTGTTTCTTTCTTCCTTTCTGATTTCCAAACATTTGTGGCAGTCAAGCTTAATGAATTCCTTTTGGTTACTCATCTTTGAAAAAGTGCTGGTTGTACGGAACCTGATATTTGTAGGAGGTTCATGCAGAAGGCCAGAGTGCCTCCAGTTCTGAACTGACAACCTTTTCGTGATTCAGAGATTTACCTAACAGACAGTTTAGCGTTTTACTTCTCAACAGCCAGTGCAGACAGGCAGTCTGGAGGTTTTTCACAATGCAGTCATCTCCTCCCCAACTGCTGTAGAGATAGACACATATTACTTCCTGCAAAAATGGTTTGTTTATGTGACTCCCTGTTTGGCTTCATTTCCCCGACTTCTTAGAATCAAACTAGGTGCAGGAAAGCTCCTGCCTTGAGCTGAAGAAACCCATTTCACTTTTGTAAACAAGGGGTTTAGGTTTTATACCTCAGGGGGGCCTTGCAGTTTCATGTTTCTTGTTGTCTCTGAGCTCCACAGCCGTGGCATTCTATCTACTTCTTCCCACATGCAGCCAGCCTGATCGCCACTGCTCCTGGCAACAATTCCACCTATTTTGTGGCTTGGGGTTTTTAACTGTTTTCTAGTTTAGTGGAATGCTGGGTTTGTGTGTCAGTTTTTCCCTCTCTTTGTTGTTTTTAGCTAATTGCCAACAAAGAAAAATGCTAACTTTATAGTACCATCTGCAAATCGCAAATCCAACAATTATCTTAAAAGAGTATTTTATACAAGACGGAAACTTAAGTGTCTCACTAAGTTACTAAAAGGTAACAATACACTTTCCTTACTACTATTTTACTGTGAGGTAAAACACCAATTTTCCATAAAACACTAATTTTCACAAGGTCATTAAGTAATTGTTTTTATTTTTAAAACTCATGTGTGGGCTGGGCATGGTGGCTCACGCCTGTAATCCTAGCACTTTGGGAGGCTGAGGCAGGTGCATCATTTGAGGTCAGGAGTTCAAGACCAGCCTGGCCAATATACTGAAACCCCACCTCTACTAAAAATATAAAAATTAGCAAGGCATGGTGGCACGTGCCTGTAATCCCAGCTTCTTGGGAGGCTGAAGCAGGAACATCACTTGAACCTGGGAGGTGGAGACTGCAGTGAGCTGAGATCATGCACCACTGCACTCCGGCCTGGGCAACACAGAGAGACTCTCGTCTCAAAAAAAACAAAAACAAAAATTACATATGTACACATATATATATATACATGTTATTACCTAAGGCAGAAAGTAATCTGATGCTTCAATGTAAAAGATACTTTGTTCAACATATTTGAGGAACAAATTATATATATTTTCACCAGCATACTATAATCTTAATATGTGTCTTTGCAGAAGACAAAGCCTTTTTAGTAATAAAGACAACCCATGATTTGGCATGCTACAAGTCCCCAAATTCCATTTGAGTTTGTAATGTAGACAGTTAATATTATATGTATGTTCATTCCTTCAGTAAAATTTTAACTTTAGGCAAGTTTATTTTTCTGCCAGTTGCTACGTAGCACCTGCTCCGTAGCAACCACACACACTCTCCTCCTGGTTTTGACCAAAATAAGGTTTTACTACTAAGTAATTTTTATAGGAGTAAATAATATACCAGTCTGGGCACAGTGGCTCACACCTATAATCTCAACACTTTGGGAGGCCCAAGGTGGGTGGATCACTTGAGACCAGGAGTTCAAGACCAGCCTGGCCAACACAGCAAAACCCATCTCTACTAAAAATACAAAAATTAGCCAGGTGTGGTGGTGCATGCCTGTAGTCCCGGCTACTTAGGAGGCTGAGGCACCAGAATCACTTGAACAGAGAGGTAGAGGCTACAGTGAGTCAAGGTTGTGCCACTTCATTCCAGCCTGGGCAACAGAGCAAGACTCTGTCTCAAAAAAAAATAATAATAATTAATTAAATAATAATAATAAAGCCAAATTACAATGGATTTTGAATTAGTGTTTTAAATGATTCCCTTTCCTATGACACAAATAACAGTAAATCTGTAAATGTTAGGATCACGCAAAAGCTAAGTAATGCCTAATTTATTGAAAATTTACAGGCACCATGAGTTCATATGAAGAAAAAGAAACAAACAAACATGAGCTCCTCCTGAGTTGGGCATGGTGGTGCATGGCTGTAGTTCCATCTACTTGGGAGGCTGAGGCAGGAGGATCGCTTGAGCCCAGGAGTCTGAGGCCAGCCTGGGCAACACAGCGAGACACTGCCTCATAAAAAAAGAAAAAAAAAAAAAAGAGCTCTTACTTACAGAATTCCAAGCAAGATATGTAGACAGAGTGATGGCATTTCTTTAAAAATCCCCATTTGATAACAATCACTGTTGGAATGACAAGATCATATACTGTCCTTATCACTTGTCACAGGCAAGAATTATCAATGGACGCTACAACAAGAGGGCAAAAAGTGTAAGAAGGAGGATACCTATATAGTCTCAATGTATCTCTCTACAATAAATATATATATTAGTTATGAAGGGAAAAATAACTTCACAGAGGAGTAAGCTGGCATATATCACCTTAAGTAACCAAAGTCCCACCACTAGTAAATGGGATAAATAGACACAATGTGCCTCCTGACACTATGCTCTGAAAAACACTTCTGTGGAATTCCTGCCAAAACTGCATAATCTGAATCAAACTGTAAGGACACACTGGACATACACAAATTGAGAGACATTCTACAAAATAATTATTTACTCTTCAAAAATGTCAAGGCCCTGAAAAGGCAAATAAAGACTGATGAATTGTTGATTAAAAGAGGCTAAAGAGGCTCGACACGGTGGCTCAAACCTGTAATCACAGTACTTTGGGAGGCTGAGATGGGTAGATCACTTGAGGTCAGGAGCTCGAGACCAGCCTGGCCAACATGGCAAACCCTGTCTCCACCAAAAATACAAAAAAAAATTAGCCAGGCGTGGTGGCATGAGCCTGTAGTCCCAGCTACTCGGGTGGCTGAGGCAGGAGGATCACTGGAACCTGGAAAGTGGAGGTTGCACTGAGCTGAGATGGTGCCACTGCACTCCAGCCTGAGCGACAGAGCAAGACTCTGTCTCAAAAATAAATTAATTCATTAATTAAATGAAATAAAAGAGGCTAAAGAGAAATAACTAAATTCAACGTGTGATCCTGGACCCGAAACAATTATTTGTCTTTTGGTATATGAGACATTAATGGAACAACTGATAAAATCTGTGAATAGGCAATAAAATGTATCTATGCTCATTTAAGAAATACACATTAAAGTATGCAGACATTGAAGACATCATGTCTACAAACTACTCTCAATTCATTTTTTTTAAAAAAGAATGCTGCTGTGTGTATGTAGAGAGAGAATGATACAGCAAATGTGACAAACATTAACATTTGGAGTAATTTAATAGGATACACATGAATTATTTGTACTATTTTTACAAACCTGTGAGTCTGAAATTGTTTCACAATAAAATTTTAAAAATAGACACACAATAAATGAAAACAAATAAAGGCAGTTAAGAAAAACTCTTTATTTTCCCTGACAATAATGCTAGAATCATCTTTACTATATTCTCCTCATCAGATCATGAAATTTTAAAGCTGAAAAAAAAAGTATTCTCTCTCCCCAAATCCTCCCAATTTACAGATGAAGTTAGTAAGTCAAGTGACTTCATCAAGATTACACATAATTCAAGGCAAAGCCAACCAAGACTATTACCTAGCTCTGACTCAGCTCAGCTACCTTTCAACTATTCCAAGTGGTCTCTTCATCCCTTTACGTTGTCTCCAGTCTAAACACATGATACCAAAATACTTACCTCTATCTTCTCATATATTCTCATAAGTTAGTGTGACTAACCACTTTCAGGCGATCTAAATTTTATCCTTAAAAGGCATTTAAGTATCATTGCTCCTAACAATCCTTAATAACTAGTATCAATACATATGTGAAGATAAGAATACATGTCAAACACTGTAGCAAATGCTGAACATACAAAATTAACACATTCTGTTAGGTCCATGATGACGGAGACCAAGTTTGTTATTCAATATTATAAACCCTCCTCTTAGTAGCAGTCCCTGGCATACAGTAAGTATTCAAATATAACTGTTATATATTACAAAATAAAAGACAATCCATAGTATAGGAAAGAAATGTGTGTACCGATAATCACATTAGCAGTTTTAATAAAGTGCCATGAGACAACAGATAAGGAAGTTATTTTCTCTTGGTAAGATCTAGAAAGGCTTCAGAGATTTAATGATACCAAAATAAGTCTTGAAGGACAAATAAGATTTCAACAGACATGGAGGCAGTGGGGTGGTGAGAGGAAAGCAGAAAGATTTAGATTAAACAGGCCAAAGGCAAGAAAACACTAGCCATTTCTATAGAATTTTTAAACACAGGCTTACCTATTGTTGCTGCAAGTTCTGGATCAAATGTATCATCTGTGAACCTCAAGAGCAGGCTGAAAGAGATATTAAAAAGACAGGTTGGGAACTTGAATTTTCTCATCATATGATAAATGTGTTCATGACTATTTGGTCACACATTATTAGATGCAGATAATAAATGATGTAGGCCTGCTCTTAGAGCAGGTATACACAGAAAAATTAAATTACTAACTAGAGCAGGTATACACAGAAAAATTAAATTACTAGAAAGGCAATTTAAAAATCCCAAGAGCAAAGTAGTTTACTATTAAATATATTCCCCATGGTCTCCTACACAATCCCCCAAGTACAAAAGGTGGGGGTTTTTGTTGTTGTTGTTGTTTTTTAACTGTTCTGGTATGTCCTTCTGAGAAAATGATACTAGCAGCATGTCATGCTTTAACTGACACAGATGAAAAGGGAAAAAAATAAAGTCCCTTAGAATGCAACAAACTAGCTTTTAAAAATCTGATTGTGTAATCCACTCTGAATTCAGCAAAACCAGAAACATATCAAAGCCAAGCATTCTGTAACACGCAGTATGGCTACTACCTAACAGAGAATATAGTAAAAAAGAGAGGTAAAAAGAAAGATCACAGGACAGAGTAGGTAGACTCAGGCAAACACTAGGTAGAGTGTATAAAAACAAGTAGGCAACTGGAGGCTACTGGAGGCTTTTAAAGAAAGCTATGACAAGTACTGCTCTTTGTTTTAAAACGTTAATACTAACAAAAAATGGAAGAAAATCAACGGAAGACAACTGCCAAGGTTATGGCGAGAGGGAACAAAGGACTAAACCTAGGAAATGATAAGAAACTAGAAAGGAGGGATAAAAGCTAAAGACGCCAAGGGATAAAAAGGGATAAAAAGCTAAAGACGCCAGATTAGAAGGGTACTCTAAGATTTTACATCTTCCAGAATTATTTTACTTACTATGAAGCAGAAGTGTCAGTTATTAGAAGCTCTTCAAAAATGAAATCTAAGCTTTTGTTAAAGCCCTTGATTTTAAAGTCATTCAACCTTCCCTCATGTTAACTTCTGAAGTATAAGACTATCCTAATTGACCTGTTTGCATGAATAAAATCAAAGAAACAGCCATCAGGTATTTAAATTATAGAAAAATCTTATGACTTTTTCTATAGGTTGTGATTATTGCTGGTAGAGGTATGTTTTGTCCATAGAGTTTTTGCAAAACATAATGGCCTCCTGGTAGTTTCCAAACCCACTGTCATTAATTATATTTGAAGGGTTAACTCTCCTTTACTGGTTTTGTTTTCTTCTGTTTACCATAAAACCAGCATCACAAAATCAAAGTAAAACAGAAGAGTCAAATTCTAGATTTATCCACCTAACATCTTGACTATATTTACTTACTTGGAACGTAGGTAACAATACTAGTAAGACTCTTAAAGACTACCTATAAAATTTTTCTTTTCTCCCAACATACTCAGTTAACCATAATTTAAGAAAAGATACATAATATCTACATGTGGTCACCACAGAAAATATTACCACAAAAACTTAAGTTAACATTACCTTGTAGACTAGTTGTAATAATATCATAATAATACAATAATTATGATATTGGGTACTATTTACTGAACATATGGCAATGTGCAGACACAAAGTCAGAGGTTTTTCTCTCATAATTGCTAATCCTTAAAAGGCCTTTGTTATTAACAGTACTTTATCAGGAGAGGCAGGGAATTGGTGGCATGGTGTGAAGCAACAAATTTTAATACAGGCTCTGGGTACACATCAGATCTTAGACGGGGTACCCTGGTAGCCCAAAAAGTATTCTAAATTCTATTTATGTCTTTTTCTAGGCAGAGAGTCCATTTCTCTATCAGACTTTGAAAGGGGAAGAGAGTTCATTTCTCTATTAGATATTGAAAGGAACTAACAATCTCAAAATAATTAAGAAGCACCTTTTTTTTTTTTTTTTTTAGAGACAGGGTCTCACTCTGTCACCCAGGCTGGAATGCAGTAGCACCACTGCAGCTCACTAATCCTCCCACCTTAGACCCCCAAGTAACTGACATGACAGGTGTGCATCACCACTGCTGGCTAATTTTTTCATTTTTATTTTTTTAGAGGCATGGTCTCGTTATGTTGCCCAAGCTGGTCTCGAACTCCTGGCCTCAAGAGATCCTCCTGTCTCAGCCTCCTGAGTAGCTAGGATTACAGAATGAGCCACTGCACCTGGCAGAAACACCATTCTTATAGTATTGTATAGTTACACCCTCATATTTTCAAAGTTAAAGGAGCAAAATGTTTTCCACGCAGAAGTAGAGATGGAAGGAGTAACTATCACCACGGCACTTAGATGCAACCAAATTTATAATAAACAGTGTGATTACGACTAATCTGTATTTTTTAAATTTACAAATGAAATTCACCAAAAAAAAAAAAAAAAGTGAAGGCAAGGGGCATAGGAGGGACAGCAATTTAGATAATAGGTCTCTCTAATCCCTTTCAGTTCTTGATACGTTCTGCTACTCTTTACCACACCAGGCCTAGCCACAGAATCCTAGTCTTATACATTTAGGGTCTGAGAGGTTTCTATTCCAACCCCCTCACTTTTGAAATGAAGGCCTACAGCATTCAAGTATCACACACAAGGTCACACAAGTGGCAACCCCAGTTTCATAATCGTGATCTCCTGACTACTATCACATACCCCTTAGACTCTCACACTATGAAATACACTAGAAAGTAATCCACTAATTCGGATTAAACATATCCTTTGATTTCCCCCAACAACACAAGTGCTATCTCACTTCCACTAGCTCCAGCTCTGTAATGAAATAGAAACCAACTTGGTTAAAACAATCCTTTAAGATCATATCCACGACAAACGTGTTTGTGCTAATTCACTTTAAAAGGCATAAACTTCTATTTTAGTGGAGTCATTTATTCTCATCTTATCCAGAAACATAAGTGTTCAAGATTGCTTTCCATAGCATATCATATAGGCAAATAATGTATATCTAGCTAGACAAATAAGACAACTTTCTCACTGTATGTAATCCTTTCACAAAAGAAACAAAGTGTCAAAATCTTGCTGTGAGCAGTTGATAATCCATTGCCATGTATTGAGGAAAAAGTTTAAAACAGATTAGGCCCATGGTAAATGTGTTTCGGTGACATGAACTAGGGATACTTATAAATCCACTTAACAGGCCTTACTCTACAAGGAGAACCTTGGTTGGGTGTCACGGCTCTTGTCTGTAATCCCAGCAATTTAGGAGTATGAGGCAGGAGATTGGCTTGAGCCCGTGTGCTTGAGACCAGCCTGGGCAACATAGGAAAATCCCATCTATGAAAAAAATTTTAGAAGTAGGGCCGGTTTTGGTGGCTCATGCCTATGTTCCTAGCACTTTGGGAGGTCAAGGCAGGAGAAGCTGTTGAGTTCAGGAGTTCGAGACCAGCCTGGGCAACACAGTGAGTCCTCCTCTCTATAAAAAATAAAAAACACTAGTCAGGCATGGTGACTTGTGCCTATAGTCCAACTACTCAGAAGGCTGAGGTGGGAGGATCACTTGAGCCCAGGAGATTGAGACTGCAGTGAGCTATGATCATGCCACCGCACTCCAGTCTGGGTGACAGAACAAGATCCTGTCTCAAAAAAACAGCTGGTAGAGCAGAGGCGTTTTGTTTATATACTCCAGTTAACCTTCCAGAAAATTTTAACACACCCTAACTTGTCATCCATGCAATACATTTAGAAAAAGTGCTAACAGACCATGTATTGGGTTGAACTACATGAAATGACAATCAATCATTCTTGACTTCAAAAACTAATTTCATATGACTGAACTTAAATGAGAAACATGTCTCAAGGAAAAAAGGAGAAAAGAAAAAGAAAGATCACAAGGCTATGAAATTCCTATTAAGACAATGTTTACATTAACTTTTTAACCCTCAAATATGTATGTGCAATAACAGATGATCATGTAAATAATTTTACTCATCCCTTTTACACACACACCGACAAATCATGCTGGTTTGCTAATTCATAGTATTTCATTATTCTATTCCTTGGTATGTGCAAATCCTTCATTCTGGTAGACACAGAGTACATTACATGAGGAACACTATGAAAACGTGTTGTCAAACTGGTAGCTCACGCCGGTAATCCTAGCACTTTGGGAGGCCGAGGTGGGCGGATCACGAGGTCAAGATCGAGACCATAGCCTGGCCAACATGGTGAAAATCCATCTCTACGAAAAGTACAAAAGTTAGCTAGGCATAATGGTGCCCGCCTGTAGTCCCAGCTACTCGGGAGGCTGAAGCAGGAGAATCACTTGAACCCGGGAGGCAGAGGCTGCCGTGACCCGAGATCGCGCCACTGCACTCCAGCCTGGCAATTGAGCGAGACTCCGTCTCAATAAATAAATAAATAAATAATATCAGAATATATTACATAAGTTTTCACATTCTGAAGAAGCTTTTAAAAAGTAAGACTTTACAAAGTGACTTTTACAAGTTATTTGAGGAGAGCTTTCATTCTAGCTTGTAGAATGAAGGCTACTTCAATTTATGAAATATAAAAAATCATTTGAAAGATATGTGTATCAGAAAGTATAGCTAAAATATGAAACTTATTACAGCCCCCGGAGTGTAAATGTGGTTTAAGGATCAGGACGGCCTTGAACATAACCTACTCATAATCACACGGCAAGAATGTCTTCACCTGGAGAACTCTGTTCCAAGACCTGGATGAAATCACAACCCTCTAGCAACATCCCCCTAGATCCATGTCTTACCTTACACTCAACTCCACTGTCAATATTATTTTCCCCAAGGAAAAAAGTCAAAAATGAAAAGACAACACTTATCTTCTGTCTCCATAGGATGTGGCAAAATGAGAAATAACAATTACATTTTATTTTCAAAGGTGACCCACGGCTGAAGCACTCGGACCTTACACTAAAGCGAAATTTTCCAGCAGTCACAAGATCCAGGAGTACTTTCACAGCCGACTAATAAAAAAGTAAAAGAAGCGACATTAAGCTGCGCCCGAACAGGCCAGGAATGGGACCTAAGGCGTCACGAAACTTCCCGAGGACATTATGTATTTAGAGAAGGCCCCACAGAAACCCTCAAGTGGGAAAGTTACGTCTCCCGGGTCTCGGGGTGACAGGCAACCTGAACCCCGAAGAGCTCGAGGCAAGGCGCCCCCCGGCCAGATTCGGGCCCAAACCAGCCCGCCACGCCCTGAGCTCCGCGCAGCAAACCGGCCGGCGGAGCGGCGGCCCTTGGAATGGTGTTTTCTCGGCGCCACAGGAGGGAGAGCGACCCAGAGAACTTGGGCCTGGCAGAGGCCGGGAACCTGGCAGGCGGGGGTGGGGAGGGGGAGCAGAAGCCGCGGGAGAGCGCGGCCCAGAGGCCGAGGAGGGCGCAAGTGGAGCCGGCCCAAGCCTGGCCCGCGCCCGCCGCCGCAGTTTACAGTTCCCGTCGCGGCCCAGGAGACAGCAGCCACCGGGACAGAAAAGAGCCCAGTCACCCTCGTCACGACCCGCACGCCCGCCTCACCTGGACTTGCCCACCCCACTCTCGCCGATGATGAGGATCTTCAGGGTAGTTAGCACGTCCTCGTCCATCCTGACCCCGCTCCGCTCCGACCCCAGCTGGCCGCCCCGGTGCGCCTCTCAGCCCTTCAGCAGAGTGAGCTGCTGCGCATGCGCATCGCTCCACGGCTGCCACCTTCCTTTCACACCGGGTGTTCAGGCTGCCGAAGCCCTGGACGCCCCAGTTCCGCCTTGAGGTAGCTCCACGGCTGCGCAACCCAGAATCCCCGGCGTTTTTCCGGACTGCGTGTTCCTCCCCTGCGCAAGCGCAGGTGAGGAGAGCTGTGTGTGACTTCGTTGGCTTCTACATGAGGTCTAGCTCCGCCCCAACCTCAACCTAACCCTCCTATCGAGTCAGTGGGAGGACTGAGTCAGGAGAATATCAAGCTATTTTATTTCAGCAGCTGCTCATAACAGCTGCACTGCGGTGGGTAAAGCACTGTGCTTGAAGCAGATTATCTTAAATTTAGGTCCACCTCTACCTTATAACTGCCTGTCATACTACCCGGCTTTCTGAGCCTTTCTCTATCTCTGAGAGACACAGTAACACTTCTTAGAACATCTGCTTCTTATTGTTATGAAGGTTAAATGAGTTAACTTGTGAAGACATATTGTTAACCAAAGCGCTCTATAAAAGGTGTGATCAGGTATTAACCTGCTGGCTTTCCCTCTGTTAGAGTGGAGAGCACCCTCCACACCCTAATTCATCTTGAAATGGAGGCCTAGACATCAGGTTGGTCAAGTGCATTACTTCTGGCAGTGCAACTTCAAGCCATCTCTTCCTCCTCATAAGAACTGCTACACCCACACTGCAGGAAGTGTATGTCTACACCTTGCCTCCTGCATTAAGTTGTAAATCTTAGTGAAGACACCAAACCTCATTCATAATACTTAGCACAGTGCCTGGTACATGGCAGGTGCTCAATAAACCTCAGTTCTCTTGTCTGATTTCCTTGTACCTGCAGCTAATGTCATATACAATAGATATTTGATTAAAGACTACATATAAATAAAATTTCAAATGTTAAGAAATTAATTTGTTAAATAGCTGGAAAAGCCCTTTCAAAAGATATCCAAATGGCTTCACCTCCCTCAGGTCTTTGCTCAACTGTTGCATTCTTAAAGAGGCCTTCCCTGTCCATTCTACTGAAATATGCAAATCCCTCCAGCATTCTCTAGACCTCTTTACACTGTTTTTCTGCATAGGACTTAACCACTCTCTGATACACTATATATTTTACTACTTTATCAGAAGTCTCATGAAGGCAAGGATTTTTTATTTTGTCTACTGGTATGTCTTCAGTATCTAGAGTACTTCCTGGCACATAATGTGTGCTAAATAAATGTATCCTGAATGAATTAATCGAATGAATGTTGTAGAGTCCATTCCTAACCTTAGAGAATAATGTCAATGAAACAACCTCCCCTTCTCATCAAATAGCCCTTGAAACTTCAGTCAAGTCTATCTAGCTTACTTTCCATTATGACAAAAAGACCTTATTTATGAGGTTCACAGTATTGTCAAGCTCTCCTGCTGTGGGGTCCCCAGATCCCTAGAAATTCCTGAAAACCTTTCAGGGGGGTTGCAAGATCAAACTATTTTCATAGTTAATATTTTTTATGCACATTCTCTAATAATAATATAATGGAGTTTTCCAGAGGCTATATACTAATAACATGTAATAGCAAAACAGATTGAAGGCAAAACAAGGTATGTGAACTTAATGGTTTTCTATTATACTAAGCCAGATATTAAAGGGATTTCCTAAAATGTAAAACATTGCCACTATTCTCAATTTTTTTATTTTAGTTATTTTCATAAATATTTCTATTAACTGGTAATAGGTTTATTATTGTTTTACATAAATTAACATGTTTAAAATTTTCTCAGTTTTAATTTCTAGTAGGATAAATAAGAGATGTAATCTCTTTGGGGTTCTTATAATCAAAAGCTCTTTCAGGTCCTCAATAGTTTGTAAGATATACAATAATCTATACAACCAAAAAGTTTGAGAACCATTGCATGGTACTATTCACACCAAGATAAATACAAAAACAAAAACTTCATCAATAAATCCAGGGCGATCTCTTGCAACCTGTAATACTGTTGACAGACTTTGGCAATATCATTTTCTCTTGGATTTCCTCTATCTCTTGGCTATTTTCTCTCTTTCTTTTACTTTTCTTTTCTTTTCTTTTCTTTTTTTTTTTTAAGAGATGGGATAGTGCTATGCTGCCCAGGGTGGTCTCTAACTTCTGGGCTCAAGAAGTAATCCTCCTGTCTCAGCCTCTGAGTAGCTGGAACTGCAGGCATGCATCACCACGCCTAACTAATTTTTTAAAAAGATTTTTAGTGATGGTATCTTGCTATGTTGCGGGTCTCAAACTGCTGGGCTCAAGCAATCCCCCTGCCTCGGCCTCCTGAATTACTGGAATTACAGGCATGCACCACCTCTTGGCTATTTCTCAGTTTGTTTTTCTTTCTGTGATCTTCTTGCTCATTTTTTAAACAATTTTGTCTTTAGGATTTTAGCCTGGTTTTATCTTCTTGCTCTACTTACACTGTCCCCGGTTGCCTTCTTGGCTTCTTCATCCCCAAATTTATATCTCTGGCTGAGATTTTTCTCCTGAGTTTCAGGCCAACATACACAACTGCCAAGACATCCCTACATGGGGGCTGGCAATAAAGAGATGTATGTAAAAGACACAAGGAATAATTGTCCCATGCTTAGTGAAGGAGAGGGAAAAAAAGAGGGGAAAAAAAGGGAAAGAAAAACATCAAACATTTCTCCAAATGTTTCAAGCCTCAGCACTACCAATCCGAGAGAAAACCCAAGACAGAAACAAGAGGGAATATGAGCTTCGTTTCAGCCATAGTGAATTTTATGTAAAGGTGAACCTTGAAGGCAAAATTTTTCAGAACTCTTTTAGAGCAGTGGTTCCAAGATTCAGGGCAGATAGCAAGACACTAAAAAAACGAACCAAGGAGATGGCATTTCTAACCAACAATTTGGCCTAGGTGTTCTGTTCTATATAATATTATCTTTATATCCCTGGAAAACACAGCCAAATCTTTTCTTAGGTTTCAGACATACCTGACTGCCCTTTCCCCTGTGGATCCGTCGTCTAGTATTAATTATTTTTACCATACTCCAAATATATGATCACCTCATAAAGGAATGTCTATGGCAATATTCTTAAGACCTGAAGTTTGGGATGAGCAATGAGCAAGCCTAGTACGTAGGAAGAAATTGAAATGGTGATACCACTTGGAGATGTGACGGAGAAGGTCCATCACATGTTGCTGTCAGTAACATTCCTACAGAGGGCAGCCCCAGAGATAGACAACAGATGACAGGTAAAAACAGATTCAGGCCATTGACTTTTCTCCACCCTTAGTCAGTAATTGCATCAGTAATGAAGAGAAGAGAAATGCTGCTTGGAGAACTCACATTCTGTGAACAGGTACCAACATGAGCACTGTGACTCATGGCTTATGCTTGGGTCCAAGTGTAACAGGCGTCTGTGGCTGCAGTTTAGGAGTTTAGTGAGAGAAGTCATACAGCATTGCCACCTCCACCCCCAGCTCCATTGTCCCTGGCTGAGCTGAGGTTCCAAAACTACCCTCACCCTCTCCAGGTACTGCTTCTCCTTGCCTCGGTTGGTATGCACAGGAGCTTTGGTATGCAGTCATGGAAGAGTTTACCTTTTGTTGTTGTTGTTGTTGTTAGAGATAGGGTCTCACTATGTTTCCCAGGCTGGACTCTAAACTCCTGGGCTCAAAAGATCCTCTTTCTTAGCCACCCAAGTGGTTAGGACTTCAGGCACATTCCACCATACCTGGTTTAAAGAGGAGTTCATTTCATTGTTTAATTATTTGGGTGAAGACTTGGGGATTAGAGAGAGGGGTTAGAAGTAAAGTCTGTGGAAGAGGTAGCTGAAATGTCATTTTGACCACTTGGGTGGGGTTTTAGCCCTATGATTAGAAGGGTCAGGGTCAAAAGCTGGAGTAGCTGCTTTAGGCTTGCAGGCTGACACAAGCAGTGCTGTCTGAAGGTCCATGGAATAGGATAGCTGGGGCTGAGAAGAAGGCCATTGCACTGTTTTTTCCGTTTGACCCCAGACCCTTTTCCAACCTTCTCTGTTACAATCTGTATAATATCACCTTCTACCAAGGAACTTATTTTATAGCAGAAGTGTGGCTGTGGGTTCAGGCATGCCCTTGGACTTCACTGGTGTTATAACCAGACCCCACCTCAGGAAGCAGCTAATATGATAGACAATGGGATGGTCCAATGCCCACTCAGTTAAGGTGCCAGCAGGGAGATAATATTCTGTCAGGTTGCACTGCTGCTCTATAGGATGTAGTAAAAACTTTAAACTTGCAACCTACAAATGATGCTGTTTTCCTAATAAAATTCAGAGTCGATGAGGAGTATCTGACCTCCTGGGTCTATATTACATGTTCCTCTTATGTTACTCCCCACCCTGACCCCAGCACTCAGTGGGCTATGGTAACACTATTTTCTGCCTTTGCTTCCTCAGATCTAGGGTGGAAAAGGCTACCTACCGAAGTTAATTTCTGGGTTCCTCTCTTCCTGGTGGCCCTAACCTGACCATGCTGCTGTAAACAGTCTTTTGGTTTTACTCTATACTCTCTTGAGACATCTGAGTTAGATTTTGTTTCATGCTGGGACCCTGACTAACCATTCTATTCATTTACTCATTGACCTAAGCACCCAAAGCTCACTTCCTTGGAAGAATTAAGAGACAGCATCTTCGGCACAAACAGTGTTTTCAGGAAAGTTACCGTCAACAATGATGATGAAACTTTTTTTTTTTTTTTGAGACAGTCTCGCTCCGTCACCCAGGCTGGAATGCAGTGGCGCGATCTCAGCTTACTGCAAGCTCCGCCTCCCAGGTTCACGCCATTCCCCTGCCTCAGCCTCCCGAGTAGCTGGGACTACGGGTGTCCACTACCATGCCCAGCTAATTTTTTGTATTTTTAGTAGAGACGGGGTTTCATCATGTTAGCCAGGATGGTCTCGATCTCCTGACCTCATGATCTGCCCGCCTCATCCTCCCAAAGTGCTGGGATTACAGGCATGAGCCACCGTGCCTGGCTGATGAAACGTTTTGAAGAGGCAGTTTCTCGCTATGTTCCCAGGCTGGGGTGCAGTGGCTCTTCACAGGTATGATCATAAAGCACTGCAACCTCGAATTCCTAGGCTCAAAGGATCCTCCCGCCTTAGCCTCCCCAGGAGCTGGGACTATAGGTGCATGCCACCATGCCCAGCTATGATTATGCAACTTTAAAAGGCTTTGTGGGCAAGAGACATCAACCCATGATAGCATAAGCAGGAGGAAAAGATGGCAGAGTCGATATGATAAAAGCCTGGGATCCACATAAATAGTCAACTGATATTTGACAAGGGGGCAAAGGCGATACAATGGATAGGAAATAATCTTCTCAACAAATGGTGCTGGAAAAACTGGAGAGTCACATGTGAAAAAACGCATCTAGAAACAGACCTTACACTTTTCACAAAAACTAACTCAAAATGGATTACGGACCTAATGTGTGACACAGAACTATAAAGCTCCTAGAAGATATCATAGGGGAAAATCTAGATAACCTTGAGTATGGCAATGACTTTTTAGATACAACACTGAAGACGTTTCATGATCCGTGAAAGAAACCGATAAGCTGGACATAATTAAAACTTTAAAATTTTTCTCTGAGAAAGACAATGTTAAAAGAATCAGAAGACAAGCTACAGACTGGGAGAAAATATTTGTAAAAGATGCCTCTGCCAAAAGACTGCTATCCAAAATGTACAAAGAAACCTTAAAACTCAATAATATGAAAACTAACAATCTAACCAAAAACTGGACCAAAGTCTTACGAGATACCTCACCAAAAAAGATGCACAGATGGCAAATACGTTTATGAAAAGATGCTCTAAAGCATATGTCATCGGGGAAATAAAAATTAAGAAAACAATGAGATACCACTACACACCTATTAGGATGGCCAACATCCAGAACACTAACAACGCCACATGCTGAGTAGGATATGGAGCAACAGGAACTCTGATTCATTGCTGGTGGAAATGTAAAATGGCACAGCAACTTTGGAAGTCAGTTTGATGGTTCCTTATACTACTACATATACAGACTCTTACCATGCAAATTCAGCAAATGTGCTCCTTGGTATTTACCCAAAGAAGTTAAAAATTTATGTCCACACAAAAACCTGCCCTCATATGTTTGTAGCAGTTTTATTCACAATTGCCAAAACTTGGAAGCAACCAAGATATCCTTCAGTAGGAAAATGGATACATTAACTGTGTTTGAGCCAGAGAATGGAATATTATTCAGCATGGAAAAGAAATGAACTAACAAGTCATGAAAAGACATGGAGGAAACTTAAATGCATGTTACTCAGTGAAAGAAGCCAATCTGAAAAGTCTGCGTATTATATAATCCCAACTATATTACATTCTGGAAAAGATACAGCTATAGACACAGTAAAAAGATCAGTGGTTGGTAGAAGTTAGTAGGGAGGAAGGGATGAATAGGCACAGAATAAAGGATTTTTTTAGGTCTACTTTCCATGATACTATAATAGTGGATACATACCATATACATTTATTCCAACCCATAAAATGTACAACAGCAAGAGTAAGCCCTAATATATACTGTGGTCTTTGGGTGATAATGATGTGTCAATGTAGCTCCATAAATTATAACAAATATAACACTCTGATGGGGAAGGATTTTTTTTTTTTTTTTTTTTTTGAGACAGAGTCTCACTCTATTGCCCAAGCTGGAGTGCAGTGGCACCATCTCGGCTCACTGCAAGCTCTGACTCCTGGGTTCACGCCATTCTCCCACCTCAGCTTCCTGAGTAGCTGGGACTGCAGGCACCCACCACCACGCCTGGCTAATTTTTTTTTTTCTTTTTTTGTATTTTTAGTAGAGACGGGGTTTCATCGTGTTAGCCACGATGGTCTTGATCTCCTGACCTTGTGGTCCACTTACCTCAGCCTCCCAAAGTGCTGGGATTACAGGGGTGAGTCACTGCTCCGGGCCTACTGTCTATTGTCTAATTTTGGTATTTTATGCTGACCTCATAAAATTGGTTGGGAAGTCTTTTCTTCACTATTTTCTAAAAGAGATTTTGGAAAATTGACCTAAATTCAAACTTAACTCTTCCTTAAGTGTTTGTAAAATTTACCAGTGAAAGCATCTGGGTCTGGTGCTTTATTTTTTGCAAGGTTATTTGTTATTGATTTAATTTATTTAGAAGTTGCATGGAATTGGTTTTATTTCTTTGTTCCATATATTATTTATATGTTTGGTAGAATTTACCAGCAAAACTATTTGAGCCTGGAGATTTCTTTTTCAGAAAATTTTCAATGGAGAATTAATGATTTACAATAGTCACAGGACTATTAAATTATCTATTTTATTTTGGTCAGTTTGGGGAGTTTGCGTTTTTTAGAAATTACTCTGGTTCAACTAAGCTGTCAAATTTATATGAGGGAAGTTGTTTATTATCTTTTTAAAGTATGCAGGGTATGTAGTGATTTCCCCTATTTCTTTCCTGATATTGGTAATTTGGACTTTACACTTTTTGTGTGTGTCACTCTTGCTAGAGATTTATCCAATTTATTGATCTTTTCAAAGAACCAACTTTTAGTTTTATTGACTTTTCTCATTTTTCTGTTTTCAATTTCATTGATATTCTTATCTTTCTTATTTCCTTCTTACTGCTTGATTTTTGTTCTTGTTTCTCCAGTTTTACATAAGGAAGTTTGGTTATTGATTTGAGATCCTTCTTCTAACAAAGTATTTAATGGCAGAAAATTTCCACTAAGCACAGATTTAGCTGCATCCTACAAATTTAAATATGATATATTTTCATTTATTTCATAGATTCCTGTAACTTCCCCCTCTTCTGTTATGGCTGTCTTGTACATTACATCTACATTCATTGAAATCCTCACCAGACATTGTAACCACCCAGTGGGTTCACCTTGCCCGCTGCCTAGACAGATCCAATTTATCAAGACAGGGGAATTGCAAGAGAGAAAGAGTAATTCACACAGAGCCAGCTGTGCAGGAGACCAGAGTTTTATTATTAATCAAATCAGTCTTCCCAAGCAGCACTCAGGGATCAGAGTTTTTAAGGACAACTTAGTGGGTGGGGGGAAGCCAGTGAGCCAGGAGTGCTGATTGGTGTATCAATCTGGGTGGTACCAGCTGATCCAACAAGTGCAGGGTCTGCAAAATATCTCAAGCACTGATCTTAGCAGCAGTTTAGGGAGGGTCAGAGTCTTGAAGCCTCCAGCTGCATGACTCCTAAACCATAATTTCTAATCTTGTGGTTAATTGGTTAGTCCTACAAAGGTTAATTGTAGTCCCTAGGCAAGAAGAAAGTTTGTTTTGGGAAAGGGCTGTTATCGACTTTGTTTTAAACTATAAACTGTAAACTAAGATCCCCCAAAGTTAGTTCAGCCTATGCCCAGAAAGTAACAAGGACAGTTTAAAGGTTAGAACCAAGATAGAGTAGGTTAGATTAGCTCTGTTTCACTGTCTCAGTCATAATTTTGCAAAGGCAGTTTCAACATTATTTAAATTTTTGCTTTCAAACATATTTAAAGAACTAAAGAAAAAATAATAGCCCATTATATATGCCTATATACCTATCATTTCTGTTGGTTGTCCTTAATTAATAGTTTTCCAAGTATACTTAATCTAAGAATGTCTTCTTCCACTTTTATTCCTTAAACATATTATTTTTTACCAGACATACAATTACGAATTAACAGTTATTTCTTTCATCACTTGAAAACTGTCTCACTTTTTTCTGGCCCCTGTGGTTTCCGAGGAGAACTCCACAGTCATTTGCATCATTCTCTCTATATAAGTAATGAGCTATTTGTGTCTGATGGCTTTCAAGACTTTTTATTTGTCTTTAGTTCATGGTTATATGTGTCTTGGAATGGGTTTCCTTGGTTTTAGCCTATTCAAGCTTTGCTGATTTTCTTAAATCCGTAGGTTTATGTTGTCTGCCAGATTTCAGGATTTTTAGCCAATTTTTTAAATAGTTATTTTGGCACCACTTTTTCTTCTCTCTTTCCGGTGACATAAAGGTTAAGTCTTTTGTTATTGTCCCACAGGTCCCTGAGTCCATGTGGGTGTTTTCATATCTTTTTCTCTGTTACTCAGATTAGGTCATTTCTACTGAACTTTGTTCACATATACTGGGTCTTTCCTCTGACATCTCTATTTTGCCATTAAGCCCATACAGTGAGTTGTTTTTGGTTTTGGTTTTGGTTTTTTTAGTTTCAATTACTGTGTTTTTCAGTTCTAAATTTCTATTCAGTTTTTATGGCTGGAATGCAGTAGCTATTCACAGGCATGATTATCACACACTACAGCCTCAAACTCCTGGGTCCAAGCAATCCTCCTGCCTCAGCCTCCGGGGTAGCTGAGACTACAGGCATCTGCCACCATGCCTAGCAATAATTTCTGTTAAATAAAAACTGTAGGAGGTCACTTTTTTGAACTAAGCTCTTGCTCTAGGCCCCAAAAGACCAGACTAAAAATCAAAATGGAGTCATCCATGCTACAGTTTCATGTCACCAAACTCAAACTAAGTTGTTACCTGACCTTCAGAGAAATCGCGAGAGACATAACAGCAACCTTCAGTCCAACCTTCAATCCATATGATAATGAAGTTTCCTCTGCTTAAATCCTTACACAAAAGAAGTAGCCTAAGAAATCTCGATAGTGTTTTCGTGGACAATATCTGTGTCCATAAAGTGGCTGTGCTAATTTATGTTCCCACCAACTATAAGAGTTCCCTTTTCTTCACCACATCCTTGCTAGTTTCCCTTTCCTCCACATCCTTGCCAGCATCTGGGTTTTGTTGTCGCTGGTTTTTTGTTTGTTTGTTTTGTTTTCTTTTGTTTTGTGTGTGTGTGTGTGTCTTAATAATAGCCATTTAACCGGGGTAAGATAATATCTCATTGTGGTCTTGCTTTACATTTCCCTAATGATTTGTGATGTTGACCATTTTTTCATGTACCTGTTGGTCATTTGTATGCCTGCTTTTGAGAAATACCATTCATGTCTTTTTCTCACTTGCTTATTTGATTTTTTACTATTGAGTTATCTGAGTTCCTTGTACATTCTGGGTATTAGTCCCTCATGGGATGAGTAGTTTGTGAATATTTTCTTTCGTTCAACAGGTTGTCTCTTCGCTCTGTTGATTGTTTCCTTTGCTGTGCAGAAACTTTTCAGTTTAATATCATCCTATTTGTTTATTTTTGGTTTTTTGCCTGTGCTTTTGAGGTCTTAGCCATAATATCTTTCCCTACACCAGTGTCCTGCATTATTTCTCCCATGTTTTCTTCTAGTAGCTTCATAGTTTTGGGTCTTGCATTAGTCTTTAATTCATCTTGAGTTGATTTATGTATATAGTGAGAGATGGGTCCAGTTTCATTCCTCTGCTATGGATATACAATTTTCCTAACACTATTTATTGAAAATGGTGTCTTTTCAATAAATGTGTGTTCTTGGCACTTATGTTAAAATTCAGTTTGGCTGTAAATACATGGATTTATTTCTGGGTTCTCCATTTTGTTCCATTGGTCTAACTGTCTGTTTTTATACTAATACCATGCTGTTTTGGTTACTATAACCTTATAATATATTTTGAAGTCAGGTAGTGTGCTTTTAGCTTTGTTCTTTTTGCTCAAGAAAGTTTTGATTATTCAGGCTCTTTTTTGGCTTGACATGAACTTTAAGATTTTTTTTATTTCTGTGAAAAATGATATTGGTATTTTGATAGGGAATGCATTGAATCTGTAGATTGCTACAGAATAAAATAAAATCAAATAAAATAAATAAAATAAAATAAAATAAACATACATTATGGAAAAGACATCCTCTTCAGTAAATGGTGCTAGGAAAATTGTATATCCATATGCAGAGGAATGAAACTGGACCCATCTCTCACCATATACAAAAATCAACTCAAGATGGATCCCATGAGCATGGGATGTCTTGTCTGTGTCCTCTCAAATTTCTCTCATCAGTGTTTTGCAGTTTGTCTTTAGAGCTCTTTCACTTCCTTGGTTAAATTTATTCCTAAGTATTTTATTTTATTTTGTTTTGTTTTATTCTGTAGCTATTGGAAATGAGATTGTTTTCTTGATTGCTTTCTTAGTTCATAATTGGTGTGTAGAAATGCTACTGATTTGTATATGTTGATTTTTTAACCTGTACCTTTAGTGAATTTTTTTTGTCAGATATCAGAGTTTTTGAGTGGAAAAACTAAAAATCGAACTTCTTTATGCTCCTGAAATCCCACTACTGGGTATTTATTCAAAGGAAAAGAAATCAGTATATCAAAGGGATGCTTTCACTCTTGTATTTACTGCAGCACTATTCACAATAGCAAAGATACAGAATCAAATTAAGTGTCCATTGACAGATAAATGAATAAAGAAACATGGTACATGTACACAATAGAATACTACCAGCTATAAAAAGAATGAAATCCTGTCATTTTCAGCAGCATGGATGGAACTGGAGCTCATCATGTCAAGTGAAATACACCAGGCACAGAAAGACAAATATCAAATGTTCTCACCCATATGTGGGAGCTAACAAAGTTGATCCCAAGGAGGGAGAGTAGAATGATAGATACCAGAGGCAGGGAAGGCTATGTGCTGGGAGTAAGGGAATGAACACAGATTGGTTAATGGAACAAACATACATTTAAATAGAAGGAATAAGGTCTAATGATTGATAGTGGAGTAGGGTGAGTATAGTTAACAACATATCATATATTTCAAAATAGCTAGAAGAGACAATTTGAAATGTTCTCAAAATATAGAAATGATAATTATTCAAAGTGATGGACACCTGAAATATCCTGATTCAATTATCACACATTCTATGCATGTAACAAAATATTACATATACCCAATAAATACATGTGAATATTATATATCAATAAAAAATTTAAAACACACAAAGTAGCCTGAAGTAAACTGATATTAACTAACCAGTTATTTTTCTATTGTTCTTTCTCCCTGTCCCAGCCTTACAAGAAAAAAATAGCTTTGAAATGACTAATACGCTTTGTGTTCTTTGTTTCTGCTTTCTGCAGCTCTTCTCTGTCTATAAAGTCAACCTCTTCTGCTCAGCTCATCAGAGCATTTATTCTGTTTTATGGAATGAAGTTTTGCCCTATTTTATAATTGCAATGAAGCTAATTGAAATATTTAAACTTGTCCTACTTTTGTTCTTTGATATTTCAAAATCTGCATCATCTCAGTACTGGAATCTGCTTATTGTCTTTTTGAGTTGTCACTGATTCTTTGTAAACTGAATAATTTTGGATTATATTCTGAACAGTTTACATGTTATATTATGAAACTTTGAATCTTATTTAAATCCTATGTAGAATGTTTACATTTTGTTTAAGCAAGGAGCCTACCTGATTGGGTTCAGTCAGGAAACAAATTTCAACCTACCTTCTTCAATTTCCAACAATTTTGCACGGCTATTGGATCTATTCAATGTATGCACTACCCAATGGCCAATTTGGCATAAGAGCAGTCATCTTTGGTATGCTGAATAGGATCAGACCCAATTTTGTGATCTTGGTAATTAGTCCAGGATAGTTACCCTTGCCATGCCATGAATGTTCATAACTGAGCCCATGTCCATGGTCATGATAGAGGCAGGAGGCAGACAAATCCATGGCAGACAGAGGCGGGTCCAAGTGAAACCCTACCTTCAAGTCAAAGACAGTCCTGTGTAAATCCTTGCACCAGACTGGGAACCTCTCTTCCCATTTGGCATGCTTTCCTCTGATTGATTCCCATCCTTCACCTATTTTACATATACCAACCCTTTCCTAATTGGTTTTCTGAACTGTTGTGCCCACTTTTGAGTGGTGCCTTTGTTTTAGCCTTATTTTTTGCATACTCACAAACCAATCAGCACGCATTCCCCATTCTGAGCCCATAAAAGCCCCAGATCCAGTCACACTGAGAGACCGCCAAACTTCAGGTGAAGGATCACCCTCACATCCCCCATCTGCTGAGAGCTGTTTCATTGTTCAATAAAATTCTTCTCCACCCTCCTCACCCTTCGATTGTCCAAGTAGCCTCATTCTTCTTGGACATGGGACAAGAACTCAGTACCCAATAAATACAGGTACAAAGAAGGCTGTAACACTGTGGTCTTCTGCTCTCTGCCATCAACCCAATTATATTGTCAAAGGAGTATCCATTTAGAAATAGACGGCCTCTCCCTCCACCAAACGAACAATGAGCCAGCCCAGCACCATATCAAAATCTCCTGCCCTGCTGTTCTCATGTGAGAGTACTCTTGGCAAGTATGCCTATAGCTCCAGTGCACCAGTAGGTGTTGGCAAATACACACCATGGAAAGTCTAGGCCCCTACCTAACTCTCCTACCTACAGCACTTGGAGAGTCAGAGCTTCTCTACTGACAGTGCCAGCTGGCTGGAATCTGATCTATGAATCAGGCCAGCTGGCTAGAATCTGCTTCCGGCCTCATTCCTGCCAGCCCCATTGCCTGGGGGCTGTGTCCTGTTCTTTTTCTCTAGTTTTGGGATAATTCTTAGAACAACCTGGCTCTGTGTCTAATGCTCCCACTGCTACTGTTCCAAAGCATGCTTGTGTGTTTGTCTTTTAGATTAGGTTCTCCTTGCTGATAAAGTGAACTGAATCTGTCCATGTCTGTTAGTTTTGATCTTTTGTTGATAGGACAATTCTCCCACTTTCTATTTACTATACGTTTTATATCTGCTTTTTATTTTAATGCACTGAATACCATTTTAGAAAAAATAAAATAATAGTGACAATAACATGCATCACTTTTTTTCTTATTTCTAATTTTAATGGGAATATCTGTAGAGCTTCACCTATGGTTTGTCATATCTCATAACTTATTAATGCAATGTATTATGTTGGATCTTGTAATGGATTTTGTTGTATTATTTTATCCTAAGATTCATCTTGATTCATCTTGGTAAGTTATTCCTTTATATACTGTTCAATTACATTTTCTGACATTTCATTTATGAGTTTGCATATGTAGGCATATTCCCAAGTAACAACAATTCATGTTTCCCTTTAACTTACTCTCACTTAGATATGGGAGAGCACAGCAGGCACTGTTCTAAGATAATCATTGATATAGTGTACACGCAATTCTTTATGGAAGACTAGATATCTACTGTTTCTTATTACCCCAGATCTGTTTCTCCTGGTTCAGTTAACACACTCGTATTTTCCTTGAGAAACCTCTCGCTTAATGTCCTTTGAAAGAAGCTGATCTCCTATCTCACCAATTCCAGAGGGTGCCCATTAAAAAGGTCCAGCTTATCAGCTCAGTCCACGCATGAAAATGATGTAATTCAAGGATGGGTACATTACTCAATGGGGTGAAATTCTAGGACTCTTGCAGAAACTTTGAGAAAAGAGAAGTCCATTTTGCAAGAGATGCCAACAGGTTAAGATAGGGCCCAGAGGTATTAGGAGCCCTCTAGCTACTGAGAATGAAAAACCTAAAAAAGAATAGCACCCAGAGAAAAGAAAGTAACTCCAAAAGCTGGAGACAGCTCCTGGTACCACCACTGGATCCTCTGGATTGAGTCAGACTCACAGCCAGATACTCATAGATCTTTCTGTGACAGGAGCCAATGGATTCCCTTTTTAAAGAAAATTATGAAATATTTTAAACATATACGTCTATAGAGAATAATATGAATAACCAGTTTTACCAAATGTATTAAGCATCAAACATTATGTTATTAACATGAAGCACTAAACATAAAAGACAATTTCAAGACCTCCCTGTGTGCTCCTCCCTGATACAATCTATTATTTTCCTCTCACCCAGAGGAAAATATGATATGATATGAAAATTGATATGGTTTGGCTGTGTCCCCATTCAAATCTCAACTTGAATTGTATCTCCCAGAATTCCAAAGTGTCATGGGAGGGACCCAGGGGGAGGTAATTGAATCATGGGGTCAGGTCTTTCCCATGTTATTCTCATAACAGTGAATAAGTCTCACAAGATCTGACGGGTTTATCAGGGGTTTCCACTTTTGCTTATCCCTCATTTTCTCTTGCTGTCACGATGGCAGCCTCTCGCCATGATTCTGAGGTCTCCCCAGCCATGTGGAGCTGTAAGTCCAAGTAAACCTCTTTTTCTTCTCAGTCTTGGGTATGTCTTCAGTGTGAAAACGGACTAATACAATAATTATTGTCATAAATTCAGTGTTTGTCATGCCTATACAGGATGTTATTTTTTACCTACTTATTTATGCATCCTCAAACTTAACAGAATTTAATATTTTATTGTTTTATCAAATTATACAAATACTTCTGCAATTTGCCCTTTTCATCCAGGGGGTTTAACTATGTTTTGGGGGTTTAACTATGTTGAGAGATGTAGCTGTAGTTCATTTAAAGTGCTGTATTCTATGGCCGTAATAAAAAAAAATTTAAAAAAATAGTAGATGTTGGCATGGATGCGGTGAACAGGGAACACTTCTACACTGCTGGTGGGAATGTAAACTAGTACAACCACTATGGAAATCAGTGTGGAGATTCCTTAAAGAACTAAAAGTAGAACTACCATTTGATCCAGCAATTTCACTACTGGGTATCCACCTAGAGGAAAAGAAATTATATGAAAAAGATACTTGCACACACATGTTTATAGCAGGACAATTTGCAATTGCAAAAATGTGGAACCAACCCAAGTGCCCATCAATCAACTACTGGATAAGAAAACTGTGGCATATATATATATATATATGGAATATATATATATGATGGAATACTACTCAGTCATAAAAATGAATGAATTAATGGCATTCACAGTGACCTGGATAAGATTGGAAACCATTATTCCAAGTGGAGTAACTCAGGAATGGAAAATCAAACATCGTATGTTCTCACTCATAAGTGGGAGCTAAGCTATGAGGGTGTAAAGCCTTAAGAATGACTTTGGGGACTCAGGGAGAAAGAGTGGGAAGGGGTTGAGGAATCAAAGACTGCAAGACTACAAGTAGGGTGCAACGTATACTGCTCAGGTGATGAGCGCACCAAAATCTCACAAATCACCACTAAAGAACTTACTCATGTAACCAAACACCACTTGTTCCCCAATAACCTATGGGAAATTTAAAAATACAAAAATAAAAATAATAAAAATAAAGTGCTGTATTCTGTATTCCATAAAGCTATGTATTCATCAGTTCTTTCACTCTCTGGTGTTTCTGTAGGTGATCAAAATATGTAACCCCAAAATATATCACTTTGGCATATGGATTATTTTGAGCTGAAAGTATTTGAGATGCAACAGATGCAGAAAGAATCCTTCCCAGAGCTAAAAGCAGAAGCTTTTCAGAAATGAAGATTGCCATTAGTTCCCTTTCCTAGAGAAGTTTTATCGCCATGAAGATCAAAAATGGGTGTCAAGACGGACCTTCACAAACAAATCCTGTTCCATTTGCTTCCCCCATATATTTACCTTTCCATAATTTTCAGACCTTGAAAGCCTAAAGCCTCTTCCTTTGTTTTCTCCATAAATTTATTGCCCTTTGTTAAGATGTTATATAACCCCAGATTCTAACCACCCCTTTGAATTACTTATCACTGGGTTTCTCTTGCATGTTTGCATGCCGCATATGGTAATAAACTATGTTTTCCTCTTGGTCATCTGTCTTTCATCAGTCTAATTCACAGGTCCCCAGTTAGAGAATGTAGGAAGATAAAGAAAATTAAGGTTTTCTTCCTCCCCTACATTTCCAATGTTTTGACAGTATACTCTCTTATCTTTTAAGCCAGATTACATTTGGGTTCCCCTTACTTGCCAACCAAAGAGTGCTGACCGGCCCATTCAGAAAATCCCTAAAAACTCCCAATATTACTCTCCCTTCAAGGAGCCTAAAATCCTTGACATTAGAGTCAATCCTGGCTGAGGCACTGTATTTGGAAAACTCTCATAGGGTGAAGGTATGATCCAGGAAGAACCAAAGATGAACTCATCAAATTTTGCACATAGCATAGAACTGTTGCTATTTAGGAGCCAGGCAGCTATCTCCTAAAAGAAGACAGGGCCCTGGGTGAAGAACAATAGATAACTACCTTTTTTTTTTTGGAGACAGAGTCTCACTCTGTCACCCAGGCTGGAGTGCAGTGGCACGATCTTGGCTCACTGCAACCTCCACCTCCCAGGTTCAAGCGATTCTCCTGCCTCAGCCTCCTGAGTAGTTGGGATTACAGGCACGTGCCACCACATCTGGCTAATTTTTGTATTTTTAGTAGAGACGATGTTTCGCCATGTTGATCAGGCTTGTCTCAAACTCCTGACCTCGAGATCCGCCTGCCTCAGCCTCCCAAAGTGCTGGGATTACAGTCGTGAGCCACTGCTACTTTCATATGAGACTTTGAAGGAGGAGGACAGCCCTCAGCTTTGTTGTAACTGGGGAAGACTTGGGGAATCCAGGGTTGAGATAAGAGCACCAAACGCTTAAGAAGAGTTAATGGTTTTGCCTTAGACGCGAGACATGAAATATCAGCTTTGTTTATTAAACATAGCAGCATCTAATTGGACAGACTTAATTTCAAAGCTTCATTCAGTCATTTGCTGTCTGTATGATCTTGAGGCAAGTCATTCCAGTTTTTGAGCCTCGATTTCTTCACGTGTAAAACGGAATGAATTATACCTACCTTTAAGGGTTGATTGCATTGCATTATTTAACACAGTGAATACATAATGTCTGGAAACTAGCACATCTTCAATAAATAATGGTTATTATCATTATCATTAATTTAGCCAGTCCCATCGATAATAGTTACATCAATGACAGTGATTTCCCCCAGGGGTTGTACTATGAAGGGCTGACTTGAGAACCTGGGTTCAAAGCCAGGGCTTAAAGGTAAGAGGTTTATCAGAAAATATATTTTTTCTTCTACCAAAGGCGACCCAAAAAAGGCACAATTTAGTGCTGGAGAAGACTGGGAGTGGATTCTAATGATCAGATCTCCATCCAAGGTGACCTGATCATTCCTGCCCAGTGCTCAACAGAAGTAAACTGGAATATAATAGAAGGGTTCTGCCAGTTTCTAACAACTTAAGGATAGTCTCTTAATGTGAAAAAAATAAAATGGTGCCCTATCCAATGTTTAAGAGGTAGAGAATCAAGCTTGAGCTAAATTTGATGATCTTGAGAATGTAGTTCTCTCAGAGTTGCTGATATGTCTAACATTGAGATAGAAGGCAGCTTCACGGAGAAGGTGAGAAGTTGCACTGCCTTTCAACCTGAGTCACACTTTAGAAACACCTGGAAGTTAAAGCTATTGATGTTGGATGCCATCCCTCAAGAAAGTCCCATGCCTTAGGTTAGGGTGGGGCATGAGCTTTAAAAAAATTATTCAGATAATTCCAACACGCTGCCAGAGATGAGATCCATTGGGTAGAGAATTCCACGACTTTGGGTCCCATATGTACAGGAACAACTGCAGTATAAAATGGTGGTGTTGGTGATTCTGGGAGCAATAAGTATCACATGCAGTTAGTGTGAGCTCTGCTGGCAGAGCTGTCATCACTTACTAGAATAAATCATATCCATGGAACCCAAGGAAAATCAGGAGTTCTCAGGTGATAAGGAGAGAACCCTACCTAAGAATGACTGATGGACTCTAAGGAACCCCAGGACAAGGACCTGCGAAGTTTCTCTCTTTCCCTTGTGAAACTTACACCACAAGATTAGCACAATCACTGCATTTTCAATGACTTGTATACAAACTAATATAAGCAATTGTGCCTCACGTAGGCACTTCTGATTGGATACAACACAGTAATAAAACCAGTCCCTCATTGTGAAGCTCTTGTTTAGAGAGCAAAGGCTGGCATATACAAACTCTTTTTCATTAGAAAATATTATACTGATGGGTAGAGGGAACAGAGGGCTCTGGAATGCTTGTACTGTTCTGTTTCTTGTTCTGGATGCTGGTGACACGGGTATGTTCAGTTTATAAAAATAGGTATGTACACTTACGAACTGTGTACTTTTCAATGTGTATTTTACACTTCAGTACAGTATATAGCAAATATTAGAAACTGACTAACCACTGCTTCCTTTCAGCATGCATATGGAGTATGCTAGATAATTCTTATCAATGGGAAAAAAATGTCCACGCTGAATTCTTCCACTTACAGAGCTTGGGAGGAGTTACACAGGGAAAGGGTTACAGAAGAAAGACAGAAATTGCAAAGTGTTTGCCGGTTCTTCAGTGCTACCCAGGGGTGAACAGGTGGTCTTTTGTTTAGCAAAGTGATGAATGTGTTTTCAAACATGCAGAAGGTGAACAGACCTCAACACGAGGAAGAAGCAGAGAGCCCATTGCTCTGTCCTGTTATTAAATAGATTCTAATTTAGGGGAGAGCTAAAGGTGAAGGGACCTGGGGAATCAGGGAATAAGGGGGGATACCTGAGAGAGAGGATTGCTTAGGCTGTGTGATGGCAGATTGCAGCTTGGGAAAAGATGCCCATACAGACTGGGAATGCATTCTGAAGATGCGATGGTTAAAGAACTCTTAAGAAAAGAGAAATCTATTATTTAATTTCAAATTTGTTTATGTGGCTGCAATGAAAACCCCATCCATTGATTCAGACCCTTGGTAACATCTGCTACTTTAGCCACCCTGCTACCCACCTGTTTTGTTTTATTTATTTGTTTATTTAGAGACAGGATCTCACTCTGTCTCCTAGGCTGGAGTGCAGTGGTGTGATCTTGGCTCACTGAAGCCTCTGCCTCCCGGGTTCAAGCGATACTCCTGCCTCAGCCCCCCGAGTAGCTGGGATTATAGGAGGACATCACCACACCAGGCTAATTTTTGCATTTTTAGTACAGACAGGGTTTCACTGTGTTGCCCAGGCAGGTCTCGAACTCCTGACCTCAGGTGATCCACTCACCTCAGCCTCCCAAAGTGCTGGGATTACAAGCATGAGCCACTGTGCCCAGCCCCACATGCTTTATAATATTCCTAGGTACAAACCAGACAGATGGAAGGATACTGTAGCTTAGTGAGCCAAAGAGACTGAGTTAATTTGGTTATTTTAGCTCAATTTTCTTTTAACGATGATACATGCCTGAAACTTACTGATTTGGGGCCAGACCTTTAAATTGTAAAATGAAAATATGTGACACCCCCATGAAAAAAGGACCTTGGCCCTTCTGATATAGCTAATTCTGACACACAGATCATAATTGCTACTTGCCCCAGCTGCGATGTGGGTTAAAGAGTGGTAAAACTTGAAGTCAGATGATAAGTTGTATTCTTCGGGAAAGCTACTTAACATTTCTTTTTTTATTATTATTATTATTATTATTATTATTTGAGATGGAGTCTCGCTCTCTTGCCCAGACTGGAGTGCAGTGGCTCGATCTTGGCTCATTGAAACCTCTACCTCCCAGGTCAAAGCGATTCTCCTGCCTCAACCTCCCGAGTAGCTGGGATTACAGGTACCCACCACCATATCTGGCTAATTTTTAAAATATTTTTAGTAGAGACAGGGTTTCGCCATGTTGACCAGGCTAGTCTTGAACTCCTGACCTCAAGTGATCAGTCCACCTCGGCCTCCCAATGTGTTGGGATGACAGGCGTGAGCCACCGTGCTCAGCCAGTTGCTTAACATTTCTAAGCTTGTTTTCTCTTGTATAAAATGGGAGAAAATAACTCACGCAGAGATTCTGTGAGACCTAAATGAAAGGATGTGTTTGAAGCAAATCCCTTACCAGATAGCATATAGTAAATACTCAATAAATATTAACTCCTTTCCTTTTTGCTCATCCATAATATGGTATATAGAAATATTTTATAAATTACAAAGTACCATACAATAATTGTTTAAAAAACTAGTGATAACTAAAATTTGTTGACTGATTATTTGCAAAGATATTCCTTCCTAACAATTAATTTCAAGAAGTAGAGTATTTTCATACCATAAATTCAATGAATGATTTTAATACAGTGATTTTCAACTGGGAGCAATTTGGCCTCCCGAGGGTCATTTGGCAATGTCTGGGGACATTTTCGATCATCACAGCTTGGGGAATGCTACTGGTATTTAAGGAGGACAGGCCAGAGACGCTGTTAAATATCTTACAATGCATAGGACAGGCTCCCACAACAAAGAATTATCCAGCTCAAAATGTGAATGTCTCCACTGTTGAAAAACAGTTTTGGTGGCAAAGCCAGTTAGTCCGGTTTGTCTTCATGTCAATTGTATTGAGTGCCCACACACACATCAACATCTTTTAACCTTAAAGTATCCCCTTCTTAGCCTGTGAACCCTCAAAAGGAATGAGAAAATTCACTTCTAAGGTGACCTTGTTCTTAAGACGTTCAGGCATATAAACCATGAGCCTGTAATATCAATGCAAAGCTTGTGTTCTGCCCCAGAAAAGTCTAGAGAACTCTCTCACTAGACACTCTCCTCCACATCCCATTAAAAGGTGCATTTGGTACAGTGTCACCACTTTAAAAAACCTGTACAGTCCTGCCTGTCTCAAGCAATACTTAGTAAATCAAATTCCATGATACTCAGCTCATTTCATGATTCAACAATGAGGATGGAGCTCTTTCCGGTAGCGAAGATGATTGCTTCAGAGTAAGAACCTGACTTCATAGCAATCCTGAATCTTAATTTTAGAAATCAGAATGAGATAATTCACAGCTAGTGAAAAGACTGTTCAGAAACACTTCTGTTATTGCTAAGTAAATGTTCTTCCCAGCTATGAATCTAACAGAGGGTGGAGCTAGTAACCTGGGAAAATGGAGCTATTGATATTGTGCTGTTCAGCTTCTTCCTCTCCCACCGTCCCTGCTACTACTGCTGACGTCTTATCCCTGGCTCCATGAGAGCATCCAGAGGTCCTACAACGAAGTCAGAGCTGGGTCAGGGGCAAAGGATGCTGGGAAAGCTGTGTGCAACATGCAGTGGAGTTGTTCTAGAATGCAGTAATAATTATTCTATAATTTAGTTTGTATTTTCACAACACATTACTTTTTTTGTTTGTTTGTTTTTATTTTTGAGACAGAGTCTCACTCCGTGGCCCAGACTGGAGTGTAATGACATGTTCTAGGCTCAGTGCAACCTCTGCCTCCCGTGTTCCAGCAATTCTCCTGCCTCAGCCTCCCTAGTAGCTGGGACTACAGGCATGCACCACCAAAACGGCTAATTTTTCTATTTTTAGTAGAGGCAGGGTTTCACCACGTTGCCCAGGCTGATCGCTCTTGAACGCCTGACCTCAGGTGATCCCCTTGCCTCAGCCTCCCAAAGTGCTGGGATTATAGACATGAGACAACACATCCAGCTCAAAATATAACTTATTTGATCTTTCCAACAACCCAATGATGTAAATAAAATAAGTATCTTTAACCCTACTTTACAGATTAAAAGAAAAAAAAACCCTATAAAGGTTAAATGTTTTATCTTAAATCCTGCAACTATTAAGTATCTAGAGAGCCACGTACAGTGGCTCATACCTGTAATCTCAGCTCTTTGGGAGGCCGAGGTGGGAGGATCACTTGAGCCCAGGAGTTCAAGACCAGCCTGAGCAACATAGCAAGACCCTGTCTTTAAAAAAAAAAAAAAAAAAAATTAATTAGCTGGTTCCAGCTACTCAGAGGCCGAGATGGAAATGTGGCTTGAGCCCTAGAGTTCGAGGCTGCCATGAGCTATATGATTGCACCACTGCTCTCCAGGTTGGGCAATAGAACAAGACTCTGTCTCAAAAAAAAAAGCATCTAGGATCCAAGCTTTCTGTAATGGTTAATATTGAGTGTCAACTTGTTTGGAACGAATGATACCAAGTATCGTTCCTCAGTGTATCTGTGAAATATTGAGTGTCAACTTGTTTGGAACGAATGATAACAAGTATTGTTCCTCAGTGTATCTGTGAGGGTGTTGCCAAAGGAGACTAACATTTGAGTCAGAGGACTAGGAGACGCAAACCTACCCTCAATCTGGGTGGGCACCATCTAATCAGCTGCCAGCATGGCTAGAATAAAGTAGGCAGACAGAAGATGGAGGAGCAGACTTCTTGCTGAGCCTTCTGGCCTTCATCTTTCTCCTATGCTGGATGCTTCCTGCCCTCAAACACCAGACTCCAAGTTCTTCAGCTTTCGGACTCTTGGACTTACACCAGTGGTTTGCCAGGGGCTCTTGGGGTTTTGGCTACAGACTGAAGGCTGCACTGTCTGCTTCTCTACTTTTGAGGTTTTGGGACGTGGACTGATCCACCACTGGCTTCCTTGCTCTTCAACTTACAGACGGCCTATCGTGGGACTTTACCTTGTGATCATGTGAGTCAACTCTCCTGTATAAACTCCCTTTTATACATACATATATCCTATTAGTTCTGTCCCCTTAGAGAACCCTGACTAATACACCTTCCAACTCCTAAGAGTTCTTTACACTTAGAGTACACAAAAATAAAGTCTGTGCTCCTTTCCTTCCAGTTGTCTGCATTTACTTCCCTTTTCTCTGTTGTAGGAGTGCAAAAGAAACCTGAGACACTGACCCGTTGTAACCTGGCCTGCAGACTCCAGAAAAGGTGCAGAAATCCTTGACATAGCCTGGTGGTATTCTCCAAATCAGAAAGTATCTGCCCTGCAAAAATGCCTATGGGAAATCATTCATTTCCTAAAAACTCATTTTCATAACGTAATTAATCATCCTGGACAGATTTTTCAAAATTAGCCATTATTTGTTCTTGCCTAATTTCACCTATTACTGTAATTTAAACCATATTACTGTGACTTAATGTGCTTTTCTTCAGGATTATTACTTAAAACATTTGAAGACGGCTTGTTCCAAATTAGCAATGTCACGACCTGAATGAATGTACTTATTCCCTTCATTAACTCTCTTAGCTATTCATTCTTCCTTGGAAGGATCTTTCAGTTCCCTTAACTTCCTCTTATTTGAATACTCACTGTAATTGTGTTCATACAGAACATAAGGATTTTTTTTTTCCTTTCTGAGAAGGTACAGCCATCCTGTTCCAGTTATAGGAAGTTTTAATGAGGGTTTTAGGTGTGTGTATGTAGGGAGATAATTTTATTATTACTTTTTATTCTTGGAGGAGTTAAAAATTTCACACCCAGCTCTTAATATTATTAAAACTTAGAAATTTTTATATATAGCTACAAAATTGTAGCTTGTTTCTAGAACTGTGAAGAACAAAACCAAGAATGTAGTATTTCTGTAGCAGTGTGTGGGCCCTGAATTCAGAATACATACCTTCTAACTTCTGTAACCATAATCCAAAATTATGCTGTTACTCCTTTTTGCTACTGTACTTTGAAAATTCATAACTTCAAAGGCAGAGTAAAACTATGAGTGAGCAGATGTGATTCATTCACTTCTCCATAACGAGGGAGGCTTCAGCTGCGAAAACAGAAATATTCTGTTCTGGTATCTTCTACCTCTAGGAGAAAACTTTTTAATTATATTTTGAAGTCACTATGAACGTAGGAAAATTCAGCACAGATAAAGAAGGGTGAGGATGTCACTGGAGGAGACAGACAGTGCTTGAGCTCACCACCCCTTTGTTATGTCAATCCTTGTCTACCTTTGAACTATACCATCATGACTTCTCTTCTTGTAACTGAATGTTGAGTTTCTCATCTTCAATTTCTTTTCTTTTTTTTTGAGGCGGAGTCTCACTCTGTCGCCCAGACTGTGGTGCAGTGGCACGATCTTGGCTCACTGCAACCTTCGCCTTCTGGGTTCAAGCAATTCTCCTGCCTCAGCCTCCCAAGCTGTAATCCCAGCACTTTGGGAGGCCAAGGCGGGTGGATCATGAGGTCGATAAATCGAGACCATCCTGGCCAACATGGTGAAACCCCATCTCTACTAAAAATACAAAAATTAGCTGGTCGTGGTGGTGTGTGCCTGTAGTCCTACTTCCTTTTCTTTAAGCAGTAAAAACTTTATTGTTGTTAGCAATTCCTGCTTCAGTGAACAAGTTTACTGAGACCACATATGCCAAACCAAAAATCAGTCTCTCTCAATCACGCACAAACATACATTTTTTATTGTCAAATATTATTCACATATAAAATGTGTCCGGAGCCATAAGGCCCGGAGTTAGCTGACCTCTGTTGCTTGATCTCCGCAAAGCGGAGACAAAATGGCACATTTCCGGGTTCTTCATTATAAACTGTTCCCGCGCGCACCTAAACCTTTCCTGCGCACGCCCAAACCTTTCCCAGGCGCGCCGACCTTTTCGCGCCCAAAAAGATATGCAGCCTATGGCTCAGGTGCGATCCGGGGCCCGGGAAAATTACAAACCCATGGCGCATGCGCAATTGTAATTTGAGAAGACCGGCCCCCGTCACCGCCCTGGCCCAACCTCTTCCCCTGCCAGCCTATATAAGGCATCGCACCACCATTATTAAACGAGACTTGATCAGGCTATTTGTCTTGTCTCCATTTCTCGTGTTTTCTTGTCTCCTCCATTCCCACTCCCCCTTCCAGGGCCCGTTCGACCGTCCTGCGGGTCGGGACAAAAATGTACATGTATAGTTCAACAATTAGTTGAAGAAACATACACTGGTGCAACCACCATGTAGGTCACAAACTGGAAATTTTCTAGCACTGCAGCAACTGATCAGTGTAGTCCTTCCTACTCCCAACTCATCTACCCATTCAAGATCACTGCTATCCCAACTTACACTAATCATTTCCTGCTTTTATTTTTAAAAGTATAGTTTTACCATATGTACTTTGTTTTCTAAAAATTTTTTTTTGAGATAGAGTCTCACTCTGTCACCACACTGCAGTGCAGTGGCACGATCTTGGCTCACTGCAACTTCCGCCTCCCGGGTTCAAGCGATTCTCCTGCCTTAACCTCCTGAGTAGCTGGAACTACAGGTGTGCACCACCACACCCAGCTAATTTTTGTATTTTTAGTAGAGAGGGGGTTTCACCACATTGGTCAAGCTGGTCTCGATCTCCTGACCTTATGATCTGCCCACCTTGGCCTCCCAAAGTGCTGGGATTACAGGCGTGAGCCACCACGCCCAGCTGTTTTCTAAAATTTTTAATAAGATGCATCCATATTGTGTGCAAATTTAATTCATCCAAGTTCATTGCTGTATTAGATTCTACTTTATAAAAATACCACAAGTTGTCCTTTCTGCTGATATACCATGTGGGTTGTTTCCAGTTTGGGGCAATTTTATCAACACTACTGTGAACATGCTTGTACATGTATCTAGGGTATACCTTGGAGGGAAGCTTCTGAGTCATAGAGTAGGCATATCTTGAACATTACCATACAGTGTTAAACCATCTCCCAAAGTAATTGTACCAATTTAAACTCTTATCCATTTTACATGTGAGTTCTTGCAGTTCCACATTCTGGCCAACTCTTGATATGGTGAGATATTAAATTTTTTGTAATCAAATAGTTTAAAGAAAGGTAGCATTCTTACAACTTTTCTGTCAATACAAAATTATTTATCAAAATCTCTTTGATGGTCAATCTCTGCTACCATTTTCAACAAGTGGAGCTCCACATACCAAATGTCTAGATATTTAAAAGATGCCAAACTAATAAGCAGTGAAATTCAAAAGTCACCTATATGATGATATTGTAGGAGTATCTCATAGTGATTTTAATTTGCATTTCTCTGATCACTGATGAGATCGCTAATGAGTCCCTTTCATGTCTAGTGGTCATTTAGATTTCCCCTTTTGGGACAAGTGCCTGTTCAGGGTCTTTTGCCCATTTTTAGCATTCTCTATGTTTTTTCCATCATAGATGTTCTCTAAATGTTCTGAATACCACTCCTCTGTTGGTTATACAGTTGAAGATGTCTTCTCCAATACTTAGTCTATGTTTTCACTTATTTTATGATGTATTTAGAAATTATTAATTTCAAGGTAAAAAGTAATGAAATGTGGCCTATGGTTGAACAGAAACAGTCTGTAAAAGCAAACCTAGAGATGGCTCAGATACTGAGTTTATCAGACAGGGACTTTAAAATAACTATAATAAATGTATTAAAGGATCTAGTTAGTAAAAATGGACAACAGACATAAAACAGGTGAGTAATATCCAAAGAGAGCTGGAAATGATAAAAAAATTAAAATGTAGAAATAATAAGTACAGCAACAGACATGCGAATCATTCAGTGGTCTTAGCAGACTGGACATAACAGAAGAAAAAAAAGCTGGTGAGCTTGCAGACAAGTCAATTGAAATTATCCAGATTAACCTAAACAGGAGTGGAGGTGGGGAAAGAAGGTTTAAAAAAACAGTCTGAGTTCTGTGGGACAATAACAATAGTGGCCTAACATTGTACATGTCATTAGAGTTCCAGGAGGAAAAGAGAGAGAGTGGAACATGGGAAAAATCGGAAGAAATAATGGTTGAGAAATTTCTTTCTTTTTCTTTTTTCTTTTTTTTGAGACAGAGTCTCACTCTGTCACCCAGGCTGGAGCGCAGTGGTGTGATCTCAGCTCACTGCAACCTCTGTCTCCTCGTTTCAAGCAATTCTCCTGCCTCAGCCTTCCAAGTAGCTGAGATTATAAGTATGTGCCACGACGTCCAGCTAATTCTTGTACTTTTAGTAGAGATGGGGTTTCACACATGGCCAGGCTGTTCTTGAACTCCTGACCTCAAGTGATCTGCCCCCTTCAGCCTCCCAAAGTGCTGGGATTACAGGCGTGAGCCACTGCACCTGGGCATATCAGGAGTTTTAGAATTGGAATAGACACAGAGAAGAGCAGTTATGGAAAGGCCAGGGTTGGATCAGTGGAGAGGGGCCATGACTCTGGCCAGCTTATAACAGACCCATATATGGCAAGGAGATGGCCAAATGCCTCTTTGAGGCTATAGGTCAAGAGAGCTCCTTGTTCTGTGCAGCCAGCTGAGGTGAGTCAAGGCCTTTTTCTTTCTTTATCCCTGTTATTCCTGCTGCTCTAGTTTATAGTTCACAGCACATATAGTCCCAGAACATGTCCCTTTCCCCCCTTCCAATTATAGCATAGTGGAAAATGTGGGAACTCTCTTCAATTTTGCAGAATTTTCTCTCCCTTAGTTTCCAGTTTTTGCCCTTTTGTGTATCTTCTTGGGTAAGCTAATGCGAAAGTTGGAGAGGTCCCATCAGGCACATCTAGCCTGGTTTTCTTCACAAGTTTTTATTATTTAAATTTTCATGTAGACAGGGAAATGGGAAGAATTTCACAGGGAACATCCATATACCCACCAAATAATTCTACCTAAAGTATTATTTTAACTTATTAACAATAAATTTTAACTTGTATACCTGCTTTATAATAAATTTTAGTTTAATTCAAGCAGATTCTCATCATGCACATTCTCAGGACTTATAAGCCTTAGATAGACTTTAAAATATTAATTATAAAAAATTAACTAGAGAAACAAGAACTGGAGTATATGTCATTGCGCTACAAATGGTATGTCTGCATTATATTAATAAGTAGAGAGTTGAAGCAATCATTTCAATAACTTCTGTTTAAAAAATTTTTGTGATGGTTAGTTTAATAATTTTTTACAACTACCCACCTCGTTCCATAGATAAAAACTGGTCATAAGAGTTGAAAAGAGAAATAAAGTGATCCCAATATCAATTTGGGCACATATTGTTTCATGTAAAAATTCACCTAAAAATCAACCAGCTGTAGTGGCTCACACCTGTAATCCCAGCACTTTGGGAGGCCAAGGCAAGAGGACTGCTTGAGCCCAAGAGTTTGAGACCAACCCAGCCTGGGCAACATGGCGAAACCTTGTATCTAAAAAAAATACAAAAATTAGTCAGGCGTGGTGGCATGCACCTGTGATCCCAGCTTCTCAGGAGGCTGTGGTGGAAGGATTGATTGATCCCAGGAGGTCGAGGCTGCAATGAGCTGTGATCATGACACTGCACTCCAGCCTGGGTGACAGAGCAAGACCCCATCTCAAAAAAAAGACAAAAAAAAGGTAAAATATAAATCAATCTTGAAATTCACGGAATCTTCTTTTGTAGATTTTTTTTTTTTTTCTTTTTTTTACAGACAGTCTCATCCTGTCACCCAGGCTGGAGTGCAATGGCACAATCTCGGCTCACTGCATCCTCTGCCTTCCAGGTTCAAGTGATTTTCCTGTGTCAGCTTCCCAAGTAACTGGGATTATAGGTGCACACCACCATGCCTGGCTAATTTTTTTTTTTTTTTAATTTTAGTAGATACGGGGTTTCACCATGTTGCCCAGGCTGGTCTCAAACTCCTGAGCTCAGGCAATCCACCCATCTCGGCCTCCCAAAGTGCTAGGATTATAGGCTTGAACCACCGCACCCGGCTGATAATTTTTAAGAATACTATATAGTCACATAGTCTCATGGCAGATGATGAAGACAACAATCAGAAGATTCTTCTTGGTTTGTGATTCGTCATTTTCCAGTCCTTTCATGACCTGAGAGAAAACAACAGTAGCAGCAGCAAATGGACTTACTTCTTGCGAAGCCCAAGGATGGCCTCAAAGTTCTTTAAAAGGCCTGCTTAATTCCCGGCCTTCTTAAGAAGGGTATGTGTTAGCAAAGCCTTGGATGTAATGTTCCTAAACTTTACATTATTTCCCTTATAATAGCGTTTGAAACATCCCAGCCAAAGGACCACAAAGCAATCTTACTTCTATACGACAATTCCCCGCATATTGTTATTATTATTATTTTTTAATTGCATTTCCCTGGCACGCATTACAAAGAAGTTTTCCTACAAATCAAAACCAAAAGCTTGGACCAAGCCAAAGTGAGTTTCAACTTGAATCACCACCCACCTGGGCCTGCCTCAGGCTGGCAGTCCAAAGGGAAAATACTGCCTAAGCATATTACCAGCCTCTGGATCTGTCCCCTTCTCAGGTGTAGAGAACCGAGATTAATCGGGAGAGGTGACAAGGCAAATTTGACTGGAGATGAATTCTGGGAGGCAGCAGCGTTTAGAGTAGCCCAGCCATTTGGCAAGGAGTAGCAGAAATGACTTTTGATTGGAACAGTTTGAGAAAGAACAAGGTTGCTCATGATTCCAAACTGTTGCCAAAGCTTGCTGAAGTCTTTTAGCTAGAAATGCTTTCAAGACAACACTTTTCCTACTGGAGAAGCTTAAGACCTGAAAGCAAGCCAGATTTTGCTATGATGAAACTTGACAATATGTAAAATGTTAAAACATAGACTCGGGTTCAAGAA
Organism: Colobus angolensis palliatus; assembly: GCF_000951035.1. Taxonomy (NCBI): domain Eukaryota; kingdom Metazoa; phylum Chordata; class Mammalia; order Primates; family Cercopithecidae; genus Colobus; species Colobus angolensis. Next base: position 2,279,845 of record NW_012116188.1, read on the forward strand.
TGTACTTAAAACAAAAAGAAACCAGAATTGATCTGTTGTTGATTCTAGAGAGCCCTTTCAAATGTAGGTTCAATCATTTTCCAAATTAATTTTCAGTAAAAGGAAGAGTAGTTTTATTAGACAATTATTGTTCTTTCCTTTTTCCCATCGACTAGATTTTGCCAAGTAAGTAAATGGTGTTAGTTGGCTGAGTCTTTCTAGCTTTAATTATCTTTAACTCTAAAGCCTCTGGGATACTGCTTATTAAGAACAGATATTAATTATTCTCTACCCAAGGGCCTAGCACGGTGGTAGGTCTCCTAAAGTTGATGAAGAGGAGGTGTTGGTGTTGTACACCTTTCTGGGTTGACTCATGAACCCAGAAGCCTGGGAGACTATGTTGGCTGCTCTTGGGAGGTTTTATAGATGTGACTATTGGGAGAACTACGACAGAGTTTCCACCTGCCCCACTTAGTGGCTGGATAGATTGGGACAAGTTACTTAATCTCTAAGGCCCATTTCCTCATCTGCAAAATGGGGCTAATAGTAATGCCTATATCATAGAGCCATTTGTAGGATTAAATGCTAAAAATAAAGAGAGCAAAGTAAATGCTAAACATATGTCAGCCATTTTTATCAGACGTGTGTGCGCACGTCTGTGTGTCTGTATATGACTCATGTAACTCCATTAAGACCTATTTTTCTTTTGCCAGCAGGATTTCATTGCCAGCTTGAGTCAGGAAAATCATGTTTTTAAACTTCTCTCATGATTGTGAAAAGATCACAAAAAAAGAAGCAGCGAACTGGCCAGGCACAGTGGCTCATGTTTGTAATCCCAGCACTGTGGGAGGCCAAGGCAGGCAGATCACTTGAGGTCAGGAGTTGGAGACCAGCCTGGGCAACATGGTGAAACTCCATCTCTACTAAAAATACAAAAATTAGCCAGGCGTGGTGGCGGACACCTGTAGTACAAGTTACTCAGGAGGCTGCAGGAGAATTGCTTGAACCCGGGAGGCAGAGGTTGCAGTGAGCCAAGAACATATCACTGTACTCTAGCTTGGGTGACAGAGCAAGACTTCATCTCAAAAAAAAAAAAAAAAAAAAAAGCAGCAGAGGAAGAACGAAATCCCTGGGAATTGTCACTCCCAATGTCTTTTTCAGATCCCATAACCACTCAAGGTGATTTTATCAGACCAGGCACCTTTGGGAGGCCTCTTTGGAGCAGGCTTTGTGTGTTTTTCTAATGTTCCTCAACAAATATACAAAGCTTTGCTTTGAGAACACATGTCATAAATCCACAAAAAGAAATCCATCAAAAATCAAATTATGGATGTAAAAAATATTATGGAGACTTCACTAATGCATGGCTACTTACACAGTATTTATATTTATGAAGAGATCCTTGAAATAACCCAAAATGTTGACTCAAATAGGCACAACTTGAGCATGCTTTTAATCTCATTGGTGTCCATATGACACCGAGCTGCAATTTCATTTCAAATAAATTAGCAATAAATGAAATTACAAAATGTGGTTTCTGTCCCCAAATGGTGGTTTTTATTGCTTTCACAATTTTGCCAAGTACATTTTCAAGATAGAGACCTGTATACCCAGTGACAGTAAACAAGATCATTGGATATTAAGAAATTAGCTTCAGTGAAGGAGATCCAGATTCTTGGAAATTTTAATTTTCGCTTTTCCTGCTTTCTTTTTTTCTGTAAGAAGAATGTAATTAGTTTCTTGCTTCTATCTCCAGAGAAACATGAAAAGAGTCTTCATTTCACTGCCATTTGGAAGATGATGTAATGCATAGTTTGGATTCTGATCCTTGTGCAGACATTCAGAGCCACAGGGGAACCCAGCTCACAAGCTTTCAAATTCACAATATGCCCGCTGACATCATAGGCAATTATTTTATTGTTCCTTTGGCCAAATAACAGGAGAAATTTCAGACATTCAATATGACTTTACTAAATATTAACAACATCTCTGAGTATTTATAGCTCATTATATTCTGGTATCACCCACGGTGCTGAAAGAGAAGGGTTTTTTTTTTTCCTAGTTTACATAAATTCTTGATTTTCATCTTCTGAGACCTTACGTTGGACACAGCTATCTCATAATGTCATAGTTACCTTAATTTTACACACAGACAATGGCGTGAAACTAAAAGGTCCAATCACTCTAATGGTCCAGTCACTCTAATGAATTTATTTCTACGTAAATCCCCCAAATCTAATATTAATGTTTTGATTTTGCTGTAATGTAGATACTTCAGGGAAATAATAAAACCAAGAACACTTGACTTCAATTGTGTAGTCAAAGAAAGATCATTAATTTCTTAAAGCTGGAAATGCTCCAATGTATTTTAGACAAGTTTTACCAGGAGATTTCTATAAACATGAATACATTTCCTGATTATGCTCTATAGCACAAAGCTACTGTCTTAAAATATTTACAGAACACTAAAACTTTTAAAATTAAGAAACCAACCTTACCAACTGTTTGTTAATTGAAGATATTTAAAACAACAACAAAAATCTACAATTTACTACCCAGTATCATTTCACCTCAAACATCAACACGTAAAAACACTAAATCCTTGATCCCCTCCTGCCAACACAAACCTTTTCACTGATGTCATCCAACTTAATAAATGGCACCCACCATTTACCAAAAAATATTTGCTCAAGACAAAGCCTTAGAAGTCAGCCCTCTCCTTTATTTCTCCCATATCCAACATCCAATTTAAGAGCAAATGCCTTTAGCTCTGCCTCCTCCAATTCTCTCCAATCCAACCACTTCACACCTTGATTTGCTAACACTTGTAGTCTAAACCACTGATCTTTCTAGCCTGATTCACAGCAGTAGGTTCCCAACTGATCTCCTACTTCTGCTCTTGCACCTGATATTTAGTCTATATTCCATATATCTGTCAGAGTAATTTTTCAAAATATAGATTAGATTATTTCACCACCCAGCTCAAAATCCCCCTATGTCTTCTTTCACATTAGAATAAACCTGAGTTCTTTCCATGCCTTCCAGGGTTCTAAATGACCTGGCCTTTGTCTACCTCTCCAATCTAATGCTACATCATTCTTTCCCTCATTCATTCTGCACTACCCAAACTTACCTCCCTCCTCTTCCCAGGGCAGTCTAAGCATCCACTCACTCTAGGATTTGTCTGTGCGGTCCACCTAGCTGAATGCACTTGGGATATGCTCTTAGCTCATTCTCTCTCTTCATTCATACCTCTCCTCATGTTACCCAGTCTACCTTCCCACCTAAAATAGCGTGTTTTGTCATTCTCCAACCTAGTGGTTCTCAATGCTGGCTGTACATTAGAACCACCCAAAGTGCTTAAAAATCCACATTCCCAAGCTGTTCTCCAAACCAACTGGAATAGAATCCCTCCAAGTAGAACAGGATGTTTTAAAGCTTTCAGGTGTTTACAGTGTTAGGCCCCAGTTGAGTACCACTGCTTGAGCTCCTGGTTCTGCTTCATGTCTCTTCATAGCACTTACTACTATTGGCACGGCATTATATATCTGCCTTTTTCTGTATTCTAGAATTTGCTCTTGGGCTTTGAGCTAAGTCATATGCTGGGAACATAAGCAGCCTCCCTCCAGCCTCAGCCCCACCAACCCCTCACCGAGGGCCTGGGCTCCACCATCCAGCACTAGAAGAGTCCCTGGACTATACGCTTAAGCACTATTGTATTTTTGGCTTGGTGTGTATGCTTTTAATTGAGTAAAATTTCTGTTCTTTTGATAATTCAAGTAACTGTTTCACTTACTGTAGCTTTGAAAACAAAAATGTAAGAAAAAAAATTCCAATGACTGTGTTCTGGTTGAAGATTTCATTACCAAGGTGTTAATATCTGCCTTTTCCCTGTCATTTTGAGGAGGTATTTGACTCCTCCTCCTCCTCCCCTAATGGCTTGTAGGTTTTCCCATGTCATAATAAAGCTACATTTTATTCTGGAGGAAAAAAAAAGAATTTGCTCCGAATGTTTAGAGATGTTCTGTGTTTTGTTCGCTGTCAACTCCTTAGGACCTAAAACCGTTCTTGCAAATTTCATGTTTCTTATGTCCTTCCTCTAATGAAATTAATTTCATAATTTCTTGAGAAGAAGACAAGAGAAAATGGATATAATCCTTCTGAGGGCATGAAGATGTCAGGATAGCACATCTTTCCCCATCTCAAAAGGGAAACAGTGGTTTCCTTAATCTTTTGAACAAAGAAACTTCCTATTTCACCTCTAAGAGCAGAAAGTGGAACAGATGACAAGCTGTTTGTGAAGGTTGTGACTATCTTCATGTCAACAGGAAACCCAGGGCCCTTGTGTAACTCTGAAAAGAAGAAAGGTGTCTTCTACTCCTGATTAAGTCAGGTTCATCTGAAATAGAGGAGCCGGGCATTTCTTGGTGACTGGATAATCTTCTTTTTCTCTAGGTGCCATCCTGGGGAAATGGATTATTAAATAATCTATCTATTCTCAATACCTAATACACTTAAAGGAGAGTTAAGTCAATTTTCCTCACAAAAGGGAAAACCAGGCCAGAGAGTTCTTTTCAACACATTATACAAGTATACAATGAAAATAGCATTACAAAGACTACAACCTCACTTTAAATTTCAAATAGCGCAGGATTAAAATGTAGACATCTCCTAATTCTACATTATCCATTTCACTCCTCAAGGGCAAATACTATTTGCAGTTTGGGGTGAAACCTTCTAGACATGTTTCTATGTATATGTACATGCACACACACACACACACACACACACACACACACACACACACACACGCCAAATGAATTCCTCCATTCTGTGATGCCATCAAATGTAAAGCCCAGGAGTGAATTGGTGCCACTCCTCAAAGCTACTGTCCCCTCCCATTGCGTCCTCTCGCATTGTGCCCCAAGTGTAGGCACAGCCCAATCCCTTTCTCCACAGCAAGATTGATCAAGTAAGTGTTGGTTTGCATGGTGATACTGACATTTTTGAAGGATAACTGACAGGAATTACATCACATAACAGGCCAGAAAGTGAAACTAGATTATTGCTCTGGAACTGGACAGCCTAGGTTTGTATCCTAGCTTTTCTACTCACTAATGGCCCGCCTTTGAGAAAATTACCGAGGTATCTCAATTTTCTTATTTGTGAAATGAAGATAATAATAGTGCCTGCTGTACAGGGTTGTTCACAGAATTCTGTTACATACATGAGAAGAGCTTATAGCCATGCTGGGCAAGAATGACTGCCTGGCAAATGTTAAATTTGTTTTACTCTTCCAAAAATTCATGCATTATACTATAGGGCTGGAGTCAGCAAACATTTTCAGTAAAGGGTCACAGTTAATATTTTAGGCTCTCGGAGCCATATGGTCTCTGTCAAACTCTTCAACTCTGCACAGGGGAAAACAGCCCTAGACAATACGTAAGTGCATGGGTCTGGCATGTTCCAATAAAGCTTTATTTATGGACACTAACATTTGAATTTCATATAATGTTCACAAGTCATGAAATACTCTTTTTCAAAAATTTCTCAACCATTTTATGTAAAAACCATTCTTCACTCCTAGGCTATGCAAAACCAGGCAGTGGGCTGGATTTAGCCCTTAGGCTGTAGTTCACCAACAAATCCCCCCACTACCATGACAGTTGTCCCCACCTGGCCACTTCTGCACCCTCTTCTCCAGGTCCCCATCTCCCTGTTTTTGCTCATCTTTCCTCTATAGGAAAAAGCAAAACTCAGTAACCGGCTTTAAGAAGAGCCCTTTCCCATTAGGACACAGGGAGCATGGTCTCTCTGTCTCAGGCTCTACACTCCAGGTTGGGCTCTGCCCTCACCTTTGCAAACCAGAGGGACCAGGAAAAATGGTCACATGTGTTGTAGGAGGAAGCTCACTTTCTGTTGGAAACATATATTTTGGCTGCATAGCAGTTAGCTGCTTTAGTCTACCAACTTCTTTAACTTGTCCCTTGGTAATTGATATGGTCTGGATGTGTGTCCCTGTCCAAATCCCGTGTTGAACTGTAATCCCCAGTATTGGAGGTGGGGCCCGGTGGGAGATGATGGGATCATGGGGGGTGGATTTCTCGTGAATGGCTTGGCATGATCCTCTTGGTGCTGCTTTGCCACAGTGAGTGATTTCTTGCAAGATCTGACTGTTTAAAAGGATGGCACCTCTCTCTCTCTCTCTCTTTCTCCCTCTCTCTCTCTCACACACACCTGTTCCCACCATGTGAGACACCTGCTCCCCCTTCACTTTTTACCACAATTGTAAGTTTTATGAGGACTCCCCAGAAGCACATGCTCTGTTATGCTTCCTGTACAGCCTGTGGAACCATAGGCCAATTAAACCTCTTTTCTTTATCAATTATCCAGTCTCAGGTATTTTTTTATAGCAATGCACAAACCAGCCTAATACAGTAATGAATGTCTATATTACATAGTTTCCAGGTTCCAGGTTTGCACTATTACAAAGAATGCTGAAAGAACTCTATGAGGGGGGAACAATTCAATCCCATTTGACAGATGAAGGAATGGAAGCACAGAAATTTGGAAGTAATTTGGCTAATCTCACACATAGTTACGATGGAAGCTACTATGATCCCACTTCCTGGATACAACTGACTGACCTCCAAGAGTGGTCCCCTGAGCCAAGATGTTGTTACTGTAGTAATTCATTTCCTTGCACCAGTTGACTGGTCTATAAGCAGGCACATGGCCCATGCTAAGCCAATCAGTGTCCTTTCCCTAGAATTTTAGAACTGGACTTGTGAAACTCTTAAGATTCAAACTTGGGTCTACTAGCAGACTTCTGGAGAAAAATTCACCTGTTTTCAAAAAGAAGGAAGCCAAGACAGGCAAAAAAAAAAAAAAAAACAGTTAAACCGTAAGAATCTTGTGGGCAAACAAGGCTTGGTTCCAGGTGTCCTTGAGGCCCAGCTATCCCCCACATCTTCCAGAAGCTAAGTTGTTTTATAAGAGTCCACAGTATATATTTAACAAATTACTGATATGGTTTGGCTCTGTGCCCCCACCCAAATCTCACCTTGAATTGTAATCTCCATAATCCCCAAGTGTCAAGGGCAGCACCAGGTGGAGGTAATTGGATCATGGGGGTGGTTTCCCCCACGCTGCTCTCATGACAATGGGTGAGTCTCATGAGATCTGATGGTTTTATAATCTTCTAGCATTTCCCCTGCTTGCACTCACTCAGTCCCGCCACCCTGCAAAGGTGATGCCTGCTTCTCCTTTGCCTTCTGCCATGATTGTAAGTTTGCTGAGGCCTCCCCAGCAATAAGGAACTGTGAGTCAACTAAAATGCTTTCCTTTAGAAATTACCCAGTCTTGGGCAGTTCTTTACAGCAGCATGAGAACGGACTAATAGAATTATTATTATTACTATTTTTTTTTTTTTTTGCGACAGAGTCTCACTCTGTCACCCAGGCTGGAGTACAGTGGTGTGATCTCGGCTCACTGCAAGCTCCGCATCCTGGGTTCATGCCATTCTCCTGCCTCAGCCTCCCGGGTAACTGGGACTACAGGCACCTGCTACCACGCCTGGCTAATTTTTTGTATTTTTTAGTAGAGACAGGGTTTCACCGTCTTAGCCAGGATGGTCTGGATCTCCTGATCTCATAATCTGCCCGCCTCGGCCTCCTAGAACTACTTTTTAAAGTGATTTTATTTAAAAAAAGACTTTCCTTAACTTTACCCAAGAGAATTCTAATTAAGTAAATTAATCAGCTGGTGGTACTGTAAACATAAGAAGACAGCCATCAGGATAAGGACTATTTCTCTGAAAGCCATTGAAAGTGTAATACATTTGTAAACAAAATAAATTTCTATGCCCCCAACTGACTAAATGGATCCTTTCTTGGCCAAGGGGACCCCAGAGAAATCTGAAAACCTGAGTTCATGACATGAAAGGAGGTTGGACACACCTTATTATACCCCCTCCCTTTTGGAGTTTAGACGCAACTGACCAACATACAATAAATTTTAAAATAAATTAACAAAATAAAAGTGATAACTTTTAATAAAAATCATAAAATTAAATTAATAAAATAAAATTTAATTAATTAAAATAAATGTAAAATTAAATAAAATTCAAATAGAGATCACAAGACTGAAAAAACAGACTCTTTGTAGCAATAAGCTACCAAATTCCAACCTGACTCTGGTATACGATTGCAGGACACATAGCAGATCCCGAGAGAAATCAAAATATTTTAACCCAAAATATATTTATTTCACATATTATGAAATTGCCCCACAAAGCTGTCTGTTGTGGGGGAAATTTGCATCTGTAGAGAATCTCCATTAATGCAGACAGGCCTTCCCTTTCCAGGCCTTTCCTGGATCTAGGAGAGATTAACCAAGCATCTGGTACCTCTAAAGATATGAAAAGAGACGATAACCATCTATTCTCTCTGAAGCCTGCTACCTGTGAGATTTCATCTACTTAACAAGAACTTTGGTTTCCATAAGCCTCCTTAACTCAAAACATTTTTTTCCTACTGATTTCAAGTCTTTAGACAATGCTTAACTCTTTCAACCAATTGCCAACCAGAAAAATCTCTGAATCTACCTATGACCTGTAATCCTCCCCAACCCCACCCCTCATCTCACTGCCCTCTTCAAGATATCCCCCCTCCTTGGGCTGAGCAAATGTTTACCCTCCATGTATTAATTTAGTATTTTACCTGCAATTCCCATCTCCCTAAAATGTCTAAAACCAAACTATAACCCAATTGCCTAGGGCACTCTCTCTCAGACGCTCTCAAGACTGTTCCCTGGGCCACGGCCACACATATTGGCTTGGAATAAACCTCTTTAAAATACTCTACAGAGTTTGAGGTTTCTTTCCATCAACAAGTTATAGACTCAAGACAAGTATTTCTACTGAACAGCCAAAACAAAGTACATTTAGCAAACCAAGAAGCACATTCTATTAGCCATGGCATAAAAATAGACAAAAATAAAGCCACCAGTGTTGCAGAATTTTCTTTGCTAAAAATAAAGAGGGAAAAATATAGAGAAGTAAAGTAGGAATAACAGATCCCCATCACCAAGAATAAACCATTTAGGCTCTTTTCTGTAACCTCCAAAGTTTTATGTAAAATAAAAGAGGTAGCCCAGATAACTGACTAGCTCCCTACTATCTGTAAAATTCTTTAGCTCTGATGTTAAAAAATGTCAACAGTTATTTACAAAATTTTTAAAGTCCTGAAAGTATGACAAAGATTATTTTCATACTAAACACAACTGCCAAAAATGGAGATCTTACAACTGGCTTAGCTGCAACAACACTTCAGAATACTTTTATTGGTTAATTAGTTTGTGTTGATGATAAATTATTACCAGCTCTTAGAAGCGAACTGTGAAGTCTAAGATATAGCCTATGCTTTTTAGATACTAAAAATATACAAAACTGTTATGTGATGATTCAAGAAAGCAAAATCAAATTGCTGTCATTTATTTCTGTATGGCTTTTAATTTAAAATTGCTACTCAGCTCAAGATCCAACTCATATTTATTTTTGTTTTAAAATGCAGTTCATTTCACACCAATAATTCACTTTATTATGAATATTTTCTTTACTGTGATTCAGTACTATATATATATATATATATACACACACACACACACATGCACACACACATATATAAAATTAGGGTAATGATTACAAAACATTTTTGACAAGTACAGAAAATAGTAATGTTTTCCAGCTGCTACATGGTATGTCACCAAAAGAACCACTGGCCCCACAGAATAAGGCAACACCTATGCAAGTACGTGACAGAAATCTAAATATCTAATGAATTAATTTTGATCACTGACTTATAGATTTTTGTAAATGTTCCCATATGTTGTTTAAATTGCCCATTATCCAAGTTAGTGCCTGAATGTTGTCACTTTCAGAGCTTCACTCTGGAGAGTTTTAAAAATTGTAATTATTTCAATGTATTTGTGTGCAATGTACTGTCACTGCGGAAAAAATAAAACTACTGCCTTGCCTAATAAACTGTTTCTAGATATCTAATTTTTGAAATTAAATTTAGAGTTCTGAAGTCTCTTTCTTTTATTGGCTCTAGTGGTGCCATGGCAAGGTATATTGTTGCTTTGGTAGACGTGTGCTAAAGAGTCAAAACGGAGAAATATATCTAAAGACCTCAAATTCAGACTACACACTGCTGAAAGGAAATGCAGAATGCTTCACAACTTGAATCTTCAAGCTCGGAAAGCACTGCAGATTGTCCATATTCTCGGAGGCTGCCATAGCATAAGCCATCTGTCCCCACCCCATTCCAGTCTTCCCAGGGATTGTGCTGGGAGGAGAGAGCTCAGCCAGGACAAAGCACAAAAACCTGAGAAACTCTTTCTAGGTGAATCCATTTCACTGGCCTGGCATAAAAGTAAAGATCAGAAAGCCTTCCTATAACTAAAACAATTGTTCTAAATACTATAAATATGAATATAGTTATTTTGCTGTTTAGAAAACAATACTTATAATTTATTGACTCCTTGCAAAGTACCAGCACTACCTCAGCTCCTCAGAGGCAAGTACTCTACTCTTCCATTTGACTTGTCCAAGGTTACACACCTAATGCACTGTCGACCCGGGATGTGAACACAGGTACCTGACTATACAACCTGTGCCCCTGACAGTGCACAATGCTACTCCTGAAATGACCAAACGTAAAGGGCTTGATTTATTGGTACAAATGATACAAACCTAACTTCCTGTGTTCTTGTCCTAGGCTACATTATCAGGATGTAACTAAGCAGCCTTTTTGGCCTGAGATTCTTTTAGTTCTATTAAAGTTTACACACCCTCCAATTCTTATTTTACATGCAAATACCACACAATGAAAATTTTGAGAAAAAATAGGGCTTATGTCATATAGCTCTCCCTTTTACAGTATCAGCAAAACAGTCATCAAAGAATCTGCTCTGCTCTCCCCTGACCAAACCCTCAAGTCAAGGATGGGAAACAGGGGCTCAAGAGCCATGAGTTTTGTATGCCCATGTTTATAACAGCATTAGTCGCAACAGCTAAAACATGGAAGCAACTCAAGTGTCTGTCAATGTTTGAGGGGTATGCAAAATGTGGTATATACACACAATAGAATACCATTCAGCCTTTATAAGAAGGAAATTCTCACATAGGCTAACACACGGATGAAACTTGAGGATATCATGCTAACTGAAATAAGCCAATCACAGAAAGACAAATACTGTATTATTCCACTTGTCTGAGGTATTTATTTAGAGGAGTTAAAATCATAGAGATAGACAAGAGAATGATGCTTAGATTGGGGCTGGGGACAGGAAGGAATAGGGAGTGGCTTAAGAGATACAGAGTTTCCGTTTTGCAAGATGAGTGGTCTGGAGATGGATGGTGGTGATGGTTGCACAGCCTTACACCACTAGACAGTACATTTAGAAACGATTAAGATTGTAAATTGTATGTGTATTTTACCACCATTTTTTTAATTGGGAAAAAAATTAGAAAGAAAAGAGGAGCCCTGGCACAAAATTGTTATCTATAACGATTAGCTAGACGGATTGATCCCCTTCCTTCTGCCCCACAGACCTCCCCATTTTGTCAGTAGCAGGTAGCTGAGGCAGCTGCTTCAGGTTGGAGAAAAGTGTGGATTTTTAAGCTGGAGAGGCAGGGCAGGGCCTTTGTGAATGGCATTGTCAAAACAGTCCAAGGAGCGACCCCTAAGGATGCGGACCTGGCATTCCTCATCCAGTAAAACATCTGGTTCCTCCTCCATATCCTCGGAGACAGACCTCACACAAATACAAGACCCGAGTCAACAATTACCACACAGATGAGAAAAGCCAATGTCATAAAAGAGACATACTCAACTTAATCAACAGAAGTTACTCCCTAGGGGAAAATGTTAATAGAGCAAACAAAATGAGCCTTTAATAAAAGTAAAATTAATATCCTCAGGAGGATATCATAACTGTAAAAATACAACTACAAAACAATTTGAGATCCTAGAAATATAAAAATACCACTCACTATTAAAGTGAAACTCAATACCTGGGTTGAATGATAGAATTGACATGACTGAAGAGCATGTTCACAAAGCTGAAAGATCGAACTGATTACCTTGCCCTAAATGCAGTGCAATGGAATGAATGGGTGGTAAACACAAAATAAAAACTAAGACTTCAGGGAGAGTTCCAGAAGGTCTTGCATCCATCTAACTAGAGTTCCAGGAGAGAACAGAAAGTATTGAAAAATATAATAAAAGTAATGATAGAAGAATATTCCCAAGAATATCAAAAGACATGAGTCTTCAGATTGAAAGGGATACTGAAATGTTTTTTTCAACCCTGCTCCTTCTGTAAAGACTACTAAAAATTGATGTAGATGAAAACAACCATAGATATGTTCTTGTGAAATATTAAAGCGTAAGAACAGTATCTTCAAAGCCTTCAAAGAAGGAAAATAATTATCTGCAAAAGAGGAGGAATCAGATAGATATTAGATTTTACCATCACAATGCTGGATGCAAAAAGATATTAGAGCAAATTTTCAAAGTAGCAAGTGAAAATAAATTTAAATCTAATTTAAATTTGAATGTGAACAACTCAAATATCCACCATAATAGAATGATTAGATGAGCTATGCTATATCCTCATTGTGGGACATTTTTTGTGACATTATGCAGCAGTTAAATATGACATCTCTGAAATACACTGTTAGTGAAAAAGCAAGCTTCAGAAACATAATATGCCAGACATGGTTCAAGTCATCTCTAAGATACATTGTTAGTGAAAAAACAAGCTATAGAAATATTTATATATATCAGTCATGGTTCAACTAAAGAAACAAAATCAGCAGGAAATACATATTAAGAGATTTATTGCAAGGAATATGTGTATGCAGTTGTCAGGCTGGCTAGGCAGTCTGAGAACCACAGGGCAGGCCATCAGGGAGAGAAGTCTGGAACTGTCAGGCACAAACTGATACTGCTATCCACAGGAAGAATTCCTTTTTCTTCAGGGAAGACTCAGCTCTGCTCTTAAGAACTTTCAAATGACTGAAACAGACCCATCCAGATTATCTAGGACAATCTCCCTTACTCAGAATCAACAGAATATGGATTTTTTTTTTTTTTTTTTTTTTTTTTTTTTTTTTTTTT
>NW_012116188.1:2293262-2330837 GCF_000951035.1 Colobus angolensis palliatus
CCCAAAGTGCTGGGATTACAGGCTTGAGCCACCGCGCCCGGCCCAGAATATGGATTTTAATCACATCTACAAAAATGCCTTTACAGGAACACACCTAGGTTAGTGTTGATTGAGTAAGTGGAAACTGTACCTTAGCCAAGTAGACACATAAAACTGACAATCACAATCATATGTATATATATGCACCATGATCCAGATGCAGTGTGTGTATGTGTGTGTGTGTGTGTCTGTGTGTGTAGACAGAGTTTGGGAAAGATTCACATGAAATAGCTAACAATGGTTACTATTCAGGAACAGAGTGAAAACTGGAAAGGAAAGTTCAGGAACACTGTGAAAATGGAAAAGAGAAGTGGTCTAGGGCAAAGAAGAGACTCATTTTCTGCTCTTTATAGTTTCAATTTTTAAACCTTTTTACCACTAGATCATATAATGAATTGTGCGTTTGTGTGTGTGTATGTGTGTGTATGTGTATTTTTTTAAGAGACAGGATCTCACCCAGGTTGGACTATAGTGTCACAATCATAGCTTACTGCAACCTCTAACTCCTGGGCTCAGGCAATCCTCCAGCCTCAGCCTCCCAAGTACCTAGGACTACAGACATACACCACCATACCCAGTTAAACCTTTTAATTTTATTTTAGCAGAGACAGGGTCTTGCTATGTTGCCCAGGCTGCTCTGTAACTGCTGGCCTCAGGTGATCCTCCAGCCTCGACTTCCCAAAATACTTGGATTACAGGCATAAGCCACTGTGCCCAACACTATATTTTTAGCATCTATAAAAATGTATGTCTACCTCTTGCCAACAAGTGGTTTATAATGAGATTAAAAACATTAGTAACATGCCTGTAAGTCATCTACAATGATGTAAAAACATTAGTAATATGTCTGTAGGTAAAGAATGAATATAATCCACCAATTTCAATGCCAACTGATTTTTTTTTTACAGAGCTGTCATTTTATTTATATGGATATTCTTTTCAGTGTTAGTAAAGACACCTAAAGTCCAGTTTAAAAATTAAATAAAAATATATAAATAATAAGAATCTTTTTTTTCCCAGTAAGCCAGGAACCTAGTCGTACCTCTAATGAGTGAGATATATTCTCTCTCTTAGGTCGCAGGGGACCTGCTTTTTAGCATTCCAATCTAAGACTTCAAGTGGCCTCCCTAAGCACCTAGCTATAGACAAAGTGAATTAAACAATATGAGAAATCCAGCTCATTAGGACCCAACATGCTGTACTCAGAACTACAGAGTCTCACCTCATCAGACTCGAGAATTCACCATAACACAGATGCAGAACAAAGGTCATTGTTGCACAACTGAAGATGGCTCTATCTTTTGCATTCTGAATGTACACAGTATAATCTCCTTTGATGTTTCTGGTTAATTTACAAGGTCAGGGTTTTCCAAAGGTTACATTCTAGATTTATATGGGTGTCCTGGGATTAGGCTGCTCAATATACTTCAACTGGTTTCTTACCAGGTTTCATCCAAAAGCTTCTCCAAGTGTACCCTCTCTGCTTAGACTGTAAAACAAAAGCAAGGCAGGAGGGGGCTAAGAAAAACAGTAGAAATTAATCAGGGCATAGATAGAAACATCAAATTAGAGCTCATTCAGAGCTCCATTTATTTCTCTTTCATATTTATTAAATTTTTTTGAGACAGAGTCTCGCTTTGTCACCCAGGCTGGAGTGCAAAGGCATGATCCTGGTTGTCTCCTATCTCTGCCTCCCAGGTTCATGTGATTCTCTTGCCTCAGCTTCCTGAGTAGCTGGGATTATAGGCACCTGCCACTATGTGCGGCTAATGTTTGTATTTTTAGTAGAGACGGGGTTTCACCATGTTGGCCAGGCTGGTCTTAAACACCTAACCTCAGGTGATCCACCCGCCTCAGCCTCCCATAGTGCTGGGATTACAGGCATGAGCCACCACACCCGGCCTATTTCTCTTTTTTAAATTTTTGTTTTCATTTTAGACTCAGAAGGTACATGAGCTGGTTTGTTACAAGGGTATATCACACACTGCTGAGGTTTAGGCTTCTATTGATCCCATCACCTAGATAGTACACATAGTACCCAATAGGAAGTGTTTTAGCCCTTGCCACCTCCCTCTCTCCTTTTGGAGTCCCCAGTGTCTACTGTTCCCATCTTTATGTCTGTGTGGACCCAAGATTCAGCTCAGTTCCCAGTTATAAGTGAGAATTAGTGGTATTTGGTTTTGTTTCCACATTAATTAGCCTAGGATAATGGCCTCCAGCTGCATCCACGTTGCTGCAAAGGACATGATTTCATTCTTTTTATGGCTGTGTAGTACTCCATGGTGGATATGTACCACATTTTCTTTATCCAATCCACTGCTGATGGGCACCTAGGTTGATTCCGTGTCTTTGCTACTGTGAATAGTGCTGCAATTAGTATATGAGTGCATGTGTATTTTTTACAAAATGATTTATTTTCCTTTGGGTGTATACCCAGTAATGTGATTGTAGCATTGAATGGTAGTTCTATTTTTAGTTTTTTGAGAAATCTCCAAACTGCTTTTCACAGGTGTTTAACTAATTTGCATTTCAACCAACAGCATGTAAGTATTCCCTTTTCTCTGCATCCTCACTAACATCTGTTATCTTTTGACTTTTTACTAATGGCCATTCTGAAGCATGTGAGATGGTATCTCATTGTGGTTTTGATTTGCATCTCTTTGATGATCAGTGATATTCTATATTTTTTCATGTGTTTGATGAATACCATCAAATTTAATATCTTTAGCCCTTCCAATGAATAAATCTCCCCTACCCAACAGAAAGAATAATTAGTCTTTCACATAACTAGGCTGGTTGAAACTAGCCATTTTTAACAACTTTTTTTTCATGTGTTACCTACTGAAATACAGTTCAGTGCGTATTGTTTGGGGTTAATACCAGGAGTCTAGAGATGACTAAAGAAACCATCTTCATTTTTCCATACTCTAAGAAAGACCTCCATGCTTTCTTCACACTAATTTGCTTGCACCCAATCATTCTTTTGCCTTTGGAGACTGAACACTTTTCAGTGGATTGTTTTTCCCATCTCCATGCTCTTGCCACTGAGTAAAGGGAATGAAGAAATGTCAACAACTGGTAACAATGCACCCCTTTACCATAGATGTTCTATTTCACTCCCAATTGGAGCTGCTATGGTTTGACTTTTTGTCCCCTCCCAAACTCCTGTTGAAATTCAATAGCCATTATAGCAGTATTAAGAGGTGGGAACTTTAAGAGGTGATTAGGCCATGAGGTCTCTGCCCTCAAGTACAAATTAATGCCATTATGGTGGGATTGAGTTATTTATAAAAGGATGAAGTCAGCCCCCTTTTGCCTCTCTTTCTCTTACTTTTTCATTGCCTTTCCACCATGGGTGCAGAAAGAAGGCCCTTGCAAGATGATGGCCCCTTAATCTTGGACTTCCCAGCCTCCAGACCCATGAACCAACATATTGCTGTTCATTATAATTACCCTGTCTGTGGTATTCTGCTATAACATCACAAAATGAGTTAAGATGGGAGTAAATTACAATTCAATTCTGACACAAACAATCCAGAGTTAGCATAAAACTCAACAGGTTTTAAAATTCAGTCACAAGTGGGGTCTGCAGTCACTCACATTTCTGACCAACTGGCTACAAATTCAGAGTTTTCACAACCTTCTCAGGTTTGACAACTTACTGGAATGACTCAAAGAACTCAAGAAAGTGCTATACTTATTATTACGGTTTTATTTTAAAGGATACACATAGGGCAAGGTCTGGGAGAGTCCAGGATATGAGCTTCCATGCCCTATCCCCATAGAGTCAGGCTATGTCACCCTCCCAGCACATTGATGTGTTTACCAACCAGGAAGCTCCCCTAAGCCTCAGTGACCAGAGTTTTTATTGGAGTTTCATTACTTAGGCATAATTGATTAAACCATTAATCACTTAACTGAACTCAATCTCCAAACTCCTTCCCCTCCCTAGAGGTAAGGTGGCTCAAAGTTCGAGCCCTCTAATCATATTCCTGGTCTTTTTGGAGGCCAGTTCCCATCCTGAAGCTATCTAAGGGCCCACCATGAGTCATCTAATTAGTATAAAAAAACCACTCCATCACTCAGAAAATTCCAAGGCTTTTGAAGCTCTTTTCAGGGAACCATGGGCAAAGACTATACATGTTCTTTTTTTTTTTTTTTAAGAGACATAGTCTTGTTCTGTTGCCCAGACTGGAGTGCAGTAGCACAATCATAGCCCACTGCAGCCTCAAACTCATAGGCTCAACTTAATACATTAGTTAAAAATTAAAAATGAAAAAGTCACAGTGAAACATCAGAGTATTCAGAACAGAGAAGAATTTTAAAAGCCCTCATTCTTAAAATGATGGATTACCAGGAGTCCTAGGTAGAGCAATAAGAGAAAGAAAGGGCATCCAAATTGGAAAGAAGTAAGTCAAATTATCTTTGTTTGCAGATGATATTATTTTATATTTGGAAAAACCTAAAGACTCTACCAAAAAAACTGTTAGAACTGATAAATAGATTCAGTAAAGTTGCAGGATACAAAATCAACATACAAAAATTAATGGCTTTTTTTTTTCTTTGAGACGGACTGTTGCTCTTGTCACCCAGGCTGGAGTGCAATGGCACGATCTCAGCTCACTGCAACCTCCACCTCCAAGGCTCAAGTGATTCTCCTGCCTCAGCCTCCCGAGTAGCTGGGATTACACGTGCCTGCCACAACGCCCAGCTAATTTTTGTATTTTTAGTAGAGAGGGGGTTTCACTACGTTGGCCAGGCTGTTCTCCAACTCCTGACCTCAGGTGATCCACCTGCTTCAGACTCCCGAAGTGCTGGGATTACAGGCAAGAGCCACCATGCCCAGCCAAACAACAATCTGAAAAAAAATGTTTTAAGTAATCTTATTTATAATAGACAAAATAAAATGCCACGAATTAACCAAAAAAGTGAAAGATCTCTACAGCGAAAACTATAAAACATTAATGAGAAAAATTGAAGAGGACACAAAAAATGGAAAGATAGTCCATGTTCATTGATTGAAAGAATCAATATTGTTAAAATGTCCATATTACCCAAAGCAATCTACAGATACAATGCAATCCCTTGACATCAATGACATTCTACAGTCCACATCAGTCAATCTACAGATACAATGCAATCCTAAAACATCAATGACATTCTTCACAGAAATAGAAAAAACCACAAAAAGACTCACAATAGCCAAAGCTAGTCTGAGGGGAAAAAAAAATGAAACTGGTGGAATCATATTACCTGACATCAAATTGTATTACAGAGCTCTAGGAGCTGAAACAGCATAGTACTGGCACAAAAACCAATGGAACAGAATAGAGAACCCAGAAACAAACCCACACATCTACAATGAACGCATTTTTGACAAAGGTGCCAAGAACATACACTAGGGAAGGGACAGTCTCTTCAATAAATGGTGCTGGGAAAACTGGATATCCATAGGCAAAAGAAGGAAAATAGAACCCTATCTCTTGCCATATACAAAACCCAAATCAAAATGGATTAAAGACATAAAACTAAGACCTCAAACTATAAAAACACTAAAAAGAAACTTTCAGGAAACTCTCCAGGACGCTGGACTCAGCAAAGATTTCCTAGGAATACCCCCAGTCACAAGCAACCAAAGCAAAAATTTGACAAATGAGATCACATCAAGTTAAGAAGCTTCTGCACAGCAAAGGAAACAATCAATGATGTGAAGAGACAACCCAAAAAAATGGGAGAAAATATTTGCAAACTATCCATCTGACAAGGGATTAATAACAAGAATATATAGGAATATACATAAGAATATATATAACAAGAATGTATCAATCAACTCAATAGGAAAAAATCTAATAATCTGATTAGAAAATGGGAAAAAGATCTCAACAGACATTTCTTAAAAGAAGATATTCAAATGGCAAACAGGTAGATGAAAAGATGCTCAGTATCATTGATCATTACAGAAATGCAAATTAAAACTACAATGAGATATCTATCATCCCACCCCAGTTAAAATGGCTCATATCCAAAGCTGGATGTGGTGCCTCATGCCTGTAATCCCAGCACTTTGGGAGACTGAGGTGGTCAGATCACTTGAAGTCAGGAACTCGAGACCAGCCTGGCCAACATGGCGAAACCCTGTCTCTACTAAAAATACAAAACAAAAATTAGGTGGGCATGGTGGTGTGTGCCTGTGGTCCCAGCTACTCAGGAGACTGGAGGAGGTGAATTGCTTGAATCTGGGAGGCAGAGGTTGCAGTGAGCCAAGGTCACACCACTGCACTCCAGCCTGGGCAACACCACGAGACTTCATCTCAAAAAAGTAAATAAATAAAAATAAAATAAAATGACTTATATTCAAAGACAGGCAATAACAAATGCGGGAAGGATGTGGAGAAAGGGGAACACATGTACACTGTTGGCAGGAATGTAAATTAGTGCAACCACGATGCAAAACAGTTAGAGGTTCCTCAAAAAACTAAAAATAGAGTTGCCATATGATTAATCCCACTTCTGGGTATACACCCAAAAGAAAGGAAATCAGTAAGGAGATAGCTGCACTCTGATGTTTACTGAAGCACTATTCACAATAGCCAAGATTTGGAATTAGCCTGTGTCCATCAACAGATGAATGAACAAAGAAAACATGGTATATATACAAAATGAAGTACTATTCAGCCATAAAAAAGAATGAGATCCTACCATTTACAACAACATGGATGGAACTGGAGGACATGATATTAAATGAAATAAGCCAGGCACAGAAAGACAAACTTCACATATTCTCACCTGCTTGTGAGAGTTCAAAGTTAAAACAATTGAACTCATGGAGATAGAGGGCAAAATGATAATTACCTGAGGCTAGAAACGGTAGTGAGGCAGGGTGGGAGTGGGGATGGCTAGTGGGTACAAAAATATAGTTAGGTAGAATAAATAAAATCTAGTATTTGGCAGCAAAGCAGGGTGCCCACAGTCAACAATAATTTATTGTACATTTAAAAATAACTAAAAGAGTATAACTGGATTGTTTGTAACACAAAGAAAGGATAAATGCTTGAGGTGATGGATACCCCATTTACCCTAATATGACTATTGCACATTGTATGCCTATATAAAAATATCTCATGTAGTCCATAAATATGTACACCTACTATGTATCCACAAAAATTAAAAATTAAAATATTAAGGCTGACTGCAGTGGCTCACACTTATAATTTCAGCACTTTGGGAGGCCGAGGCCGGCGGATTACCTGAGGTCAGGGGTTCAGGACCAGCCTAGCCAGCATGATGAAACCCCATCTTTATTAAAAATACAAAAATTAGCCAGGCATGGTAGCACATGGGGCTTGTAAGCCCAGCTACTCAGGAAGCTGAGGCAGGAGAATCGCTTGAACCCGGGAGGTAGAGGTTGCAGTAAGCTGAGATCATGCCACTGTACTCCAGCCTGGATGACAGAGACTCTGTCTCAAAAACATATATTAAAATATTAAAATGGCAGATTAACTATAAAGAAATGGCCATCACATGGGTAGTACAGCACATACAAAAAAATAAGCAAAAATGAATGCTAAAAGATCATGGAGAAATATCTTCAATGTACCTAAAGAACTCTGAAACTAAACTTCTACATATAATAAACTATCATTGAAGGAGGAAGATCATTAAACGAATATCCAGATATTAAACAACACTTTATGCCTCAATGACATTTGCAAAGAAACTACAGAAGAATAAGCACCAGCCACAAAACTGATTCAAGGAGGAGGGAGGGAAATGCAATGGTGAGCAAATCAATTTGAAAGCATATTGCTGAACTGAATTATTAACTGTGAAAAAAATAACCGCAATAATGTTCATGTGTGTGTTTAAAAATCAAAATGGAATTAAAATTCTAAACAATAGTAACCAAAAGTTGTGTGTTTCAGCAAAGAATAAAATATTATAAATATTTTTGTTCTTTTTAGAAGATAACAGAATTATCCAACAAAAGGAGCAAAGAATATCTAACAAAAAGAGCAAAGAATAAAAATTTTAAAAGTAGGTGAGGATAAAAGCATGGTGGACGATACAAAACGGGATAACAGAAATAAACCCAAAAATAAATTATAAGCTAGGCATGGTGGCTCATGCCTATAATCCCAGCACTTTGGAAGCTGAGACGGGGGGAAATCACTGGAGCCCAAGAGTTCAACACAAACCAAGGCAACACAGTGAGACCATGCCTCTACAAAAAATAGAAAAAATTAAAAAGGAATTAGCCTGGAGTGGTGGCAGAAACCTGTAGTTCCAGCTACTCAGGAGGCTCAGATGGGAGGATCACCTGAGCCTGGGAGATCGAGGCTGCAGTAAGCTACGATAGCACCACTGCATTCCAGCCTGAGTGACAGAGCGAAACCCTGTCTCAAAAAATTCAAATGGGTTTAAAAGATCCATTAAGAGACAAACTCTAAGATAAGTCTCTTTCTTTTTTAAAATCCTACTATATGTTGTTTTTAACAGACATACCCAAAATAAAACAATATTAAAAGCTTAAAAATAAAGACTTGGAAAAAGATATACCAGAAAGTAATAAATGATGCTAACATAGTGATATTTTAAAGAATCAAACATTTAATGAGGTAAAGAAAGATGTGATATTGATAAAAGGAGAAATTTCCAAGAAGATCATAAACAAAATAACCTGGAATATAAAGGAAACACATAGTATTACACGGATAAATTAACAAATTCACAATTATAGTGAAGGACTTTGCATCTCTCTTGCTCAGCAATTGGTAGGAAAAGCAGATAAAATATATAGAAATGTGTAGCATATTTACGGAAAAAAATGAATCTTATACCAAAAGGAACCATTATTATTTTCAAGCACATATAGAGATTTACATCTATAGACCAGAAAATACACTTCAATAAATTCTAGAGAACTGACATCATATAAGCCATTTTTGACAATAATATAATAAAATTATAAATAAAATATAACCAAGAAAATGCAATAGTTTTAGAAATCATTCTACTTTAAAATAACTCATGGATTAAAGAAGAAACATCTAATAAAATTATTAAATTTTTGAAACATCCTTAGGACACTACACATCAAAACATGTAGAATGAAGTTAGTCTGGTACGTAAGTGAAAATTTACAGTTTTAAATGCATTTATTATAAAACAAAAAGCAGATGATATAAGAAGTTAGAAAAAGAACACAAAAAATTGGAGGAAGAAAATAAAGGCAAAGTAGAAACAGAAAGATCAAAGAATTTTAAAATAGAGTGAAACTATAAAATTGAAACCTGGTTCTCTTAAAAAAGTAGTAAGTATAAAAAGCTTCAAAAGCTTTATTGGAGAAAGAAGACAGTAGACACAAATTCATACTAAGAGTAGAAAAAGGGTCTCAAAGTACAGATAAAGAACATATTTTTAATCTTAATAAAATATGTTAATTAATTTGAAAACAAATGACATAAATGCATTTTTAGAAAAATATAAATTACCAAAGTTGGCTGACAAAGAAATAAAAAACCTGATTTGCCCCATACTATCAAAGAAATTGAATTGGTTGTTAAAATTTCCCATTCCTTACAGTGACAGGTTTTAGAGCATTTGAAAAAATTGCATTCCTTAAAGGCACTAGACCCTGACAATTTCACAGAACAGATTAAGCAATCTTTCAAGTAACAGGTTATCCTTATCTTATAAAAACTCTTGTGGAAAATAAAGAAAAGGAGAAGTGACCCAACTTTTTGATAACATTGTTACTTACCCACATTAAATAATAAAAAAAATTATAGGCCAATCTCACCGATAAACAGGGATGCGGAAATGCTATATGAACTATTAGTAAATTGAATCCACCTTGTATTTTCACATACTGGGTTTTCTAGCATCCTTCGAGGTTAGAAAACATAATAACACCATTTGCCAAATACATAGATTGAGGGAGGAAATCATATTATCTTCCCAATGTATCACACAGATATCTGATAAAATTTAACTCATTCATGATTAAAAGAAAAAAATTGTAGCAAATTTTCCTTACCTTGATAAAGGTATAAAACAAACAAAAAACCCACCTTAATCTTAATGTTGAAAATATTTCAAATAATAACACCTAAAAAACACATAGCCCTTATTTAATTTCACATGTTTTTAACAATTTCACATTTTAAATAACCTGGTCTTGATAACAACCTCATGAGCTACGTATTCTCTTCTCCGTTTGATAGCTGGAGAAATTGCAACAGAGTGAAATTCCGTAACTTGCCTCAAGCCATAGAAATAGCAAGAGGTACATCTGTGATTTGAACACCTTGGCCTCTAAGTCCATGTTTTTAAACAGAATGCCATAAAACCTTGGAGCACAGCCCAAACCTCGTAATTCCCATTGCCCATGGGAATGAACTCAGGTATCTCCTGGATTCAGACTCCCTCTGGGAACATCACTCTGGTTTCCTCTCTGAGATTTCTTCAGATTCTAGTCAGTCTCCGTGATTTCCCTTTTATGTAGTTCAATCTCAAAGAGGAGTCACGTCTAATTTATCTTATTTTCCTTTTTGTATGTTGAGTGTGGCTTTCAAAATCTCATTTTTCCTTTTCTGCCCAGTTTGAGTTTCAAAAACACTTCTATTAAAGAAATCTCTATTTTTCGTTACCTTAAGCATTCCCCCCAGTTTGTCTTCTGCTGATTCCTGAGGCATCTTTTTTTTTTTTTTTTTGTCATCACTATACTACAGGAAATGAGAGATTCATTTCCTTGTATAAAAAGGAATTTAATGAAAGTCAAAAATAATGTAAATGCTTCTAAGAGTTTTACTGTCAGCATTGTGAACCTCACCCCCAAGGCAACAGGAGCCTGCACTCTCTTGCTTCCAAGCAAGCAAACCCCAAATACATGTGTCATACTTGCTAATGCCCTACTAGACCAAGCACCACATGGCCAAGCCCAGAGCCAGTGTGGGAGGGAACCACAAAAGGTCATATATGTTGGGAGCCATGATTCAGTGGAGGCCATCAATGAGTCTACCACCTGCCCATAACAGTATATGCATTTGAACAATATGCTTCCCCTGTATTCATGGACTATATTCGTGGTCATTTCCTGCTGCTGTGGACTTTAGTTCCTCCTTCAGTTTCTTTTGTAATTGATCACATATCAGTTTTAGAGCCTCTCCTCAATATCTGATACAACTTATTAAATCTTTAGATTTTTAACCTATAAAAAGAAAATTGAGTGATTTTTTTTTTTTTTTTTTACACGGAGTCTCACTCTGTCGCCTAGGCTGGAGTGCGGTGGCCTGATCTCAGCTCACTGCAAGCTCCGCCTCCCAGGTTCAGCCATTCTCCTGCCTCAGCCTCTGACTAGCTGGGACTACAGGCGCCCGCCACCTCGCCTGGCTAGTTTTTTGTATTTTTTAGTAGAGACGGGGTTTCACCGTAAAATTGAGTGATTTTATAATGTTCTGTGGAAGACTATTATAAAAGTTAAGAGAAACTTTTATAGGAAATTTTATACCATTTAAATTCCCAACAAGAAAAGAAGGGAGGAAAAGCTGAAGATGTGGCAGACGAGAATATGCAGACAACTTGTATTTCTGTTAGAACAGAGATATCTGAACAGATCCTAGAAGACCTATTCATCTACAGAATCCATTTCAGCCATTATACATGCCGTATTTTGTTTGTTTGTTTGGCTGTTTTTATAGAGACAGGGTTTTCACCATGTTGCCCAGGGTAGTCTCGAATTCCTGAGCTCAAGTGATCCACCCACCTTGGCCCCTCAAAGTGCTGGGATTACAGGTATGAACCATCATGACCAACCTATACCTGCCTATTTTAATTATATCATTTCAGGAGCTGTGGGAAAGCAAGCAGGAACAGCTAAGTAGTGACAATAGGGGATACTGACATACGAAAAGGTTCTTATCTTTGCAACTGATGCCTTTACCCTCACCCCATCTTGGCTAACAGTGGAGTGTCCTCTAAGTACTGAATGCTGCGATGAGTAAGACACAGCCCTTGTCTCTGAGTTGCTCATACTCAAGTGTAAGAGACAGCTAATCCATAACTAAAGTGTAATTTTAAAAGAGACATAGTTACTAGTGGGCAATTTTGCTTTATTTATGTCAAGTTTGGTTTAGCTGACCTGAGGGAACAGGACTTAGAGAAAGCAGGGAACAGAAAATCACGGAATACTAGGGCTGCTTGGGAAGAAATGGAGGAAAGTGGAATCTGCATATGGCAGGAGCTAAAGGAAGGAGAGATGACTTAGCACCAAGTGATGCTTTGCTTGATTAACTTAATCTGAACTGAATATGGATAACTAAGAGAATAAACAAGTTTTTCATTTCCAAGCTATGCTTTTGAATTATGCAATATCCTTACCCTTCTCATACAGAAAATATTTTCTGACCTATAGAGAACCCCATCCTGAAAAGTGGACATCATTCCCAGATTAGAGGCCAGAAGGGTTGGCTGAAATTGAGAGAGAGAACCCGAACAGACATGTTCACCAGAAACCATGTTGCTTCTAGCCCATGTTACAGGGGCACGCGCAGCAAAGTCTAGAGCTCTGAAACCAACAGCAAAGGGTTGCACAACTCAAACACAGCAGAGGGGCTCATAGAATGTTGGGTCTGATTTTATTTCCTACACATTTTAAGAAAGCCAAATTCCTTCTATAGAATGATACCCAAAAAAACCAATAAGAGAGTAACAAATGGACAAATGGTGATCTTTTGCAATTGAACTACTAAACCCACACAAGCATTCATAATCTGGGCATCTGGATTACTAAAATAAAATAATCAGAATAGATCATCTAAAGTCAGGAGAGCAGATTGAACCAGATCCTGAAACATACATGTTTTACTGTAGAATTTAGTAATTTGTAGTAACTGATTTGTTGAGTAATTGTAGACATTTAGTTGCTGTGTTTTGAAGGGGTAGAAAAATCTGCTGATGTGTAAGAAAGAAATACCACAAAACCTGGCACAGCGGCTGGGGCCTATAATAGCAGCACCTTGGGAGGCCAAGGCAGCAGGATTGTTTGAGTCCAGAAGTTTGAGACAAGCCTGAGCCACATGGCATGACAACGTCTCTAAAAAAGTGTTGCTTTGTTTTGTTTTGTTTTTACGATAGCCAGGTGTGGTATAGTATGAGCCTGTAGTCCCATCTACTCTGAAGGCTGAGGCAGGAGGATCACTTGAGCCCAGGAGTTTGAGGCTGTAATGAGCCATGATCATGCCACTGCACTCCAGCCTGTGTGACAGAAAGACCCTGTTTCAAAAAAGAAAGAGAGAGAGAGGAGGAGGAAAAGAAAGAGAAAGAGAGAGAGAGAAAGGAGGGAGGGAAGGAAGGAAGGAAGGAAGGAAGGAAGGAAGGAAGGAAGGAAGGAAGGAAGGAACCATAAATAGGGGCAGTGAGAGGGCCTGGGTTTAGATTTGCTCCATTGCGTATTACCGGTGAATCCTTGCACTCTGACATTTCATCTGAAATGCTCAGGAGAGCAGCTGAGCCATTCTCTCCTTAACATGGATATGGTCCAAGAAATAGAATTCACACACTGGTTACTCTATCTACCAACTTTAAATGTGATCCAGCTGCTACTAAGTTTATAGCTCATGAATGATAAACTCAAGAGGCAGCTATAACTAGGACTTGGAACATGCAGAGATGAAAGACAAGGGATCCTCAGTCCAGTTTACCATATTTATTTTAAAATAGCAAACTGATGCCATCTTGTGGTTAATTTAATAGGGTCACTCAACTAAAATTCTGGAAAGCCAACAAACAAAAGCTCCTCTTCCTTTCTCCTTTAAAATATTGTTAAAGATATTTCCCCTGGACTTTTAGACACATTTATCTTACAATCTGGAGATTTCGTTAAAATGCTACATCTACCCACATGAAAACACAATTACTATTAAACTATTAATGCGAATTAAGTGATTGCTAACCATGGAAAAAGCACTAAGCAATTTTCCTAATTCTAGAAAGTACACATGATCTGCCTTTCAATAACTGAGTTCAGTGCATGTTAAAAGATAGGATTTTCATTAAAATGGTAACATGGACACACGGGTCCCTCTATCCTGGGAACTGCAGAATACACCAAAGAAATTGAACAAAAGGGGACAAGTTTACAGAAATGCTGGAGATGGAAGGCAGTACCATTCATATCTCACATTTTGGAGAGTTTCTTCCAGATAGAATTTAGAGGAAATGAGATTTTAAAAATGATCCCATGGACTACTCATAGTTAATTGCTGGGATAAATGGTGCAGGCAAGTCCTCTAAACATGAGTAGATAGATGCATTTGTTTTATTCATAGATTCCCAATATCATTAAAAGAATGTATATATCAGTCCTCAAAAGTATGCTTTCTTAGCCGAAATTACCAACATGAGTATGGTAATTTACATATATGAATATAAAATACATTAAGATGAAAAAGGAAATACTGTTAACCAATATATTCCTCTGAAATGAGAAAGAAAATAGCAAAATATATCCTTGTAACACCTGTAGACATATGCATGGCTTGCATGTGGAAGTTGTGGATGAGGACAGAGAATGACTTGGGTATAAGATTTTTCAGATACAATTTGACTAAATCAAACAGACCCAGGTTCTTCAGCTCTTGGACTCCGGGACTTGCTCCCACGACTTCTAGGGCAGTGTGGGAGGATGTTCCTCAGGCCTTCGGCCACAGACTGCAGACTGCACTGTTGATTTTCCTGGTTTTGAGGCTTTCAGATTTGGACTGAGCCACTACCAAGCTTTTCTCCTCTCTCCCCCGGCTTGCAGACAGCCTATCATAGTACTTCATCTTGCAATTCTATGAGCCAATTCTCCCTAATAAGCCCCCTTTTAATTTTTTTGTTAATTTTATTTATTTATTTATTTTTTTTTTTTTTTTTTAAAGTCTCATTCTGTCACCCAAGCTGGAGTGCAGTGGCTCACTGCAACCTCCGCCTCCCAGGTTCAAGCGATTCTTCTGCATCAGCCTCCCAAGTAGCTGAGACTACAGGCCAGCACCACTACACCCAGCTAATTTTTGTATTTTTAGTAGAGAAGGGGTTTCACCACGTTGGCCAGGCTGATCTCAAACTCCTGACCTCAAGCGATCCACCTGCCTCAGCCTCCCAAAGTGCTGGGATTTACAGGGATGATCCACTGCACCCGGCCCGTTTATCCTATTGTTTCTCTCCCTCTGGAGAACCCTAATAGAATAACCTATCCTTTGATCCAGTAATCTAGACTTACTCTTCTTGCCTCAGTTCAGTTATTACCTCACCTAAATTAGTTGAACATCTTCAGTTCTTGTACTGGGATCAACTTCAAATCTAAAGATAACACATGCAGTACAATCTCCATTGATGACTAAAAGCACTGCAACTCCAGCCAGTTGGTTAACTACTTATCAATAGGATTCCTATCTCCTCATCGTTCTTTTTTTAATTATTGTTAATTTTATTTTTTGAGATAGAGTTTCGCCCCTATTGCCCAGGCTGGAGTGCAATGGTCACTGCAAACTCCACCTCCTGGGTTCAAGCGATTTTCCTGCCTCAGCCTCCTGAGTCACTGGGATTAAAGGCACCCGCCACCATGCCCAGCTAAATTTTGTATTTTTAGTAGAGATGGGGTTTCACCATGTTGGCCAGGCTGGTCTCAAACTCCTAATCTTAGGTGATCAGCCCGCCTTGGCCTCCCAAAGTGCTGGAATTACAGGCATGAGCCACTGTGCCCTGTTGAGTAAATTCTATTAATAGGAACTTTCAGAAAGAGGGAGGGAGAGGCTGGATGTGGTGGCTCATTCCGTAATTCCAGCACTTTGGGAACTGAGGTGGACGGATCATTTGAAGTCAGAACCAGCCTGGCCAACATGGCAAAACTCCGTCTCAAAAAAAAAAAAAAAAATACAGAAAGAGAGAGGGAGATATATATATGGAAATAGAATGAGATTCAGATCAGGCTTTCCATCAGCAGTGCTGGAAGAAAACAATGCAAGAAGACAATAGAGTAGTATCTTTAAAGTTTTGATAGACAAAAATATTGACCCCCAAATGTGATAACAGACAAATAATCATCCAAATGAGCTACAAAATGCCTAATCCTAAGTGATTAGGATATATTTTATTGCTTAAATAGGTTTGGTGTTTTTTTTTCATGGAAAAAAACAATTTATAATTTTAAGGAATAATCCCAATTTTCTCTTTTTCCCGTATATTTTTTTATTGATGCATAATAGAAGTCCATAGTTTTGGGGTACATGTGATAATTTAATACATTCATATAATTTGTAAAGATCAAATCAGTATATTTGGGATATTTATCACCTAAAATATTTGTCATTTCTTTCTGCTAGAACCAAATTCTTCTCTTCTAGCTATGTTGAAATACCCAATAGATTATTGTAAACTATAGTCACCCTACTGATCTATCTAATACTAGGTTTTATTTCTTCTTTTCTTTTTTCTTTTTTTCAGACAGAGTCTCACTCTGTCACCCAGGCTGGAGTGCAGTGGCGCAATCTCGGCTCACTGCAACCTTGGCCTCCCAGGTTCAAGCAATTCTCCTGCCTCAGCCTCCCAAGTAGTTGGGACTACAGGTGTGTGCCACCCCACCCAGCTAATTTTTGTATTTCTAGCAGAGACAGGGTTTCACCATGCTGGCCAGGCTGGTCTCGAACTCCTGACCTCAAGTAATTCACTCGCCTCGGCCTCCCAAAGTGCTGGAATTACCGGTGTGAGCCACCACGCCTGACCTAGGTTTTATTTCTTCTATCAAACCATATATTTGTACTCACTAAGCAATTTCTCTTCATCCCCTCTCCTGCTACCCTTCACAGCTTTTGGTAACTACCAATCTACTAGAATTTTTTTTTTCTTAACAGAAAAACTAGGAACACAAATCCCAGATATCATCAATATGGGCAGTAGTTGTAAAGGAAAAGGATGCTGGAGAAATGCAGAGAAGGAGTAAAGAGGTTTTTTGACTGTATTAGATTTCTTATCATATCAACTGGAGCACATACATATATTCCTGATATAGTTTCAAAAAGATAATCTTAAGAATGTTTATAAAATCTAAGAGTCATAAATAGGCTGGGTGCAATGGTTCATGCCTGTAATCCCAACACTTTGGGAGGCCAAGGCGGGAGGATGGCTTGAGCCCAGGAGTTAAGAGACCAGCCTAGTCAACATAGTGAACCCCCACATCTTGACTAAAAATTAAAATAAAAATAATAATAATAATAACAAAGTAACAGAAAGACTTATAACTAGAATAACAAAAGTAGAATTATAATTTACAAACCATTAAAAGAAAACAATTGAACAAAGAAAACTGGCAGTCCCATCCCCTTGCCTTCACTGGTGCTCCTGAGCCCAGGCATCCTTAGCTTGACTGCTACAAGGGAAGATATTGTTTCCTACTGGAATAGAGGAGGAGCAGTCATCTGACTACAGAGGCTGTGGATGAGTAACCTGATGGTCTAATCTTTACACAGACTTTCGACTCATTCAACATTTAGCTTTCTACCTGGCACTGTTTTTCAGAGGTACCTCGTGCTTTCATTCCTGAGTCTTACCAGTTTCTGGCAGGATCATAGTCACTGCAGCCTTGTGGCATAATCATAGCTCACTGCAGCTTTGAACTTCTGGGTTCAAGAGATCCTCTGCCCTCAGCCTCCCAAGTAGCTAGGACTACAGACACATGCCACCATGTTTGGCTAATTAAAAAAAATTTTTTTTTTGTAGACACAAGTTCTCGCTATGTTGTCCAGGTTCGTCTGGAACTCCTGGCCTCAAGCTATCCTCCTGCCTCTGCCTCCCAAAGTGCTCGGATTATAGGCAATATTTCTTATCTTTATCTGTTCTTCTAGGTCAGCTGCTACTGCTGATAGCTCTCATTTTCTGTTGTCTTCTCTTGCATTTCCTTATTCGTATGGGTTTACACTTACATAGTTCCCGAAGGGAGATCATGGAGGCATGTATATATCTAACAGCCTTCTCTGTAGCTAGAGACTACTTGCAGCCAATAATTCCCTGGGCTTATGTTTATCTTTCCTAACCTCACTTTTGCTGCGTGAACCCATGCCAAAACAAACCCATGCCAAAAATGTCAACATTCTAGTGAACTTAGAGAAACTTCAAAGTCAGCCTTAAGGAAATATTAAATATAAACTGGAGAAAAGCAAAGATATAAAAGTAATTAAAAAGATGATAATAGATACAGAAGATAATGTATGTAATTCAGCATTTCTATAACTGAGGTTGCTAAAGAAAAGAATCTAATAAACATTTCTTTATCCAAGCCCTCAGAAAACCCTCAGGAAAGAATTCAAAAACAAAATTGGGAAAGAAAAGTTTATGAAATAAATGAAGACTTGAATATTCACATTGAAAAGGAGAAACTGATAAATGCAACACATGCTAATGAAGATACTGATTTTCAAACATAAATAAAGACTACTGTGGACAACCAGCCAATAAAAGGGTAGTGGGGAGTCACCTACAAAGGGAGAGATAGGGGAATGACATCATACAAACAGCATCGAAGGCCAGGAGACAGTGAAGCAATGTCTACAAAGTTCTCTTAGAAAGTAGAAGAAGACTAGACACATATCTTCAAAGATACAAGATGCAAAGAGATGTAAGTCCTTATTTTTAAAAAACTAAAACTTCTTGGCAATTAAATCAGTTCAGCTAATAAATAAATCAAAATTAAGACCTCAGAAATTGGGAAGTCATGGTAAAGGAGCTTAAAGAAAATATTGAATCCATTAAAAATAGAGCTACAGACATAAGCAGCTGCAAGAATTTTGGCTACAGAATAGAATGTAAGCTGAATAAATTATAACAATGTAAAAAACAATGGCATATTTCACCAAACTCAGTGGTTGGTGGGAAAAGGGACAGAAAAGAAGAAACTTCTCTACTTTCAGGTTAGAAAGTCCAAAGTTGAAAAATCATGAAGTACGTGTTTAAGAATATCATTTAAAATTTATTAATTTTCAACAAATATTTATTGGGTACCTGATATGTCCAAGGTACTGAAGATACAAAATATAAACCACAATTAGAGACTTAAAACCAAACATAACTGAAATGTCAGTAAATATAAACAGAATAAATTAGTAAAAGATAATCATTCTTAGATTGAGTAAAAAGTGAATAATCTTCTATTAGTCGGGATAGGCTAGGTAATGGTAATGCTACAGGAAGAATAAAACAACAACATTTCAGCAACCTAACAAAAGTTCAGTTCTTGCTCTATATAATGTTTAGGCTGACTTCTATGCAATGGCTAAGAATTCCAGGCTGCCTCTATCTTATACCACCTCCACCTCAACACAAAGCATTAGATTAGGACACAGAGAATTAGAATAGTGGCTCTGAAGTGTGTTGGACTGAAAGTAATACACAAAGGTTTTCATTATAACTCATTAGTCAGAACCAGTCACATGACACTAGAGATTGGGAAATAATATTTTTCTTGTGTTTAAAAGGGAAAAGACAAGTAGAAATGCTAGTAAGCACTAGTAATATTTATCCCACTCCTGTATGGTGTATACAAAAAGCACATCAGGAACAAACAGATAAAATAAGATTAAAGAAAATGTGGTGAAAAATAAACAATGCAAATGAAAACCTAAAGGTATATGTATGTCTGTGTTTAAATACTGAATTAATTTCCTTTACAATTATAGAACTATCAAAGTTTCTAATTTTTATTTGCATTGTTTTGTTAGGTTTTATATTTCCAGGTTGCTATTTCCCCAAAGTTTGGGCTTTTTAATTTAAGTCTTTAACTGATTAGGAATTTATCTGTATATGAAATATGATGTAAACTATTGTTTACCTATGTTAAATTGTTGTTATAATTAATGTTATTAATTTGTTATGTTATAATTAATATATAATAATTGTTATGTGAACAGTTTAACATAAACAATAGTTTAACATTAGGAAAACTCATACCTATGATGTTAACTATTGTCTAACATTATGTGCATTCTCAAATTGTTGGTGAAGAGTACTAGAAATGTCTAATAAGTCAAGTTTGTTAACTACATTGTTCAAATCTTTTATACCAGCAAGTATTTTCTGGCAGATATTAGAATTTTCCTATAAGTTGAACTATTTGTCATTATGTAGTCATCTCTTTATCTCTAATAATTACTTTTTATTGCATTTTATATATATTTTTCCTGAGAATAATCTACATACTTCAACTTTCTCTTGGTTAGTATTTATTCATTAGATATTTTTCTACTTCTCTTCATTTTTTGATAGTTGATTGACAAAGTATAGAAACACAATTGATGTTTTTTAATATTGACCTTGAATCCTGCAACACTGTTGAATTCATTTATTGGTTCTAATTGTGTGTGTGTGTGTGTGTGTGTGTGTGTGTAAAATTTCTAGGATTTTCTACATATAAGATCATGTCATCTGCAAATAGAGATGCTTTTACTTTTTCTGTTCCAATCTGGATGCCTTTTGTTTCTTTTGCAATTTCTCTTCTTAATTCTGTCCACTTTTGCATTATGTATTTTTAGTCTCTTTGGTTAACTACATAAAAGTTCAAAATTGTTCTTTTTGCTATATGAATTTTGCAATACAAATTTTTAAATACTTCTTTTATTCTCATACTTCTTAAATTATTAACATCTTTTATAATTATCTTTTAGCATATAATTTACTAATATGATATCTTGATTGGTCCTAAGATTTTTTCTAGTTTTCTTTTTTTACAAATTCATTAGGTCATCAAAATATATACCTTTAGTAACTTCATTATCAAATGAGGTGATTGAAAGCAACATTTGCCAACATCTTAGCAAATGCAATATCATAAACAATTTTAATGATTTTTAATCTTGAGAAAGATCTTAATGATGATGTAAGTGTTGCCAGAGTTGCGAGGGGTATTTTATAGGTCATGATAACATTTGGATAAATTTATCATAAACTGCTTTGAAATACAAGTTTTACTACAACTAGAACTAATTACTCTTGTAATTTTTCTAAAAATATTTACCTTTTAATACAAATCAGTTCCATGTACATCTGAGTTTAATTTTAAATTTATACAATAGAATTTTAATGTTTCCTCTGCAATTTCCTGTAACTTATGGAGTTTGTGTAAAATACTAAGTGTCTTTTTTATTTGTATATATTTCAAAATATCTATGTACTCATTCTATCACTGTATCTTCAATTATAAGAAAAAATTAATTTCAATATTGTCCTAATTAATAATTGGTTTATCCAAAACTTCATTTGAAAATACTGTTATTTCCTGTTGAATGCAAAAATCTTCAAGTCTAATTTCTGTTTCTAAGCCTGTGGAGATTCGCTTTGTAATGTTGCAGCAGTGTCAAAACCAGAGGTTCCAACTTAGTTGAAGAATTTTACCTCCTTGATATGCTTTATTGAAATGTCCACGTGAGGACTTTTTTTTTTTTTTTTTTTTGAGACAGAGACTGGCTCTGACTCCCAGGCTGGAGTGCAGTGGTACAATCTTGGCTCACTGCATCTTCCACCTCCCGGGTTCAAGCGATTCTCCTGCCTCAGCCTCCTGAGTAGCTGGGATTACAAGCGTGCGCCACTAGGCCCAGCTAATTTTTGTGTTTTTAGTGGAGATGGGGTTTTGCCATGTTTGCCAGGCTGGTCTTAAACTCCTGACCTCAAATGATCTGCCTCCCTAGGCCTCCCAAAGTGTTGGGATTACAGGCGTGAGCCACCACGCCCGGCCTGAATGCTTGTATTTTGTAATAATTTACTGACAAAGGTTACTGCCTGAGCACCAGCAGTTTCTGCCTCCACACAGATTTGCAAGTAAATATATGCAGCTGTCACAGGAATACGCTCCAGGGACACACCAGCAAGTCAGCTTCCTCCACAGTTGCTACTACTTCTACTGCTGTTGCTGCTGCCACCATGAATCTGGCCCAGGTCCTGGTCCCAGCTGCTCCCTTGGGACCCTGTGGCATCCCTGACTCCCCTTGGCATGCATGTGTGCACCAGGCTCCCAAGTCTACAGTTTAGTACACACACTGTTTCCTACCAGCTATGCCCATGGAACTGAGCAGCACACGCACACACTGCCATTGGATACATGTCCTATGCTTCATTCACTCATTCAACTTCACTTTGAATATGTAAGTTCAAAGATAAAAATATTCAGAATTTCAAGTCAGCAACAGCAGAGCATTAAGTAGAGGGTGGAGCCCATCTGAGAATGGGCCACCAAGCCCTCCCAGACCCCCAGAGTTGTCCCACATCGTTGTTTCTATTTGGTATTGCTAGTCTTTTTCATTTTAGCCATCTAGTGAAGGCGGACTGGTAACTCATTGTATTCTTAACTATTTCCCCAATGACTTTTTTGTGCTTTTTGATCATTAATTTATGATCAACTTTCTTTGTGAAGAGCTTTGTCAAAGTCCTTTGCTCATTTTTACTGGGTTGTTGGTAACTTTTTTTTTCTTTTTTTTTGAGAGAGAGAGAGGATCTTGCTCTGCTGCTAATGCAATGGCACAATCATAGCTTACTGTAACCTGGAACTCCTGGGCTCGAGACCCTCCTGCCTCAGCCTCCAAGTACCAAGAACTACAGGCATGCACCACTATACAAGGAATACAGGCATGCACCACTATATGAGCTAATTTTTAATAATTTTTTATAGAGATAGGATCTTGCTATGCTGCCCCGACTAGTCTCAAACTCCTAGCTTCAACCTATCCTCCCGCCTGGGCCTAACCATGCCTAGTTGTTTGTAATTTTCAAGTTCTTTATATAACCTGAATACAAGGCTTTTTTCAAATATATGTATTAAAAATTATTTCTCCCACTCAGGAGCTTTCCTATGCATTTTCTTAATGGTGCTTTTTGATGAGCAGAAATTTTTATGGTTTATAGAGTCCAATTCATTAATTTTTCCTTTTATGGTTAATGGTTTGTATGTTCTACCTAAGAAACTGCTGCCTACTCCAAAGTGACCAAAAAACGAATCTATATTTTCATCTCAAAGCTTAAGAGTTTTAATTTTTACATTTGGGTCTATGATCCACCATCAATACATTTTTACATTCCCTGGAAAGTATGGATACAGGTTTATTTTCCTCATGAAATAGTTAGTTGTTCCAGCATCATTTGTGGAAAGACTATCCTCTCGCCATAGGATTAAGTTGGCAACTTTGTCAGAAAATTCCATTGATCATTTATGTGTGCTTTTACTTCTATGCCATTGATT
The DNA here is from genome assembly GCF_000951035.1 of Colobus angolensis palliatus. NCBI lineage: Eukaryota > Metazoa > Chordata > Mammalia > Primates > Cercopithecidae > Colobus > Colobus angolensis. The sequence goes on from NW_012116188.1 coordinate 2,316,559, forward strand.
TTTTTGCCCATTCTAAAGACAGTATCACACTGCCTTGATTACTGAAATGTTATATTAGTTTTCTTAAATTCAGTTGTGTAGATTGGTCAACAATCACATTTTTTTCTTTTCCAAATTGTCTTGGTTATTCCAGGTCCTTTGTATTTGCTTGCTAATTTTAAAATCACTTGTCAATACCTCCAAAGCCAGTTGGGATCTTGAATATGTTGTGATAAATCTACAGATCAATTTGCGGAAAATGGATATTTTAGCAATATTGAGTTTTCAAAACCATTAGCATCATTTCTCTCTCCATTTACTTACGTGTTCTTTAATTTCTCTGAGATATTTTGTGCTCTTCAGTAGACTTATTCTTGAATATTTTAATTTTGCACCATTGCAAATAACATTAATCTTAAATCCCTTTCCAACTTTTTTCTAGTACAAAAAAAAAATTGGTTTTGGTATAACTACCTTATGTTGTGTAATCTCATTATTCTCATTTATTAGCTCTTACAAATTTTTATGATTTCTTTAGCACTTTAATTTACACAATTATAATCTTTATCTCTTGTCTTAATCCACTGACTAAAACATTCAATAAATTGTTTAAAAACAAACAAAGAGCAAACATCATTGCCTTGTTCCCAACTTCAGAGGGAACATGTTCAATATTTCATCAGTAAGTAAAATGATTATTTAGAAGTTTTTTGTAGAGGTCTCCTATCAGATTGAGGAAGCTCCTTTCTAGTCCTAGTTTGCTCAAATGTTGTATCATGAATGAGTAATGAATTTTGTCAAATGATTTCTGTTCATCTATTAGGATTGTTGTATCATTTTTGTCTTTTAGTTAATGTGGTAATTCAACCCAAATGGTCTTTCAATATTACACCAACCTTAAATTCCTTGAATAATGCACATTGGTAATGGGATATTATTTTCATATACTACTATCTTTCATTTGTTAATATTTTGTAAATTATATTTGTTCCTATGATCACAATGGATATTGTTCTGCAATTCCCTGTTCTTGTAATGTCTTTCTCAGATTTTGATATCAGGGTTATGCTACCCTCAGGAAATGAGCTGGTGTTACTCATCCTGTCTTCTAAAATAGATGATGTATGCTTTATATAATTTCTTCATCGTTTCTTCCTTAAATGCTTGGTAGAATTTAGCAATAAATCAATTTGGATCTGGAGTTTTCATTCTGGGATGATTTTTTTTTTTTGTCAAATTCATTTTCTTTAACAAATATAAGACTATTCAGATATTCTATTTCTTCTTGGGTCAGTTTTAGTATGTCTTCTCTCATAAGGAATTTACCAATTTCAGCTACGAGGTCAATTGATTATTTCCTTATTATAATTTTGATGTCTCTAGGTTCTCTAGTGGCATGCCCTCTTTAATTCTTGATGTTGCTAATTTGTATCATATCTCTTTTATTTTTATCAGTGCAGCCATTGACTTACAAAGTTTATTAAATTTTTCAAAGGATTAACTTCCAGTTTTATCAATTTTCTCTATTATTTTTCTATTTGCTAATTCACTGATTTCTCCTCTTATATTTATTTCTTCTCATTTTGTACTTAATTTGGGTTTAATTTTCACTTTTTTTTTTTCCTTTTAGGGTGGTAGCTTAAGTAATTGATTTGATATCTTTTTATTTTTCTAACATAATTTTCAAAGCTATGAATTTCCTTCTAAACACTGCTTTAGCTTCATCCATAAATTTTGATATAGTCAGTATTCATTATCATTTATGACAAACTATGTTCTTTCCTTTGCTATATCTTTTTTGGCCTATGAATCAAACAATGTTTATATTCTTTTCACTTTTTAAGGATAAATTTACAAGATATATAATTCTAGGTGGAAAGGTTTTTTTTTCTTTCTTTCAGCATTTTAAGATTTCATTGCAATTGTCTTCTTACTATGATATTTGAATAGAAGTCAGCCTTCATTCTTAGTTTGTTTTATCCAATGTAAAAATGTCTTTTTTTTTCCTCTCTCTCTTTAGCTTACTTAAGACTTATCTTTTGTTTTCAGTCATTTGACTATGATATGCCTGAGTGTGGTCCTCTTTGTATTTAAAATGCTTGGGTTTCTTGCAGCTTCTAGGATCTGTGGCTTGATTTTTTTCCCATTGCATTTGGAAATTTTTCAGCCTTTATTTCTTAAAATGTTTTTATGCCACTTTTTTCTCTTCTCTCCTTCTGGGACTCAACTACAAATATGACCTTGCATTTTTTAGTTGGTTCATAAAATTATCCACAATTTTATTTAAATTTGTATCATATGGTAATTTGAATCTGTTGACACATGCAGTGGAATCTTGTTTATGCAGCCTATTTTACTGAGAAAATACTCTCTCTAGAGACACTGAGATTCCTGGTGAACTCAAGAAAAATCTACTATGCGAATTTTGCTCTTTTTTTTACTGAAATCTTAAAATACTTAAGTCCAGTTATTTTCATTGTTCACTATTTTCATTATTTCAGGGTTTGCCAGAGAAACAGAACCAAAGTTCACCAGAGGAACAGAACAGTGTGTATACACACACACACACACACACACACACACACACACGGACAGAGGGAGGGAGGGAGAAAAGGAGGAAAGGAAAGAAAGAGAGAGACTTGAAGGTACTGGCTTACACATTTGCGGGAGCTGTAAATCCAAAATGTATGTCAGATTGGCAGGCTGAAAACTCTTGGGCAGGAGCTGATGTTACTTACATGCAGTCTTGAGACGGTATTTTTTTCTTTTTCTGGGAAACATCAGTTTTGTTCTTAAGGCCTTTCAACTTATTTGATGAGGTCTACTTTCATTATAGAGGGTAACTCCTTTACTTAAAGTCAACTGATTGTAGGTGTTAATAACACCTACAAAATATCTTCAAAAATAAAATAAATACATAGAATATCTTCATAGCAACACCTAGATAATTGTTTGATTAAATTACTGTGTACTCCAAATTGACATAACAAACTAACCATCATAGTCCACTCCTTCATCAACTTGGCACCCATATACATTTCCTTAAACCATACATAATCTACATATAAAAATAATTAAAAATTTTAAATTCCACCTGACCTGACACAACTATCCTGAATGCAACTGAAAAGGCACTCGCATTTTCCCCAGCAAAGTATACAAAGTACTTTGGTGATGTTCATGTTAATTCTTCTTTTTAAATACTGTGATGTAAAATTAACTATTATTAATATATCTTATCAGGGGATAAGAAAGGAAAAATATAAAAACTCCTAATAATTGCAGTCTTGGTTTCTGCAACTGGTCATATATTTGTAGGTAGTATTTATAACTACCTTCTTCCACTACCCATTCCATAGTTCCTGTGCCCAAAGCAAGCACCTCAGCTTGCTTGTGGTTCTTTGCATAGCAGAAAAACTCAAACCTTTATTGTTGAAGGGTCTAGGCCAGCTGTGTCCAACCCTTTGCACACAAGGACATTTTTGCTTATCTGTGGTGGTGGATATCACGAAAATTATGCACAGACTTTTTTTTAAATAGCTCATCAGCTATTGTTAGTTTTAGCGTATGGCCCAAGACAATTCTTCTTCTTCCAATGTGGCCCAGGGAAGCCAAAAGGCTGGAGACCCGTGGTCTCAGTTATTAGTAGTCCTGCCTGAATTGGGTTGTTGTAGTTTTCCATTGACTTTAAACACAGGGATTATAATACTAACAGACATGCTATAGGATCTTCTGCATTCCATACATACTCTTCCTTACCTCCATTATGTAGCAGCATTCCAATTTCTCTTTGGTAATCAGGATCAGTCCTTCCAGCCAGTATAGCAACTTCCTTGGCTGCCTGTTAATTCAGAAGCATCAGAAGTCTAAAGTGGCCAGGTGGAAGTCTAAATTTCCATCTCAATGAAATCATTGTTTGTGCCTCCAGGTGGAAGCATACCTTTATAATTGAGACTCTAGACCAGCAGAACACAAAGTTGTGCAGACAAGAAAAAAAAATAGTGTGCATCAATAAGGGTAATAGTAATGACAAGTGACACTCCTATTTCCACCCTTTGATTCCTGGACCTATGAATCCTGGGTATAAGAGAAAAGGTACCATATGTTAGATGCTGATTTAGAGTATATGTGGCATCCTGGAGCACATTTCCCCAAATCTGCAATGTAGTGTCATCTAGCTGAAACTGAGACTTCATAAGTCGTTCCACTGTTCTATCAATCTACCTGCCTCAAGGTGATAGGAAACAGTTATTATAATTTGATGAGCATGGGCCCATTTCCACTCTTCATTTGCTGTGGAGTTCCTTGAGCAGAAGCAATGCTACGAGTAGTATCATGACAGTGAAAAAGGCATTTTGCAAATCCACAGATGGTAGTTTTGCCAGAAGCATGCTGTATAGGGAAGACAAATCCATATCTACAGTGTCTATTCCAGTAAGAATAAAAGTCCACCCCTTCCGTGATAAAAGCAGTCCAATGTAACCAAACTGACACCAAGCAGATAGTTGATCATCCCAGGGAATGGCTCCATATCAGGAACTCAGTGTTGGTCTCTGCTGCAGGCCGATTGGGCACTCAGAAATAGCTGTAGCCATATCAGCCTTGGTAAGTGGAAGCCAGCTCAGCCTTGCTGAGCACATGTATAACCTCCATCTCTGCTACACAGCCACTTTGTTCATGAGCCCATTGGGGGATGATAGGGTGGGCTGAGGAGGAAAGTAAGCCAACTGCTATCCACAGAACAGGCCATCTTATCCACTTGATTTTAAAAATGCCCCTCTGTGCAGTTCACCCTTCGGTGAGCATTCACATGAAACACAAATACCTTCATTTCTTCCCACTCAGAAAGGCCTATCTTTCCACAAGACATGCCTCTTTCCCAGATCTCCTTGTCTTCAATTTTTTCACTTCTGTTCCTTACAAGTACCTGACCATCCAGCCAAATCACTGGCCACAGTCCGTGAATCAATATATACTTATACCTCTAGCCATCTCTCCTTCAAGCAAAAGTAACAGCCAAATGCTCTCTGGAAGGACTTCCCTTCACTGCTGTCCCTCAGGGATGTCCTAGAAAGGGACCGTAGTACTGTAGCTACCCACTTGTGGGTAGTGCTTGCACATAGTGCAGAACCACCTATAAACCAAGCCCTAGTTTTCTCTTCTTCAGTCAACTATCATAGGGAATCCCCCGTGAAATAATAAGGGTGGGCTGGGGCAGAGAAGGTAATGTAGCAGGAGCAAGGACGATGGCAACTGGGCCACTTCATGTAATTTACTGTGCCTTCAGAGCCTCCTCAAGCCAGATCCTGTATATACCACTGCTGTATGATGATGGAGTATTGTTCTGCACACCCAAGTTTATGGTTTGTTGGCTCAAATAACACTCAGGTTGTAAGAGTCAGCTCAGGTCACATGGTAGCCCATGGTTAAGCATTCCGTTTCTAAGGCCCAGTAGATAGACAAAAGCTGTTTCTCAAAAGGAGGATAGTTATCCACTGAGTATGGCAGGGCTTACCTCCAGAATTCTAAGGTTCTGCACTGTGATTCACCTATAGAAGCCTTACAAAGGCTACAAATAGCATTTCTATATGCCAATGGTGCTCGGATCTCCTAGATCATATGGCTCAAGTGGCAGAACAGCTTGTATACCTGGACCTGTTGCAGAACCCGTCTCTTAAAACCAGCAGCCAGGCTGGGCTCAGTGGCTTACGCCTGTAATCCCAGCACTTTGGGAGGCCTAGGCAGGTGGATCACCTGAGGTCAGGAGTTCGAGAGCAGCTTGACCAACATAGTGAAACCCCGTCACTACTAAAAATACAAAATTAGCCAGGCATGGCAGTGTAAGCCTGTAACCCAAGCTACTCGGGAGGCTGAGGTAGGAGAATCATTTGAACCTGGGAGGCAGAGGTTGCAATGAGCAAGATCGCACCATTGCACTTCAGCCTGGGCAACAAGAGGGAAACTTCGTCTCAACAACAACAACAACAACAACAAACTAGCAGTTTTTCAGGTCACTTGGCAAATGTGCCAGAGTAGCATATCCAAATGAAGAATATGTTGCTTCCACCAGAGATGGCCACTAGGCATTGTACCTGATTTTTAGCTATAGGAAGAGATAGATGCAATCATTTATCCACAGAAATTGGATACAGGGGCTGTGAAAGTCCCCTGTATTTTTGTGGGATCTATTTTCCATTCTCATTGTTGTTGTTGTTGTTTTGAGACAGAGTCTCGCTGTTGTCGGCCCGGGCTGGAGAGCAATGGCGTGATGTCGCCTCACTGCAACATCAGCCTCCCAGGTTCCAGTAATTCTCCTGCCTCAGCCTCCTAAGTAGCTGAGATTACAGGCGCCCACCAGCACACCCAGCTAATTTTTGCATTTTCAGTAGAGACGGGTTTCACCATGTTGGCTAGGCTGGTCTCGAACTCCTGACCTCAGCTGATCCAACTGCCTTGCTTCCCAAAGTGCTGGGATTATAGGTGTGAGCCACTGTGCCCAGCCCTCTTTGTTTTTAGATAGATGGGGTCTCACTATGTTGATCAGGCTGGCATTAAACTCCTCGCCATAAGCAATCCTCCCACCTTGACCTCCCAAATTGTTGGGATCACAGGCATGAGCCACCTTGCCCAGCCTATTTTCCACATTCTGACATACAAATATCTTACCAATAAGTTAAGAGTAGTTACTACTTTTTGCTCACTAAGTCCAGTCAGCATAATATCATCAATGTAATGAACCAGTGTGATGTCTTGTGGAATGGAAAGGCAAGCAAAGTCCATACAGACTCAATAATGATACAAGGCAGGAAAGTTATATACCTATGAGGTAGGACAGTAAAGGTATACGGCTGGCATTGTCAGCTGAAGCAAAACAACTTCTGGTGATATTTACTATAAAGTACTTGGGGGGTAAAAGCACTTGTTCAAGCAATAAAGTCACATCTGAAATAACAGCTGCAATTGGAATCACCACTGGCTAAGTTTACATCCTAAGTACATGCAGTCCTGGTGGCTTCCACTTGGCCTTTCCCACCATAATAGCCCTCACTCCACAGGTCAGGGGATCAATGTGGGAATTCTGCCAGTTGCTGAGTATCTCTTCCAACTGTGCCTTCTGGAACAGGGGAAATAACAATATTGATCCAGAGACACGCTGGACACACTGTGAGATGTCTAAAATTCACCTGACCTCCAGAAGACAAAACTCTGACTGGTGGATCACAGTGAAGTTCTGGGTCCTGAAAATTTTGGATCCTGTCAGTTCAGAGATAGTGTCCATTAATTCCCACAAAATACAATGTTTTCCTTTTCCCAAATGCACAGTCACCTAGTAAATGGCTTTAGTCTCCTGTGGGGAAGATAGGAGAAAAATTAACAGCACAAATTTTTGGCAGTAAAATCCTTCATCAAGGAGACCCAGCCTCCCCTTCATCCAAAGGGTTCTGGGTCTACAAACTGAATCAAGTCTGGAAATTGATTGAGTGGCTGCAGCTCTCTATTTTGATGACTCAAGTTAAACCTCTGTATACTTGACCTAAAATTCTTCCACATATACAGTAAAATTTTGTAAAATTTCATAGTCTGCACATGTATTTCTCTTTTAGAGACACCATAATCAAGTAGCTAATGCTAGATGGTTGGGTCTCTGTAAGTTAGAATATTCTTATTACTGATTTGATTATGGTAACCACATCCACCCTGTCTCTGGCAATTAAGTGTCACCACTTGACTCCTGTCACCCTAGGACTCAATTATCCCCATTTCAGTGGCAGAAGTATCCACCGTAATTTCCAGCTTACAAAGAAAAGTGAACACAGAGTTCTTCAAGGATGCTGGGCCTTCTTGACAAGTTCAATCCTCATAAATTTGGTGAAAGATGTGTCCTCTAGTCCTCTTGCTCTTGGTGGATAAGCAAGTTTGACATAATGAATCCACCCTAACGTACCAATCCAGTATATATAACCTCATCTGCAATATACGAAGGCAGCTCTAGCATTTCAATTTCATTTAGTGTGGGCCAATTTTTGGTTCATGTTTCAGCCAACTAGCCAATCAAACTATTAAAGCCCTTTCTAACACTCTGAGGTGCAACATTGAATCCAGAATCTGTTTAGTAAATCCATATCAGTAAATTCAGCCTGACCCAACTGTATTTTCTTTCCACCATTATCTTACAGAATTGGAAAAATCATGTGGTTCTTCATTCAGAGTATCATTCTTAAGAAACACTTTATAAAGCAAAACTAATAAAATAAGTAATCTCTAGTTCTAATTATCTTCAATGTTTTGCCAAACCAAATAAGATGCTGCAAAATAGGCATTTTCAATATTCCATTCATTACAAAATATAAATTTGTCCAAATAAAAACAGAGGCTCATCCAAATAGATATATATATATATATATATGAGACAGTTTCACTCTTATTGCCCAGGCTGGAGGACAGTGGTATGATCTCAGCTAGCTGCAACCTCCACCTCCCAGATTCAAGCAATTCTCCTGCTTCAGCCTCCCAAGTACCTGGGGTTACAGGCATGTGCCACCACGCCCAGGTAATTTTGTATTTTTAATAAAGACCAGGTTTCACCATGTTGGTCAGACTGGTCTCGAACTCCTGACCTTAAGTGATCCACGCACCTCGGCCTCCAAAGGTGCTGGGATTACAGGCGTGAGCCACCATGCCCAGCCCAAAAATAATTCTTCTTACAAGTTCACATTTTAAAACACAATTATAAAATTTCTAATTTAAATCTTATACAATGTTTTATTCTCATAGTATATATTCACTGCCTTCCTCACTTTTGTAGTGACAATTTCAATGGCTTCTAACACAAATTTTGTTTTTAATAATTGAAATTTGTTAAAAGTTTCAAAACTTTAAGTTTGGTTGGAATTCTATCCAATAAACACTTCGATTAAAGATCCACAACTGATTTTGAACAAATTGCAACAAAAATGAATAGCGGCCTCATTTACAAACTAGTTCAATACATTGTAAGGCACTAGATTGATTGTCAGTCTCTCTTCAAAGACAAGCATTTGTAAAATGTGACTGACTTTGGACAACAAACTAAAGTGCATACTTTCATGCTTCATCTTTTTTTGTTTTTTGTTTTGTTTTGTTTTGTTTTGAGACGAAGTCTCACTCTGTCGCCCAGGTTGCCATGCAGTGGCACGATCTTGGTTCACTGCAACCTCTGCCTCCCGGATTCAAGCAATTCTCCTGTCTCAGCCTCCTGAGTAGCTAGGACTACAAGCATGCGCCACCATGTCCAGCTAACTTTTTGTATTTTTAGTAAAGACAGGGTTTCACCATGTTAGCCAGGCTGCTCTCAAACTCCTGACCTCAAGTGATTCACCTGCCTTGGCCTCCCAAAGTGCTGGGATTACAGGTGTGAGCCACAGGGCCTGGCCATGCTTCATCATTTTTTAATTCAACATTATTTAATCACCAAATATTTGTCCTTCAATTACTTTAGATATTTTATTAGCTCATCTTCCTCCTTCTTCATGCTATTCCTCAGACATAAACTTTGATTATTCACTTATATTAACAAAAAAGGGGTATTTTGCTTACTATGGGTTATTGATAAGATTCCAATGCAATTGTTAACTCTGTCTTCAGCAGCCAAAACTGGCTGCTTCTGTTGTCCTGGCAAACCATCTCATTTAAATTTGTTTTGGATGCCTTATTTCACATGAAGTATTATTATTGATAGTTGAATTAAAATAAGCATGGACTGGTTTGATGTACTTCTGCTTTTTGCTTTCAGATACTGCCATAGTCAAATCTACTGATGTGGATGACACAAGTGCACTGAACAGAATTTTAACACTGGCTAATCCTGAAGTATACCCACTGACATACCACCTTTCTTCCAGATCCTTTTCAAACACTATGTAATTAACACCTTTCTTTCAATGTCAACAGGTAGAGTGCTGACTAAGTAAAACAAAGTGTGCTCAGATATGAGTGTTAGGGACGGCTATATCTTCATGGGTTATCCAGTAGTAAAGCCAAACTAATCATTTTAATAAATAAGCCACAACATTTTAGTGGCTTATCACAATACAAATATATCGCTCACTAATGTAACAGTCACTACAGATGTTCCTGGTCAGTGACTAGGTATCTTGCCCAGAATGCTTCAGGAACCCAGGTTCCTACCAGCTTATATACTACAGTTCAAGTAGGTTCCTCTGTCACCTATGTCTAGACGATGGGATGAGACAGAGCAATTATTAAAAGTCTTGGTCTGGAAGTAACACCCATCACTTCCACTTACATTCTGTAGCTGATTACTGGTCACAAGGCCACACAAGGAAACAAAGGGGACTCGAAAATGTAATCCTTGATTGGACAGCCATATTTCAATTACAATTCCATATTATGACGGAAAGGGTAGCACAGTTTTTAGTTGACAACAATCACTTAATGTCATTGATTCTTAACTGCTTACATTAAAGTAAAATAAATTCCAGACTGATTAATATTTAAATTTTTAAAAAGCAGATAATTATTGTATTAGTCCATTAGTGCTGTTATAACAAAATATCTGAGATCCTGTTTACAAACAACAGGAATTTATTTCTCACAGTTCTGGATGGGGGAAGTCCAAAATCAAGATGTTGGCAGGTTTGGTGTCAGGAGGGCCCAGTCTTTGCTTCCAAGTTGGTGCCTTGTTTCTGCACCCTCTGGAGGAAAGGAAGCCTATGTCCTCACCTGGCAAAAGAGTGGAAGGGCAAAAAGGCCTAGCTAGTTATCTCCAGCCCTTTTATAAGGTCACTAATCCCATTCACAAGAGGTCTACCAGCATGACTTAATCACCTCTAAAGGCTATCACACTGGGGTTTGGGTTCCAACCTTTGAATTTTGGAGGGACACATTCATTCAAACCACAGCAATTATAATCACAAAAAAGGAAAAATTTATTATGACAAAAAATGGGATTCAAGAAAGAAAAGTATTCATTAACTAAATTACAAAAATAAGCCATGGCAATAAGAAAAATGAGGGGAGAGGGGAGACTTGTAAGTCTGACCACAAGAAAAGTGGTCATTTCTTTAACATATAAATCAAGAAGAAAATCCTAAAATCCAATAGGAAAACTATTGAATAGGCATGCAAAAGATATGATAGCTCACTCAAAAAGGAAAGATAAGGATACTAAGCAGTACGTTCAAAATTAAACCAAAGTAAGATGCCACTGGCACAAACCACTTTGCTGACATTGTAGGATAGGCTATGGCAAATTCGTATATTGCTTATGAGGGTATAAATCAATACAACTTCTTTGGATTTTAATTTCTCAATAGCTCTAAAAATTTAAAAGAACCTATCCTTTGGCCTAGTGAATTCACTCTAAAAAATTATTTCTCACAGATACGGTTCTTATGTACAGGTTAAAAAAATGATATTTATTTACTGAGCACTGTTTATAAAAGCAAATGACTAAACAATGTATGGGTCCATCAATAAGATTCTTGCTAAATTATGTTTCATCCATACATTGGAAAAGCATAGAGCAGTTCAAAAAAATAAGATAAATCCATATGCACTGACATATTCAAATATTCTGCCACTGTAGATGAAAAATGTAATCTACATAACACAAATAGTGCAGTAGTATTTATGAAAAAGGTATATTTGCTATGTCTTTGATATGCATGTATATGCATAGAAAGGGTTGGTAAGGATGCAGACCCACTTTTTAACATTTCTTTTAGGAGAAATGGGAGTGAAAGATTTTGATTTTTTTCCCACTTTTCATTCTATGCATTTACTTCTTTTTACTAGGAGAATGTGTATATATGTTATATATTGTGGACAGAAAATAAAAATAATAACTAAGTCAAGTGCGTCAGGTTCACAGAAGTCTTACCCGAAATTGCTACTGGGTGAACGCCAAGAAAGGTAAAATCTGTCACTCAGGAGACGTGGAATTTCTGTGCCATTTGTGTGCGTGGAAGAAACACCCAAATTCTCCCAATAAATTGCGAGTCCCATAGGATAGGCACACATTTGATGACCTTAAAGAAGCGTTCCTTGTATGTGCAGAACCCCTGAGAAACCAGGGACACCACAAACACATTTCAGATTAGTTGGGCGAAGGGGCAAAACACGTGCTCCCAACGCAGCCTCCGCTTCCGGCGCGCGGCTGGAGCCAAACTCCCCTAGAATTCCTCCAGGAAACCGTTGGGTGGGGCCAAGAAAGCGTTGGGTGGGGCCAGGAAACCGTCTGGTGGGATCTCCGCAGCTACTTTTCACCTGCTGTCCCTCCTGCGCTTCCTTAGAGGAAGAATCAATGCCTTGGGTGGAGCCCGAGCCCGGGCCAAGCCCAGAGCAGAAGCCCAAGCTCACCAAGCAGGACTCGGCGACCGGGCCAGAGTGGTACCAGAAATCTGAGGAATCGGAGTCGGAGGGCAACCAGCCACCCCTGGGACCCCTGGCATCCCCGAGACCCCCCGAAACCCCAGGACCCCCGGCGTTGGAGCGGGACGATGCACCCCTGCCAGAGGGGGACGATGCATCATCCCCCCGGCCGTCGGTGCTGGACGATGCACCCCTTCCTGAGGAGGAAACCCCCGAACCCAGGGCCATCTGCAGGCACCGGCACCGCTGTCACACCGACTGCCTAGAGGCGCCGCTGTCCCGCGCCTTCCAGTGGCTGGGGTGGCAGGTGGGCGCGCACCCCTGGATCTTCCTGCTGGCGCCCTTGATGCTGACAGCGGCGCTGGGCACCGGCTTCCTGTACCTACCCGAAGAGGAAGAGGAAGACCTAGAGGAGCAGTACACCCCGGTGGGGGGCCCGGCCAAGGCGGAGCGGCGCTTCGTGCAGGGCCATTTCACCACCAACGACTCCTACCGCTTCTCCGCCTCCAGGAGGAGCACCGAAGCCAATTTCGCCTCGCTTCTGGTGGTCTCCTACAGCGACTCACTGCTGGACCCTGCCACCTTTGCAGAAGTCAGCAAACTGGACGGCGCGGTGCAGGATCTGCGTGTGGCGCGGGAAAACGGAAGCCAGATCCAGTACCAGCAGGTGTGCGCGAGGTACAGGGCGCTCTGCGTGCGCCCCAACCCGCTCCTGTACGCCTGGCAGGAGAACAAAACGCTCAACCTGAGCAGCATCTCTTTCCCCATCTACAACCACGGCGGGCATCGCCTCTACCTGACCGGCTTCTTCGGAGGACGCATCTTGGGGGGCAGCCTAGGAATGGGCCACTTACTCCTGCGGGCCAAAGCCATGCGGCTGCTGTACTACCTGAAGACTGAGGACCCTGAGGACAGCGTGCAGAGCAAGCAGTGGCTCACCCATTTCCTCGAACAATTTACCAACATTACGAACACTTTGGCTTTGAAGAAAATTGAGGTACCTGGTGGTTTGGGTTTACAGGGAGGCCAGGAGAAGGTGAGAGGGACGAGGAAGACTTGCTCCCCAGAACCCTAATAAAAGCACCTCCTGACTACTTTATGGGGCCCTTGCCTCTAGGCTGGGTGTGCTCTACCGTATTTGGTACTCAATCCAATTTTCTTAACACCGACGGATGCCAGAAATCGTGAATCCTGGGTAACATTCTAGTCGATAACACAAATCCTGCGTCCACCAGATGGGCCTGTTCAATACAGACATTGATCTTCATGTTTAATTTTGGGGTTTGGTTTCTAATCATATTACAGTATTCTGAAATTCTACTTTTAGTTAAAGTCTTCACTGGTTTGGGGGAGCCCCTAAAACTTGCTTGGAGCTCATTGGGATTAAAAAACAAACCGTCTTGTAAGTAAAAGTTCTGTAGTGTTAAGAAGATAACTAGCTTAGCATTTTTCAAGTTAGATACATACAAAGCAGCACCTGGCTTAGTGTGAGGTACATATTAGCTGTTCAGTTATTGGTGGATCTGCAACTCTATTAAGATGTATAAATAAGCCTAGTGAAAGAGACACCTGCTTGAAAGAGCTTTCAAAGGCCAGGCCCTCCTGAAATATTTATGCAATTGAAATAGTAAAAGACACCAACCTAATACAAATTTAGAAAAAGTTGCTAATTTCTGCAGCTATTAACGAGAACAAGATTAAACAGTTTCAGGCTGGGCGTGGCGGCTCACGCCTGTAATACCGGCATTTTTGGGACACCAAGGCAGGTAGACTGCTTGAGTCCAGGGGTTCAAGACTAGCCTGGGCAACCTGGCAAAACTCCATCTCTACAAAAAATACAAAAGTTAGCCAGTCGTGGTGGCACACACCTGTAGTCCCAGCTATTTGTAAGGCCAAGGCAGGAGGATCACTTGAGCCCAGGAGGTTGA
>NW_012116188.1:2330887-2337236 GCF_000951035.1 Colobus angolensis palliatus
CCGTGTTAGCCAGGATGGTCTCGATCTCTTGACCTCGTGATCCACCCGTATCGGCCTCCCAAAGTGCTGGGATTACAGGCGTGAGCCACTGCGCCCAGCCAAGAGCTCCTTTTTGTTTTTTCTTTTTTATAAAATTCAGATTTTGTTTATTCAGGAGTTTTATTTAAACTTTGAATTTGCAAGAAACTTGGGGAATCCATAGATGTGTGGAAAGAAGCAAATTGACATTGTTTTCTCTATTCTGAAGTAATAATCCATGTATTTTTATCTTTTGCTGAATTTCAACATATTGTTTCATCACTAAAATAAAGTGCTTCAATAGCTTTTGTAACTCACACACAAATGTTGTAATTAAAAGTTATTTATCTAAGTATATTTTTGTGGCAGGTGGTCCACTTTACATCGCTTTCCAGACAACTGGAATTTCAGGCCACTTCTATGACTGTGATCCCTGTGTTTCACCTGGCATATGTTCTCATCATTCTGTTTGCAGTCACGTCATGCTTTAGGTAAAAAGCTTTGATTAGTTTTTAAATCTCTTTTATGAAAAATACTTTATTGTGGTAAAATATTATAATATATATCACATAAAATATGCTATTCTAGCCATTCTTAAGTGTACAATTCAGTGGCATTAATTACATCCACACTGGCGTGCAACCATCACAACTATCTGTTTTCAAATATTTTACATCATCCCAAACAGGAACTCTGTTACCATTTTGCAATAAATTCCCCATCACTACCACCACCACCCCCACCCAGTGCCAGTTAACCTTTAATCTACTTTGTCTCTGTGAATTTTCCTGAAGATTTCAGGCCGGGCGCGGTGGCTCAAGCCTGTAATCCCAGCACTTTGGGAGGCCGAGACGGGCGGATCACGAGGTCAGGAGATCGAGACCATCCTGGCTAACATGGTGAAACTCCGTCTCTACTAAAAATACAAAAACTAGCTGGGCGAGGTGGCGGGCGCCTGTAGTCTCAGCTACTCGGGAGGCTGAGGCAGGAGAATGGCGTAAACCCGGGAGGCGGAGCTTGCAGTGAGCTGAGATCCGGCCACTGCACTCCAGTCCGGGCGACAGAGCAAGACTCCGCCTCAAAAAAAAAAAAAAAAAAGATTTCATATAGTGGAATCACATAATTGTCTTTTTGTGACTGGCTCATTTCACTAGGCATAATATTTTCAAGGTTCATCCTTGTAGCATGTATCAGAACTCCATTGCGTTTTATGGCTGAATAATACTGATTCCTTCAAGTTCTTCTTCTTCTTCTTCTTCTTCAAGATTACATAGATCATCCGAGACTCCTTGCAATTCCATATGAATTTAAGAATCAGCTTCTCTATTTCCGGGGGGGAAATGGCTGTTGGAATTTTGATGGGGATTGTGTTGAATCTGCAGACTGTTTTGAGTAGGACTGGCATTTTAGCAATATTGAGTCTGCCAACCCAGGAACTAAGGATCTTTCCATTCATCTAGGTCTTTTTAAGTTTCTTTTACCTTGATTGGTAGTTTTCAGTGTGCAGATCCTTCACCTCTGTTTGGACGAATGGAGGCAAGATGGCGCAGTTCCGGGTTCTTCACCGTCAACTTTCCCGCCCCCGGGAAGGACACAGGTCGACTGGGCAGGCGCGACCCGACCTCCGACAGAGAAAAACCGGAACCCACCTAGCCACGCCTACCACCCGGCCCCTGACCCGCCTATGTCCCACCCACTGCCCTCCCACTCCCAGGCCCAGGACATAAAAGCCGCTCCCGGCAGGCGTGTGGTGCGAACTTCCTTGGCCGCTGCTCGTGTGCGGACGTAGGAACCTCGCCCCAGAGCTCCACCAGGTGACTCCCCCGGCCTCCCCTGCTGGAGACCGATGGACCTCACCCCTCCCCCACAAAGCTGGCTGACCAAAAAATAAACCTGCAGTTTTGCTCCTAGCCCTGCCTACTCGCTGGTCCTTTAATACTCACCCTGGTGAGCCTGGAAAGCAAATCAGCTTCCTGGAAAGCAAATCAGCTTCCTAGAAAGCAAATCAGCTTCCTGGAAAGCAAATCAACCTCCTTGGTTAAAATTATTCTTAGGTGTTTCATTCATTTAGAGCTATTCAAATGGAATTGCTTTCTTGATTTCCTTTTTGGATTGTTTATTGCATATGTATAGAAGTACAACTAATTTTTTGGTGTTGATCTTGTATCCTGAAGTTGTGCTGAATTTATTAACTCTAGTAGTTTTCTTCTGGATTCTTTGGTATTTTTCAGGTATACAATCGTGATCGCTGAGGAGGGAGAGTTATATTTCTTCCGTTCCAATTTAGATGCTTTTTATTTATACATTTTTTTTATCTAATTGCTCTGGCTACAACTTCCAGTACAACATCGCATATCAATGGGGAAAGTGGGGCATCTTTTCTGTCTTGTTTCTGATCTGATCTGATCTTAGAGGAAAGCTTTCATTCTTTCACCCTTGAGCATGATGTTAGTTTTACTATTTTTATAAATGCCTTTACTATTTTGAGGAGTTTTCCTTCATATTCCTAGTTTTTTAGTGTTTTTATTATGAAAGGGTGTTGGATTTTGTCAAGTGCCTTTTAAACATCTAGTGAGATGGTCATGTGGTTGTTGTCCTTTGTTCTATAAATATGGTATATTACATTGATTGACTTTCTCCCAATGACCTTTCTGGGATAAATCCCAGCTGACTATGATGTATAATCCTTTTAATATGCTTTGGATTGGACTTACTGGTATTTGTTAATGACTTTTGCACCTATATTCATGAGAGCTATTGGTTTGTAGTTTTCTTTTCTAATGATGTCATTGTCTAGCATTGTATCAGTGTAATGATGGTCTCCCAGAGTGAGTTAAGAAATGTTCCCTCCTCTTCAATTTTTTGGAAGAGTTTGAGAAGGATTCCTGTTACCTCCACTTTAGATGTTTGGTAGAATTCATCAGTGAAATCTGGTCCTGGACTTTTCTTTGTTGGGAGTTTTTTTTTATTACTGGTTTAATCTTTTGTTACAGGTCTTGAGATTTTCTATTTCACCTTAAGTCAGTTTAGATCATTTGTGTTTTTGTAGGAATTCATGCATTCCATCTAGGTTATCCAGTTTGTTGACATATGGTTTTTGATAATATTCTCTTATAAACTTTTCTATAGGTCAGTAGTAACGTCTCCACTTTCGTGTCAGCTTTAGTTATTTGTGTCTTCTCTTTTTCTTTGTGACACTAGGTAAAATTTAATCAATTTTGTTGATCTTTTCAAGTAACCAACTTTTGGATTGATTCATTCTATTGTTTTACTATTCTGTATTCACCTCTGTTCTAATCTTTATTCTTTCCTTCCTTTTTCCTGTGCCCTGAATGTTTGTGTCCTCCCAAAATTCCTATGTGGAAACCTAATTCCTGGTGTGATAGTAATATGAGGTGGGCCTTTCAGAGGTGATTAGAATGGGACTGATACTCTTAAAAAGAATTCCGAGGGAGCTTATTAGCCCTTTCCACCATGTAAGGACATAGCAAGAAGGCACCATTTGTGGAGCAAAGAGCAAACCCTCACTAGACACTAAATCTTTGGCCTTGGCCTTGGATTTCGCAGCCTCTAGTACTGTAAGAAGCAATTTTCTGTTGTTTATAAGTTTCTCAGTCTATTTTGTTACAGTGGGCAGAACAGACTAAGACACCTCTGTTAGCTTTGGGTTTGGTTTTCCCTCCTTTCCCTAGATCCACAAGGTGTTAAGTTATTCACTTGAAATCTTTTTTCTTTTTAATGTAACTATTTACAGCTATAAATTTCCCTCTGAGCACTATTATCACTGTATCCCATAAGTTATGTTACACTGTGTGTTCATTTTCCTTCTTAACTAAGTATTTTCTAATGTCCCTTGATTGTTTAATAGTGTATTGTTACATTTTTGTAGATTTGTTAATATTCCAGTTTTCCTTCTATTGTTGATTTTTAGCTTTATTCTATTGTTGGTTAGAAAAACATACACTGTATAACTTCAGTCATTTAAAACTTGTTCAGACTTGTTTTATAGTCAAATGTATGATCTATCCTGGAGAATGTTCCATAAGCACTAAAGAAGAGTGTATATTCTGTGTCATTGGGTTGAGTCTTCTATATATTTCCATAGGGTCATTTGTAGTGTTGTTCATTTCTCTGTGTCCTTATTGATATTCTGCTCAGATGTTTTATGCATTGATGAAAGTGGTATATTGCATTGTCCAGCTTTTTTTTTTTTTTTTTTTTTTAGATGGAGTCTCACTCTGTCACCCAGGCAGAAGTGCAGGGACACAATCTTGCCTCACTGTAACCTGCACCTCCCAGGTTCAAGCAATTCTTCTGCTTCAGCCTCCCGAGTAGCTAAGATTACAGGTGTGCATCATCATGCTCACCTGATTTTTGTATTTTTAGTAGAGATGGGGTTTCACCATGTTGCCCAGGCTGGTCTCAAACTCCTGACCTCAAGTGATCCACCCACCTCAGCCTCCCAAAGTGCTGAAATTATAGGTGTAAGTCACCACGCCTAGTCCTCTCCAGCTATTATTGTAGAGCGCTCTATCTCCCCCTTCATTTCTGTCAATATTTACTTCATATATTTTGGGTCTCTGTTATGCAGTGCACACATGTTTACAGTTGTTGTAGCTTCTTGGGGAATTGACCCTTTTATCAATATATAATGTACGCCTTTGTCTCTAAGTCTGTTTTGCCTGATGTTAGTGTAGCCACTCCTGCTCTATTTTGGTTACTATTTGTGTAGAGTATCTTTTTATATACTTTCAATCTACTTATAGTTTTGAAGATAAAGTAAGTCTGTAAACAGCATATAGTTAGATCATGTTGTTTTATCCATTCTGCCAACCTGTCTTTGATTGGAGAGTTTAATCTATTTACATTTAAGGTAATTGCTGACAAGAAAGAACTTTTAACTTTTTTATGTTCTATCTGTCTTATAACTTTTTTGTCCTTCATTTCCTCTATTATGCTTTATTTTTTTCACATTTCTTTTTTCTTTTCAGACAGGGTCTTTCCCTGTTGCCCAGGCTGCTGTGGAGCGGCAAAATTGTAACTTACTGCAGCCTTGAACTCCTAAACTCAAGCAATCCTCCCACCTCAGCCTCCTGAGTAGCTGGGACTACAGGCACAGGCCAACACATCTGGCTAATTTTTATTATTTTTTGTAGAGACAGGATCTTGCTGTGTTGCCTAGGCTGGCCTTGAACTCCTGGCCTCAAGTGATCCTCTCACCTCAACCTCCCAAAGTGGTGGGATTACATTGTGAGCCACCCTCACTGGTGGGTGCAGCATGAGCTACTATGCCTAGCCACATTTCCTTTTGTTTTTTTTGAAACAGAGTCTGGCTCTGTCGCCCAGGCTGGAGTGCAGTGGCACAATCTCAGCTCACTGCCAGCTCTGCCTCTTGGGTTCATGCCATTCTCCTACCTCAGCCTCCCGAGTAGCTGGGATTATAGGTGTCTGCCACCATGCCCAGCTAATTTTTGATATTTTTAGTAGAGACGGGGTTTCACCGTGTTAGCCAGGATGGTCTCGATCTCTTGACCTCGTGATCCACCCGTATCGGCCTCCCAAAGTGCTGGGATTACAGGCGTGAGCCACTGCGCCTGGCCGCCACATTGCATTTTTTTTGCTTTTCTGGTATACAATACACTTGGGAATTATACTGCACCAGGTAAGATTTCTATCACAGTGACATTCCATTATGCTTTCTTTTATGATTAGTTTATATTTTTCTAGTGAGCTGTTTTTATTCTCTTTTCATCCCCTTTTGTGATATTTTTAGAGATTTTCTTTGTGATTACCATGGGGATTTTATATAACATCCTAAATTTAAAATAGTCTGTACTGAATTGATACCAATTTAATCCAAAACCATATTAGAACCTCTTCTCCTCTTTGTCACAAATTACACCTTAATATATTGTATGCCCTGTAACATAGATTTACAGTTATTTTTAATGCATTTGTCTTTTAACTTCTATAGAAAATAAAATGTGGAGTTACAACCAAAAATACAATAATACTTGCTTTTATAGTTGTCCATGCATTTCCTTTTACTGGATATTTTTATTTCTTCATACAAGTTAGTTACTGTTTATAGTAACTTTCTAAATTCCCCAGTATGCATAGTTGCTATTCAATGTCCTAAATTCTCAGAGAAATGCTCCCCATCTTTTGTCTTAGTGTTTTGTACATTTGGGGTGTAATCTCTTGCCCCAGCCCTCTGAGGGTTGTTAATTCAGGTTGCAATGTTTGCCACCTTTTTCAACCTGAGTTTTGAGTTAAGCAAAACAGAAAGGAGCACCTTACATGAGTCCTTTGTGTAGCCAGACATATTTAT
>NW_012116188.1:2337286-2365798 GCF_000951035.1 Colobus angolensis palliatus
TCTTGTTCCGTCACCCAGGCTGGAGTGCAGTGGCGCAACCTCCGCTCACTGCAACCTCTGCCTCCCGGGTTCAAGCCATTCTCCTGCCTCAGCCTCCTCAGTAGCTGTGATTACAGGCATGTGCCACCACACCCAGCTAATTTTCATATACAATATTTCTTGAGTAAAATTCGCTCTTCCCCCTCCAGATCCAGTGAAACACTCTGACACTGGGACTCAGGCTGTCATCACTTTAATACTGCCTCTGCTTTTGAGACTGTGACCACTTTAACACCCCTGCTACCTTGACACTGCCACCATGCCAGAAAGGGGGGCTATTTTTTCTTTTTCTTTTTTTGGTTCATCACTCGCTTGGTTGCTCTCACTTTTTCCAGGGTTCATAAAATTGCTTCTGACAGTTTCTGCTTGTTTTTTTGATAATTATTTGAGAGGACAAGAGCTTCTTATTCTACCATTTTTCCTGACATCTCGTGCTAAACTCTTATTTTTTAAGCCTGGTGACTTTTAAAAACATTTCTTCCCATCAGCAATAGTGTCTAATCAAATGGAATAATAAAAGAAATTGTGGCCAGTTTTGTTTGATTTGGCATATCTTTTTTACCTAACATATTGCATCAATTACGATTAATTGTTCCATTTGGAAGGCAGGTAAGTTGGTAGAACCAGGAAGCACGTCCTATTTCTACTAATTTAAAATAGTACTTTTCACTTCATAAAAAATTAAGTTCGAATTTAATTGACTTAAGTGTCTCCATTGTTCTAATGTGCAGTTTACCTTGTTAAGTGCTTAAAAATTGTTCTCTAGGCATTAAGGGTAGTTTGTGTTCTTGTTTGAGTTCAAACTAAAATATGAAAGATATCAAACAACAGAATTTAGATGTAGGAGGAGCCCCATAGATTATATTCTAATTAATTTACATCAGAGTCACCCAGAGAGCCATAAACCAGGGATTCTCAGGCATCACCCTACCAAATTAAAATATCTTGGGGTTAAATCTGGAAATCTATATTTCAGAAATTTCTCTAGCTGATTCTTAAGTGTAGGTAGGTTTAGGGACAAATAATATAATTTAACTATTTAGATGTATGGAGAAGAAAGATGAAGTCTCAGTAGGTAAAGGGATGTGAAGACATTGGGGACCTCTTTGGGTCAATAAACTACCTCATAATTTTGTTACCCTGGAAAGGAGGACCACATCCCTTAGAAACAAAGAAACTTTAAAAAGAAACAAAAAAACCCCGCAAAATTCAGTCTACTAAACTTAGTAGGATAAAGCATTTTAAAAATTCAGTCTACATGTTACTAATAATTGGTTTGACAAAACTTTTCTACTAGATAGATAGTTGGTTTTGAAAATACAAATTCTAGTCAGTTCTTACATATCTTTACAAATGATTTGGACAATAACGCAGAAAAATATTTAATAAGAGAATTGGAAAATGATTTATAGTTGTCTCTAAAGATTCTTCTATGCTTATGTAACCACCATATTGAACACAAGACTCATAAGGTATAAACATAAAGCAGTTGTATTTTTGTCTCCCTTTGTTTCCTGGTAGTTTACTAGGTAGAGCACGTTCTTCCTCTGCCTCATGAAAATTCAGGCAGTCCCTATGTTATGGTAATTCTTAAGCAAGACAAAAAGTCCTCCAGTCAGAATTAAAATGTCCATGTTCATGTTCATGTCATAAACAAAAGTGGTAACTTGATTTGAAGCTAAGGTTTTTCCCCCTCTCCTAGCTGGAGCATGCTACAAGCCTTTAATAGGGAAAAAGGGATATTCCAGGCCTCTCCTGTCACTTCTCCTACTATCCACCTTGCTGAGTGGTTCACAGACTGGAGCATGCTCAAAGACTAGGAGAAATGGAATTGAAAAATTCTTAAGATATGAATGCTGCCATGACAGTCTAACATAGGTCTTCTCTAGTCTTGAATATGAAATTGATCCTCCCGCAAGTGTTTGTTTGGTGTTTTTTGTTTTGTTTTGTTTTGTTTTTTGAGACGGAGTCTCACTCTGTCACCCAGCCTGGAGTACAATGGCACGATCTCAGCTCACTGAAACCTCCGCCTCCTGGGTTCAAGCGATTCTCCTGCCTCAGCCTCCTGAGTAGCTGGGATTACAGGCATGCGCCACCACACCTGGCTAATTTTTGTATTTTTAGTAGAGACGGGGTTTCGCCATGTCGGCCAGGCTGGTCTCAAACTCCTCAGGTGATCCGCCCACCTCTGGCTTTCCAAAGTGCTGGGATTACAGGCTCGAGCCACTGCACCCTGCCGCCTGCAAGTGCTTTTATAAGTTCCCTGGACACCTCTCGCTCCCCCTCTTCCCTTATCACAAAGGGTCTCTTATGTCTGTTCTGGGTGGAGCTTCCTAGACAATTCTAGTACTTATTCCCATTTTGCCTGTCTCACACACACTCATATATGAAGGTTATACCTTGCATACACGTATTTAGCTCATTTAAGACACATATTCAAACATATTTCAGGATTCTATATTTATTATCTTGCAATGAAGTCACTTAAATAAGACTTTTTCAAAAGCCTATGCTCTAAATTGAACTTAATTATAGTTCATGCTATTTCATGTATAGTAATACCCTGCTTTTCCTCAGGAATACTATCCAAGACATCCAATGCATGTCTGAAACAACAGATAGTACTGAACTTTATTTATATCTAGCCAAAGTCTCGATAATCAATACTATACTTCACTCCCCTATCCTCTGAAAAATTCACACCTAAGAAATCCAGAAACTCAAAAGGAGGAATGGGCATAACCTTGTCATATATACCTTTTATCCAAAATCTTTCTGATTTTGAAATTCATCTCTTTTACTTTCTTATCTTAAACACCTATAAACCAACATTGTTGTTTTAAAAATGTGTTATAATAGGCCGGGCGCGGTGGCTCATGCCTGTAATCCCAGCACTTTGGGAGGCCGAGGCAGGCGGATCACCTGAGATCAGGAGTTCGAGACCAGCTGGCCAACATAGTGAAACTCCATCTCTACTAAAAGTACAAAATTATCCAGGTGTGGTGGCACATGCCTGTAATCCCAGCTACTTGGGCGGCTGAGACAGGAGAATCACTTGAACCTGGGAGGCAGAGGTTGCAGTGAGCTAAGATCGCGCCATTGCACTCCAGCCTGGGCAAAAAGAACAAAAGTCTGTCAAAAAAAAAAAAAAAAGAATTATAATAAGAGATTTTATTATAACAAAGCAATTTACTCTTGCCCTGGAATTTATATGTGTATGTGTGTTGACTTGGGGCCCTGACCTAAATTCATAGTACCAGGTTGAGAAAAAGTGAAATACAATAACAGTACAGGCATTTTATTATCAAGAAGAATTTTATCTATTTAAATGTGATCTCCCCTGCAGGTCTTCAGTCATGTTCCTGCTGTTTTGAAACCAGTGGTTCCAGTTCCTCAGCTCCTAGACTTTAATTCCAAAGTTAGTTTCTTTCCCCCACTAGAATATCTGAATGCAGGTATCAGTCATTTGTTTTGAAGCAATTTTTAACAAGTAAAATCTAAAACCAGAGGTTGTTGCCAATATTTTAAAAGGTAACGTTATGGTTGTTGAGGAGGTAAAGCACTGAATCATACTTTAAAATATTCTGTAGATAGTCCC
Organism: Colobus angolensis palliatus; assembly: GCF_000951035.1. Taxonomy (NCBI): domain Eukaryota; kingdom Metazoa; phylum Chordata; class Mammalia; order Primates; family Cercopithecidae; genus Colobus; species Colobus angolensis. The sequence continues at coordinate 2,340,924 of NW_012116188.1, forward strand.
ATTCCTGTTGGTTTGCCAAGGAAACAGGCACAGATTGGGTCATTTAAAATATAGCACATGTTAATTTTTTCCAAATTCGTAGCAACTTTTCCACAGAGCCCACTTCACCAGTAGAGAAGAATCCTGAAAGTAACTTGAAAGAAGACTTTCCTACTGTATGTTAACAACAATACACATTGTACTAGCTTTGAAATACAGGAGGTATTTAATGTTGTGTTATGGCTAGTTAGAGATCAGGAATAGGTGAAAAGATAACTGCTTATATATTCTTTCTCTGGTACAGTTTGCTCTTCATTACCAGTTATATTCCATTCACACCCTTCTGAAGATCAGAGTGGAATTAGCCATTAGCAGTGTTTTAGTACTTCTTTGTGGTTCCAAAATGCCAGTCAGTGACTTAGTGCTTGGCTGGCTGCAAAGAATCACATGTAGGAAAGTTGGTAGAAGTACAGATTTACAGATTTCTAACTTTTCTGCTCCCTTTCTTTCCTTTTATTTATTTATTTATTTTAATTGGTCTGAGATAGTCCCTGGGAATTAAAGGTCTCCAGAAGATACGTGTGGAAATTATTGCCTTAGAGATTTCTGACAACGTGTCCAAGTCAAAAATGCTATCCATTGATGAAAGCTGCCACCACAAATTCTATGATTTTTCCCTCCAACTTTGCAGGTTTGACTGCATACGAAACAAAATGTGTGTTGCAGCCTTTGGAGTGATCTCTGCTTTCCTGGCAGTGGTGAGCGGCTTTGGCCTGCTGTTGCACATCGGGGTGCCATTTGTCATCATAGTTGCCAATTCGCCATTTCTTATTCTAGGTGAGTTAAACAAAATGGGAGGCTGCACACTGTGTATGTGGCAGGGTGGGGGATATAAGGGAAAGAATTGTATTGAGGTGGCTCTACAGTTCACAAATGAGGTGCCGGGAAACAGGGAAATGAAATTGAACTGGATATCTCTAGAGGTGGAAAGATCGAGTATCCTAATGGAAAAACAGACCGTGTACGTGAACAGCAGTTCACTTGTAAAAAACAAAATACGAATCACTAAAAATACAGTCATGTATCACTTAACATTGAGGGTCTGAGAAATGCTTCCATAGGCAATTTTGTCGTTGTGTAAACTTCCTAGAGTGTACTTACGCAAACCTCAATTGTATATCCTACAACGCACCTCGGCTGTGCTGGGCTCCTTCTCCTAGGCTGCAATCCTGTACGGCATGTTACTATGCTGAATACTATAGGTAACTGTCACACAATGGTATTTGTGTATCTAATTATATTTGTGTATCTAAATACATCTAAACCTAGAAAAGGTACAGTAAAAATATGGTAGAAAATATAAAAAATGGTCCACTTGTACAGGGTACTTATCACGAATGGAGCTTGCAAGAATGAGAGTTGCTCCGGGTAAGTCAGTGAATAAACGTTGAGTGAACATAAGGTATAGGACATTCCTATACACTACTGCAGACTTTATAAACACTGGACACTTAAGCTATGCTACATTTATTTAAAATGTATTTCTCTTTCTTCAATGATAAGTTAACCTTAGCTTACTGCAACTTCATTATTTTATAAACTTTAAAGGTTTTTTTACACTTTTTGACTTTTGTGATAACACAGCTTAAAACACAAACACATTGGAGAGCTGTACAATAATATTTTCTTTCCTTAGATCTTGGTGTAAACAAGCTCTGCCAGTCTTATGAAAATACAGCACATACAATTATGTACACAACATGATACTTAATGAACAATTGTTACTGCTTTATGTATTCACTATGCTAAATTTTATGTCATTATTTTAGAGTATACTCTAACTTATGAAAAAAATAGTTAACTGTAAAATAGCTTCATGTAGGTTATTCAGGAGATATTTCAGAAGAAGTTATTGTTATCATAGCAGACAGCTCCGCGTGTCCTGAAGACCTTCCAGTGGGACAGGATGTGGGGATGGAAGACAGTGATAGTGATGATTCTGACCCTATGAAAGCCTAGGCTAATGTGTGTGGGTTTTGGTTTGTTTTTTGTGATGGAGCCTCACTCTGTCACCCGGGCTGAAGTGCAGTGGCTCAATCTCGGCTCCTGGGTTCGAGCGGTTCTCCTGCCTCAGCCTCCTGAGTAGCTGGGACTACAGGCACGCACTACTATGCTTATATGTGTTTTTGTATCTTAGTTTTTAATAAAAAGTTTAGAAAGTAAAAAAAAAAATAAAAATTTTTAAAAATAGAAAAAGGCTTATAGATTAAAGATATAAGTAAAGAAAATATTTTGTATAGCTGTCCAATGTTTTTGTGTTTTAAGCTGTGTTATAAAAAGCCAAAAAAGTTTTTAAAAGCTTAAAAGTTTATAAAATAATAAAGTTACAGTAAGCTAAGGTTAATTTATTATTGAAGAAAGAAAAATATATTTTAAAATAAATGTAGTGTAGCCTAAGTATCCAGTGTTTATAAAGTCTACAGGAAAGTCCTAGGCCTTCATGCAAACTCTACAAAATGGCTTACATTAAATCAATTATATACGCCTTGACTATAGTTATTCATGGCTGTGGGGTACACTGGATGATTAGGTGTGAGTGCATACGAGGAAGGTATGCCTTGAAAAGCTAGAATAAATAAGCTAATATCCAGTACACAACTCACTATCTCCCCCAGAAAACCAAATATTAGTTTTTCCAAGATGCTTACTTTCCAAAATATAAACATCTTTATTTTCTCATGCTTACTGTAAAATAAATTCTGAACTTACCAAAAATACAAAGAAAAATGGAAAACAACTGTAATTCCACCCTTCAGGGATAATTCCTGCTAATATCTCTATGTATATCCATCCAGAATTTGTTCTATGCAAATATACACATGTAGCTAGCTCTCCATTTCAAACATCTTATTTTATAACAAGAAATTTTCATTTAACATTAAATATCTACCTCTTTTTAAAAAGACTGAATATGACTCCAATCTAACACTATGTTTGATTTGGCCAATGTCATACTGTTATGAGATTATGTTGTTTTCGATATTTTCCTATTATAAATTACACCAAAATGAACACACTTGTTCTACTTTTGAGCATTTGTCCAATTAGGACAAATTCCTAGAAGTAGAATTGACAGTCAAAGGTATTCCCTTTTTAAGTCTTTTGCTTTGTTGCAAACTTGGACTGAAAAATTGTGTACCAATTTCCATTTCTCCCTAGTGGACTGAGTGTCTTCATTTGCAGAAAACCCTCCAGAAATCCTCAGTCTTGCTAATATTGATTAAGAAGAAAACCAGGTGTCTCACTTGTGGTTTAATTTGCATCCCTTGATTAATTGAAAAGTCAAATATTTTTTTCTTATACCATTATTCACTACATAACGACGTTTGGGTGAAAGATAGACTGCATATACAAAGCAGACCACATATACAATGGTAGTCCCAGAAGGTTATAATGGAGCTGAAAAATTCCCATCACCTATTGTTATCATAGCCATCCTATTGTCATAACGCAATTCATTACTCACACGTCTGGTAGGAGGTTGGAGGGAGGTGAAATTTATATGCAACATGCTCATGCTGCCCTTTCCAGTTCCTTTATTTTTTTGGTAATCCCCTTTCCCAGGCTTCAGTCATGACTTGAAAATTCTCTGATGTTCTCCTATTCCAACCAATCTGAAATATCACTGATGAAAGGAACTAATCATCTAGTAGGCATTAATATGTAAAGAATTCTTAAGATTTACCTTGACACATATTTCTGATCTCATTACAATGAACTGGGCAAGTGGAATTTGAATACCAGCATCCTAGGTATCAGAAACAAACTAGCAGAAAAACTATATCTGTGTATGTACCTGTGCGTGTCTATAAACTATGTGGTGCCTCTCAAATCATACCACAGAGATAGCCACATGCTCACTGTAGAACACATTAAGTCCAGCTTATATTTCAAGTAACAGAATGTTGGATGGATGTGTCTGTACATGAGCATGAAATATCTTACAAGAGAAAATGATCTCTCAAGCAATATTGGAATCAAAGACACACATTGCCAATGCTGCTTTGACTGATACCCATCTAGCCAGGTTTCCTGACCTCATCATGGAAACACCCTAAGCAAAGAGTAGAGTATACTGCACTACGTGCAATAATAGGAGTATGTACAAAGCAAAGACTTATTACAAAGGAAGGAATGATGAGTTCTGTTGTAACTTCAGAGGCAACCAGGGAAAGCATCACAGAGAAGGTAGTATTTAATCAGAGGGTTGGACAAGATAAATAAAACCTTAAGATATAGAAAAAGAAAATGGTTTGAACCAACCTGTTTAATTTTTAATGGATAGTAATATGTATGAAGATGAAGATTCTGTTTCTTTCCTTTTTTTTATTACAGGTGTTGGGGTCGATGACATGTTTATCATGATTTCTGCCTGGCATAAGACCAGCCTTGCAGATGACATACCAGAGCGGATGTCCAATGTCTATTCAAAAGTGGCAGTGTCTATTACAATCACCACCATCACTAACATCCTGGCCTTCTATACCGGGGTTATGAGCTCTTTTAGGTCCGTACAATGTTTTTGCATCTATACAGGAACGACCCTGTTATTTTGCTATTTTTATAGCATCACCTGTTTTGGAGCATTTATGGCCTTGGATGGTAAAAGAGAAGTAGTCTGCCTACGCTGGTTGGAAAAGGCTGACGCAAAATGGTCCTCATTTAAAAAGTTCTGCTGTTTCCCGTTTGGTTCTGTCCCAGATGAACATGGAACTGATATCCATCCAATGAATTTGTTTTTTAGAGACCATTTTGGCCCCTTTCTCACAAGCAGTGAGTCCAAGTATTTTGTAGTCTTTATATACGTTTTGTACATCATAAGCAGTATATATGGGTGTTTCCATGTGCAGGAAGGTTTAGACCTTCGAAATCTGGCAAGTGACGATTCCTACATCACACCATACTTTAATGTAGAGGAAGATTATTTTTCAGATTATGGTCCCAGGGTTATGGTTATTGTTACTAAAAAAGTTGACTACTGGAATGAAGATGTTAGGCAAAAACTGGAAAACTGTATTAAAATTTTTGAAAAAAATGTCTATGTAGATAAAAATCTTACAGAGTTTTGGTTAGATGCATATGTGCAATATTTAAAAGGTAACAGCCAAGATCCTAATGATAAGAATACTTTTATGAATAATATTCCTGATTTTTTAAGCAATTTTCCAAATTTTCAGCATGATATTAATATTTCATCATCAAATGAAATCATTTCTTCTCGGGGCTTCATTCAGACAACAAATGTTTCTTCTTCAACCAAAAAGAAAATAATGTTATTCCAATTACGACGCACAGCTGAAGACTGTCAAATTCCCCTAATAGTATATAACCAGGCATTTATATATTTTGATCAGTATGCTGCGATAATAGAAAACACTGTTCGAAATGTATTGGTTGCATCAGCAGCTATGTTCATTGTTTCCTTATTGTTAATCCCTTATCCATTTTGTTCCTTGTGGGTGACTTTTGCTATTGGTTCTGTGATTGTAGGAGTAACGGGTTTCATGGCATTCTGGAAAGTCAATCTTGATTCCATATCCATGATTAATCTTGTCATTTGTATAGGGTTTTCTTTCGATTTTTCTGCACACATTTCCTATGCATTTATTTCTAGTTCCCAGCCCTCAGTAAACCAAAAATCAATCGAGGCATTATATCTTCTAGGCTATCCAGTGTTACAAAGTGCAATTTCAACAATATTAGGGGTGTGTGTTTTAGCTTCAGCAAAAGCATACATCTTCAGAACATTTTTTAAGATTATGTTTCTTGTTATGGTATTCGGGGCAGCTCATGGCCTAATTTTTATTCCAGTATTCTTAACCTTTTTTGGAAGGTTTATTTGAATATCCACTAACAAATCAAAGACCAATTCTATAATTCCTCATTGTCCCAATCCAATCTGATTTTTTTTAAATGCACTATTAAGAATAGTCAACAAACTACTGGGAGACCAAGGTGGGTGGATCACCTGAGGTCAAGAGTTCGAGACCAGCCTGGCCAACATGGTGAAATCTTGTCACTACTGAAGATACAAAAATTATCCAGGCATGGTGGCATGCACCTATAATCCCAACTACCTGGGAGGCTGAGGCAGGAGAATCACTTGAACCTAGGAGATAGAAGTTGCAGTGAGCTGAGATCATGCCACAGCACTCCAGCCCGGGTGACAAGAGTGAGACTCCGTCTCAGAAAAAAAAAAAAAAAAAAATTGGTCAACAAACTAAAAACAAGGGCATGTTTCCTTGATTTGGAAATCCCATTTTAAATTATTATTTAAAATATACTGATAAAAATTAATTAGTCTTATGTTAAAATATCTTCACTAAATTAGGAAGTGTTATCTTTCTTACAGTCTTTACAATCAAGTACAAGGTACAACTTTTCTGTTATTTTTTCCCTTTACTTTATATTTATACCTGAAATTCAACTATTGTATGTATGGTTCATACTATAAATGGAATATTATTTTCATTGTACTTGCTACGTGCATTCATATGTGAAAATGCATCTTATCATTTATTTTCCCATTCAGAGGCTTTTCTATACATTTTGTTAATGGTATATTTTGATAAGAAATTTTTAAAGTTTATAAATCCAATTTGTCATATTTTTTCATGGTTAGTGCTTTCTTAACCTAAGAAATATACTGACTACTCCAAGGTTACAAATAAAGTCATCTATGTTTTCTCCTCTAAGCTAATAGTTTTGATTTTACATTTAGGCCTGTGATCCATACACATGTATTTGTTGGGCCGTATGGATAGAAGTCCATTTCCTTCTCATAAAAGCTGCCCATTTGTCTCAGCATCATTTGTGAAAAGACTGTCCTTCAGGATAGGATTAACTTGGCATCTATATAAAAAATAAATCAGTTGACAATTTATGTGTGGTTCTAATTTTGTGCCATTGATCTGTTGGTCTGCTCTAAGCCCAGTACCACCACACTGCCTTCATTACTGAAGCTTTATATTAATTACTGAAATTAGGCTGTGTATGTTGTCCACTTTGATTTTTATTAATCTTTCTGATTTCAAAGTTTATCTTTGTTATGTTCCTTTTTTTTTTCGAGATAGATTTGCGCCCTGTCACTCAGGCTGGAGTGCAGTGCTGCGATCATAGCTCACTGCGCCCAAAACTCCCAGGCTCATGTGATCCTCCTGTCTCAGCCTCCGAGTAGCTGGGAATATAGTCATGCCATTACATCTGACTAATTTTTTGTTTTAATTTTTTTTTAAGACACAGGGTCTTTCTGTGCTGTCCAGGCTCGTCTTGAACTCTTGGCCTCAAGCAATTCTTCTGCCTCAGCCTTCCAAACTGCTGGGATTACAGGTGTAAGCCACCATACCAACACTTTGTTACTTTTTTGTCTTAAACTCTATAAACCAATATTGTTTTTTTAAAGAAGGTATTCATCATAATAAAACTATACTGTAACAAAGCAATTCACTTTTACCCTGGAACTTGTTGGTTTTGGGCCTTGAATTTAACTGGTCACACCAATGGGATGGGAAAAGTGAAAAACAGCAACAGTGTAGAAGTTTTATTAATGATTAGAAATGTTAGCTATTTAAATATGATCTTGCCTAAAGGCTTTATTCATGTTTTTCCTGTTTTGCAATCAGTGGCTCCCTCTCCTTAGTTATCTCTCCTAGACGTCAATTACAAATTAGTTTCTTTTCCTCACCAAAAATATTTGGGGTGATGTCAGCATAAACAGGGTAGAATGTAGCTCCAAGAGCCCATTTCACCACAAAAATTTTAAAAAAAATTGAAAAAAGCAAAAACTGTTAGAAAAGATTCTAATTAAACTCTGAAAAATGGTCCAAGGTTTACACCAACCAAATGGATACCAAATCAGAAAAAAAGCAACTAAAAAATGTTGGGAAAACTTTGTGGCATTTTTTATTTGCCTTTGTCTCACACCCTCCTCCCTGGCTTGATAGTGATGGTGGTCCTCAGAAGGTAGCCTAGGCAAGGCAGGGTGGCTCAGGTCTGTAATCCCAACACTTTGGGAGGCCAAGGGGGGGTGGATCACCTGAGGTCAGGAGTTCGAGACCAGCTTGGCCAACATGGTGAAACCCCATCTCTACTAAAAATACAAAAATTAGCCAGGCGTGGTGGCATGCACACCTGTAATTCTAGCTACTCGGAGACTGAAGCAGGAGAATCGCTTAAGACCTGGGATGCAGAGGTTGCAGTGAGCTGAGATCGCACTACCGCACTCCAGCCTAGGTGACAAAGCAAGACTCTGTCTCCAAAAAAAAAAAAAAAAAAAAAAAGGTAGCCTACATTCCTTCCTACCAGGTGTGGGACCCAGATTCCTAGTTCTGGAGGCAAAAAAGATCTCATTCACAGAGAGTTTGTCTGTTTAAACATGTTTATGAGCTATCAGAAGACTGACACAAAGCACTTATGCTTGTTTTACCTTCCCCAGAACTCACTCATGGTGAAAAGTTAGCAAGAATTTCCTTAAAACAGCGTAAGCCAAATGAACAGCCCACAAGCATCAGGGGCAAAACGTTACTGTTGAGGTATTTAATAGTGCCCTATAAGCCAGGGAGGAAAGGCTGGGCCAAGAGTTTCTTTGTCAAAATAAGGCATTCAAAAGCACCTTTATACTGGGATTTTTTTTTTTTTTTTTTTTTGGCTTTGAGACACAGTCTTACTCTGTCACCCGATGGAGTGCAATAGAGTGATCTTGGCTCTCTGCAACCTTTGCCTCCCAGGTTCAAGCGATTCTCCTGCCTCAGCCTCCTGAGTAGCTGGGACTATAGATGGGCGCCACCACGCCCAGCTAAGTTTTATATTTTTAGTAGAGATGGGGTTTTGCCATGTTGGCCAGGTTGGTCTTGAACTCCTGACCTCAGGTGATCCATATACTGGGAATTTTAAAGCCATGCACATGCTCAGGGCAGGACACATACTCAGAAAAGAGCTGCGAAAACTCAAAGCTTTAACCTCTGGCTAATCACTCCAGTCCAGCAGGAAGTGAAGGGGATGCTGTAGCTCCCCTGGGGTATGCCCACCAAGGTGATGCTTCCCTGGGGTACTTCTCCTCTATGGGATTGCACAAGGCTAGGGGACAGGACCAAGGAATACCAGGGTGCTAGATCTCTCTAGTGGCACTAGTAGTCTCCATGAACAAATGGCTGTATTCCCAGAAGAGACTAAGCTGCTCACAGGGGATGCTGTAGCTCTTCTGTAGCTACCTAGGGCCCAAGATTCAAACACATGCCTTCCAAAAATATGGCATCATTTAGTGATGGCTCTGTAAAACTAAAAGCAGATAGGGTTCATTGGGCTGCAAAGGTGGGTGGCCATCTTTTGACTCAGACTGAATACAGATGTTCCAACCAACCGGCCAAACTACCTGCAGTGGTGATGGCCAAGCAGGCCACCCTTACCACCATATTGCTACATTTTCACGGGCCATTGCCAGCAGCCTAGTTAAATTGTCAGGAGAATGGTGGCTGAGTGACTAGGCTATTAAAGGATCCCCTGTGTGAGGACAAGGACTATGCCAACAGCTTCCTGTCTTGAAGGGACAAATACATGTCACCCATGTGGACACTAGGAATACCATAGCCACCCTTGAGATAACATGTCATGTTTTTTGGATACTCTGTGAGATGTCCCATTAACCAAACAACATACTTCACTGCCCAAGCAACATGACACGGGTTACACTTTCAGAGAATATGATCAGAGGATATGATGGGCTTTCCATGGAGCCTATTATGCACAGGCCAGTGAAACTATTAAATGATGGAACAGCTGATTCACACAGCAACTGAAGAGAGAACATCAAGACAACCTGCTGGTGGGGCGGTACCCTCACCTGATTAGGGCAATATAGGCACTGAACACAAGGAAAACACAGCATTGCAACACGTGTTGAGAAACACTGAACTAGGTAAGGGTGGTGGTGGACCAGGCAGCTGCCTCATTAGCCTGAGCCTGCAAAATCCTCATGTTTTCAACAATTCTTCTTTTTTCACTTTAGAAAGCATATCCTGTGGGTGGTTTGCAGTTCAGGCTGCCACAGTAACCCCAGACGGGGGGCTCTCTGACTCTAATCTGGAGGCAATGCTTCCTCTTAGTGCCTCCCCACCCCTCTATGTGATTCCACAAGGGTGGGCGACAAAACCAAGGAATACAAGGGTGCTAGGGTCCCTCTGGGGCACTAGGGACGTCTGATCCTTCCAGTCAAGTGGGCAGTGTCATCAGGCATATTAAGTTTGTACAGGACACGCTCTCTCTTCCTACACTGGACAAATGAGGACAAAAGGTCTGGGTTTAGCAGCAAGGGCAAGGGGTACCCTCAGAGGTGGCAGCCTCAGGATAGGGACAGACAGGCTAGGTCACTATACCACCTCAGCCCAATTCTTATCTGATGGGTAGGAAACACCTGGGCCCCCTGTGAGGGGTAGGGGTGGGGCATGAACCTGTCAGTCTGCTTTTCCACAAGGATGTGGCAGCAGAAGCCTTGAGTGTGTCTTTGGTGGGCTTTGGTGGCCTCTTTCAAGCTGTGGCCATGGCAGGCAACCTGACGAAGTGTTGGATCTGCCACCCTGGACCTCCTCTTGTCACAGACCACAGCAACTCTCTCCTGCCAGTGGTAAACTAAACCATTAATCTGTTCTCACGCTGCTAATAAACACATACCCAAGTCTGGGTAATTTATAAAGAAAAAGTGGTTTAATGAATTCCAGTTCCATGGCTGGGGAAGCCTCACAATGATGACAGAAGGTAAAAGAGAAGAAAGGCACATCTTACATGGCGGCAGGCAAGAGAGAGAATGTGTGCAGGGGAACTCCCCTTTATAAAACCATCAGATCTCATGAGACTCATTCACTATCATGAAAACAGCACAGGAAAAAAACCCACTCTCATGATTCAATTACCTCCCACCAGGTCCTTCCCATGACACATGGGAATTATGGGAGCTACAGTTCAAGATTTGGGCAGGGACACAACCAAACTGTATCAACCATTATTCCCTGAGTATTGTCACAGTGTAAGGCAATAACACCTGAGCATGGCTTACTGAGCAAGGATCTGGCACCTGCCACATGACAGGGAACCGGAAGTGCCCTATTAACTGACTCTCTGGCAAAATGTCACAACCACAACTAAAAAAACCTTGGTGGCAGGTACTTTCACGGACACACTCCTTTGATTACATGGACTAGAACTGTCCCAGTAGTGATAATGAAATCAAAGACTGGACTACCCCTAGCCCTCTGTGTAGGATTCATGAACAATATTGTGTGGGAGAAACTGAGCTCACGCAACTATGCCATCAGTCGGACTTGGTTGGTGAAAGCCAATGCATCTATCCCCATGTATGGGCCATTGAACAATAAAATGAGGAAAGGGATGTTATGTACAGCTGAGGGCTACATCTTTCTCTGCAGATGGTCTGGCGGTAACCCACAGGATGGGCATTGTCATGCCTGAAAATCTGTCAGATAGAGGGATCTTGCATGTTGCATATGCTGGGGGTACCCCAAGATACCACCCCTGGGAATAATGAGATGCCCCCATTTGGGCCTGCAGCCCAAAGCCATACACCAGACTTACTAGGAACCTTCCAGGAGGTAGAACTGACTCTGGGCTTATGTCCTTTATGAGATCTTTGAGACCATGCATCAGAGTCAGTGCTCAGAAAAAAGTGATAAGAAATCTGTCCCTGACCATGGCAGATATGGCTTCCTCCATTGTCACTGCCTTGACCGCCCGGCAGACATCCCTCAGCTCCCTCAGGAAGGCTGTTTCAGATGACAGAAGTTATCTAGACTTTCTTGTAACCCAACTGGGAGGAGTGCATGCAATTGGCAGTACTGCCTGCCATACCTGGATTAATACCACAGGTATGGTGGAAACACAAGTGAAGAAGATTCAGAAGCAGGTTCACTGGCCACAGACAGTGGAAACACCTGAAGAATTCCTCTTTCACCGCTTTGGCAACTTCTTACCCAGATTGTTTGGATTCTGGGCTAGGTCACTACTCCAGGCAGGCTTGGTCATGCTTGTGGTTGTAGTCCTCCTGAGCCTAGTGAAATGTATTCTGGCTATGGCCCAAAGGTGTTGCACTGAATGAAGATGTGTCAGTCAAGATGTTACATGAATCTGATGAGACAAACCTCCACCTCCAGATCTGGGCATATGGTTGGTGAGCATATGATATGGACTGGCTTTGCTAAGGGTAATATCTTGTGGAAGTGAGGTGAGGTGCACTGCAGGACAGTTCTCTAGGTGTCCTTGGACCAACCCCATTCTTCCTCTTTCCTTACTCCCTCATAGTACTCAAGAAGAACTGTAGTATGTGCTGGGAATGCAACACCTTGAGATGAGGGGGAGTTTGCCAGAATAGCTCAGGCTCATTCCAGCCCCATTCTAAAAACAGAATGTCCATCAATGCTTCAGCCCAATGTGGAACAATCAAATGAGGAAAGGGATGTTATATGCAGCCAAGGGCTACAGCTTTTATACCCAAATGTTGCCCCTGGGATATAAAACCCAGGGTGAATTGCTTTCTGGAGTCCCTCAGCTGCAGTACAAGTAGGACACTCACAGTTAAGGCTTCATCCATCCCGGGAAGCTTTCTGAGCCTTGGGAGGACTGACTCACAATGAATCCCAGGCATCTGCTGTCCCTTGTTGCCTATCCACAAGTAATAAATCCACTTAATGTAGCTTGTTGCATATGAGTACTTTCTGTCTCACTGGACTCAGACGACTTGATAAACCAGTACACAGTAAACCTGCTTCACAAAACATGCAAGAATAAAAGAGTAATATAAGCAGACATGGAATTCTAAGAAATAATCCAAAAGAAATGGAATTGTAACAGAAATGAAGAATGCCCTCAGTAGGCTTATTGACAGACTGGACACAGCTGAGGAAAGAATTTCTAAGCTTGAGGATATATCCATAAGACTTCTCAAACTGAAAAGCAAAGAAAAAAAAGACTGGGGGAAAAAAGAACAGGCTGTCAAAGAACTGTGGGATAACTACAAAAGTTGTAACACATGTATAATGAGAATACCAGAAGGAGAAGAAAGAGAGAAGGGAACAGAAGAAATTGCTGAAGCGATAATGACTTAAAATCTCCCCAAATTGACATCAGACACCAAACCACAGACCCAGGAAGCTCCGAGAATACCAAACAGGAACAATATCAGTAATTATAATAGTAATACTACACCAAGCATCTCATATTCAAACATCAGAAAAACATGAAAGAATCTAAAGGAGAAAACTACTTTACCTATTGAGGAGTAAAGATAAGAATTACATTCAACTCATCCTCAGAAACTATCCAAGCAAGAAGAGAGTGGCATGAAATATTTAGAGTGTTGAGAGTTCAGAACACCAACCTAGCATTTTGTATCCTGCAAAATTATCCTTCAAAAGTGAAAGAGACAAAAATTGAGGGGATTTATTGGCAGTAGACCTGCCTTGCAAGAAATCTTAATGTTCTTTGGAAAGGAGGAAAATGATATAGGTCGGGAACTCATATCTACGTAAAGAAAGGAAGAGCACCGTAAAAGGAATAAGTGAAGGTAAAATGAAAATTTTTATTTTTTATTCTTATCTGATTGAACAGATAACAGTTTGTTCAAAATAAAAATAGCAACAATCTATTTGGCAATTATAGCTTATACGTAAGTGAAACAAATAGCAGAAATGATTAAAGGAATGAAGGACAGAATTAGGAATATGTTACTCTTACAAGATACTTTCACTACCAGTAAGGCAGGATAATGTTATTTGAAAGTAGACTTGTATTCATTATAAATGCGTGTTACAAACTCTAAGGCAAGCATGTAAAAGTGTTTTAAAAGAAATATAATTGGACATTAGTAAGAGGTGGAATAGAAGGTAACGTGCTCCTATCCCCCAATAAGGATTCTATACCTATTCACAGTCAAAAGCCTCTCTGCAGGAGCCTCATTATTTGGGTTGGAGTTTGTGAAACCCCAGCTGATCCCAAGACCTGTGAGGGTCATTTTGAGATTGCAGACCAACAGCCAGGTAGCTAATCCACTGAATGTGCTCCTAAGTTCAAGCACAGAAATGGCCCAGTCCCAGAAGGGCCTTGACTACAGCCCTGTTTGACCTTGAGCCTGCAACCAAAACCGTCTTCCAAAAGTTCAGGAGGAATTGTACATACTAGGATCTTGATGGAAAGGCTCACCTGCCTGCTGACATCAGTTCTGGCAGTGAACCTGAAAGTTGCTCTGTGGCTCAGCTCTAGCCCCCCTCAGCTGAGGCCCAGCTCAGAACTGCCCACGCAAGGACCCAGAGGGACACTCGCCCATATCTCACAGTCCAAGAGCCTGAGCTTCCCTGATAGTTTTGCCAACTTCTGTCTCACAGCAGATTCCAAGGAGGCCTGGTCTCAGCTCCTGCTGCTGTCAGGTGACTGTCCCGTCTGTGCTGAAACCTGTTGGAAAACAAAGTGCCCCTCTGATTCTTCGATATGGGCTCTCCAGCCTCCATCCCACAGCAGATCCCAAAGGGGTCCAATCCCAGCTCTGGCCTATCTTTTTGCATAAGATCCTTGTGCAATCTCATTCCTTGGTATTTGGCCAGATGTGCTGAAAACTTGTGCCCACACAAAAACCTGCATACAGGTGTTTATAGCAGCTTTATTTGTAATTTCTAGAACTTGGAAGCAAGCAAGACGTCCTTCAACAGGCAAATGGGTAAACCGTGGTACATATATTTTTATTATTATATAATTATATATATATGTAAAATTCCATGCTAAAAAGAAATAAGCTCTCAAGCCATGAAAAACATAAAGGAACTTTAAATATATCTTATGAAGTGAAAGAAGCCAATCTGAAAAGGCTACATATTGTATGATTCCTACCGTAGGACATTCTGGAAAAGGCAAAACTTTGGAGACAGTGAAAAGATCCATTGTTGCCAGGGGTTTGGGAGAGGGAGGGATAAATAGGCAGAGCACAGAGGAGTTTTAGGACAGTGAAACTGTTCTGTACAATATTATAATGGTAGATACATGTCATTTTCCATTTGTCAAAACCCATAGAATGTACAACACCAAGAGTAAACCCTAATGTGAACTATGGGATTCAGGTAATAATAATGTGTTCATGTAAATTCATCTACTGTAACAAATGGGAAGGTCAGGGGGCAGGGGCTATATGGGAACTCACTGTACTTTCTGCTCAACTTCACCATGAACCTAAAACTGCCCTAAACAACATTTAGTGTATATTTTAAAAATTTCTCAAGTCATATTTTTTAAAATACCTTTGTTTGATAAGAATCAAAACAAAGTCCATAGTTAGTGTGTTTCTTAAGACTCTTAGTCTACAAATTCTCCCTCCTCTTTTTATTTCCCCCTCTTGTAGTTTATTTGTTAAAGAAACCAGGTAATTTGTCCTGTAGAGTTAGAATCCTACATTTTGGCTTTTGTTGATTGCATTATGTTGTTTCAGCACATTCCTCTGACCTCCTGACATGGGAGGTCAGGTTTGATCAGATGTGTGCTCGGTTTTGTTTGCTGTTTGTTTTTGCAAGGTGTCATTGTGAGCTTTCAATCCAATATGTCAGGAGGTGCTTAATGACTGGCTCTCTCTGTTTAAGATGGTAAAATTCACTAATGTGTTCAGGTATCGTCAGCCTGGTCCAACCATTACAAAATACTTCATCAGTTTTTTTACTTAATTATTTTAACAACTTTGAGAGGCAGAATAATACCCTCCAAATATGTCCATATCTTTTTTTTTTTTTTGAAATGGAATGTCACTCTGTCACCACCCAGGCTGGAGTGCAGTGGTGCAATCTCGGCTCACTGCTGCAAACTCTGTCTCCCGAGTTCAAGCGATTCTCCTGCCTCAGCCACCTGAGTAGCTGGGATTACAGGCACGCCCCACCATGTCTGGCTAATTTTTGTATTTTTAGTAGAGATGGGGTTTCACCATGTTGGCCAGACTGGTCTCAAACTCCCAACCTCAGGTGATCAGCCTGCCTCAGCCTCCCAAAGAGCTGGGATTACAGACACACACTTCCATGCCTGGCTAATTTTTGTATTTTTAGTAGAGACGGGGTTTCACCATGTTGGCCAGGCTGATCTTGAACTCCTGACCTCAAGTGATCCACCACCTCGGCCTCCCAAAGTGCTGGAATTACAGACGTGAGCCACCATGCTCTGCCTTAATGGGTTTTTACTGTCTTGAAGTTTCTCATGAGATTTAGTCAGATGTCAGCTGAGAATGCACACATCTGAAGGTTTGACTGGGGCTGGAATCAGCTCCATTTTCAAGATGGCTAACTCACATGACTGTCAAGTTGTGCTGGCTATTTATGGGAGACCCCAGTTCCTCTCCATATGGGCCCCTGACAGCTGCTGGATTCCCCTGGACCTAGTGGTCCAAGAGAATGGAAGATGAAATGTCCTTTATGCTCTAGCTTAGGATGCCACACAGAATCATATCTGCTACTCCACTGGTCACACAGACCAGTTCTAATTCAATGTGCAAAGAAACAAAGTAAGAAATACCTGGAGGTGATAAAAATTGGGGACCATCATAGAGGCTGGCTATAAGTTTGTATGGATTAATTTCATCCCAGTTATGGTCACATTTTCCTTCTTCATATGTGTGGTGCATTTTTATTGGATACTTCTTATAGAATATATGTTGTTGAGTACTAGCTTTTGTTGCTTTCTCTTAATACTATTGGATCTGACAAAGTTATCTGTTTATCAGGTTGGTCTTTTCAAGGCTCATTTTTAGGACTTCTTAGGATGAATCTAGAGTAGTCTTTAGTTCTAGGCTAGCTTTGCCCTACTATTAGGCACAACTCTCTGGGGTTTCTACTGAATCTCCCAGGTTTTCAGTGAGGAATCTGCATTCTGCCTGGTCAAAACTTAAACATCTTCCAGCTCTGTGAGATTGCTGGAGATTTAGTGTATACCTCTCTGGTTATGCTTTGCCTTGTCTCATAGAGCTTCATCCTCTGCATGTGCCATATGTGGCTAAGTATTTAGTAATAGATTCTCTGGTCAAACTTTGCAAAGCCTGACTTCATGGACATTTACCTTACACAGAAGTGACTAGATATTTAGAGACAAGCTAAAAGGGGCCCCGTGCAGATTTAGGAAGTGCTTTATCTCCACTGTTCCTTCTACTCTGGCACTTTGACTTACGTATTTTAGCCTGCCCAGACCTCCTAAACTCTGCCCTGTAAAGAAAATGCCGTGCTCTGCCTAGATTTACCTTCGTGTTCTGTGGTTTGGAAAATGTCTCCATGAAGAAAATGAGTATGATTATAGGACTCGCTTCATTTGTTTTCTGTCTTTGAGGGATCATAATTCTTCACTGTCTGTTGTCTGGTGCCTGAAAATCATTGCTTGACACATTTTGTCCCGTTTTTTCTTTTTCTTTTTCTTTCTTTCCTTTTTTTTTTTTTTTTTTTTTCTTTTTTTTTTTTTTTTTTTTGAGACAATGTCTCACTCCGTTGCCCAGGCTTAAGTACAGCAGCACAATCACTACTCACTGCAGCCTCAACCTCCCAGTCTCGAGCAGTCTCCCGCCTCAGCCTCCAGCGTGGCTGGGACTCCAGGTGCATGCCACCATACTAGGCTAATTTTTGTAGAGTTGGGGTTTCTTCATTTTGTCCAGGCTGGTCTTGAACTCCTGGGTTCAAGTGATCCACTCACCTCAGTCTCCCGAAGTGCTAGGATTACAGACATAAGCTACCACACCCAACCTTGCCCAGTTGTTAACAATAAGAGAACAAGCTCTCTTCCAATTATCTTATCTTGGCTGGAAACAGATATCCCCTATCTTTTTGTTTTCATGTTTATGTCATTCATTTCCTTGTCTAACTTTACAGTCTGATTTTCTCTAGTCCATCTCCTTGAAGCAAACTTTGAAGTAAATATGAAACTTCAAATATCTGGAAATTCCCCTTTTTCTCTTAATAAATTAATAGAAATATGATACTACAAATGTTTTTGTGATTTGTTAATAGGTTCTTAAATCTCCTTAAACTTTTTTAAAAGGCTTCCTGAACAAAATAAGTAGGCTTTCAAGACCACTGCAAAAGAGACTGATATATACTATACCAATTGCCCAGAAAATTCAAAGGGAATCTTCCAAGTAACAGTTTTGCCCCAAAATTTCAGAATAATTCACCACTGAAAATATTATCCCTTTATGCTGCAAGTGTGCAAGAAAACACGACTCCTCCTCCATTCCCTGTATACACACACATTGTTCCCTTCTCTGAAGGAGGATCTTTGATGTGGATAAGCAATTTAAGTATACATTTGTTGGTTAATGTCTGTCAAAGTATGTAGTAATGCGTTCTAAAGTCAAAGGATTTGGCAGTCATATAAGAATCAAATTGTAACACAGTCATAAACAACACATGCATTTATAATTATCATTTTGCTTTGATATTAAGTCCATTTATTAGTCTGTTTTCACATTGCTGATAAAGACATGCCTGAGACTGGGCAATTTACAAAAGAAAGACGTTTTTTTGTTCCACGTGCCTGGGGAGGCCTCATAATCAAGGTGGAAGGTGAAAGTCATGTCTCACATGGTGGCAGGCAAGAGAAGAGAGAACTCATGCAGGGGAACTCCTCTTTATAAAACAATCAGATCTCGTGAGACTTATTCACTATCATGAGAACAGCACGGGAAAGACTTCCCCTCATGATTCAAGTATCTCCCACCGGATCCCTCCCATATCATATGGGAATTCAAGATGAGATTTGGGTGGGGACATAGCCAAATCATATCAGTCTGTAACCGATATATGTTATTTTTTACAAATATTGTGGCTAAAAATTAAAATAAAACACTTGTTATCTAATGCTGTGCAGAAGGGAGCTCATGTTCCTGGCAACAGTCAATGTAAAATAACTTACTTTTTATTTTTCTAATATCAATAAAGAATTACAGAGTTCATTTTCTCTTTTCATACAGATAATTGAAAAGAAGATATTCCTTTCTTTTAAAAGACAAAGGCTTTGAGAGTTCTAAAGTTCAGAGTGTTCTCAAAGGGGATCTGGCCTGAACCCTTGTCACAGACTGAAGGCTATTGCAGGTCTCATCACCCTCGCTCTGCGTGGATGATGCCCTGAGATGCCATCCTTCTGCCTAGACTTTCCTCAGGGCAAGAGGCAGGGCAGGGACTGGCAGATGAAGTCACCAGCCAGGAATGGCTAACATTTCTTGTTAGCTATCTCAGTCCTGCTAGAAAGAATAAATTTAAAGAAATCCCTACATTAGAAAGGGGAGGTCAGAAGCTGAGTAGTTGGTAACACTTCCTTCTTTTTAACCACAGTAGTGGTGGGCTTCCTTCCTAGTGCTAAACGTCTACTGTTAGACACCTAGTGTATGATTCATTCATGCCTTTTACAAACACTTGTCAAGTGTTTGCATTGTGACCGATACTCTTCCAGGCACTGATTACAAAACAATGAACAAATAAACAGAAGTCAATCCCCACAGTGGAAATTACATTCTAGCGCCTAAGGAAAAAAGCACACACGACACATATGATACATAAGTAAATAGGTAGTATGTTAGGAGGTGGTAATTATCATGGAGAAACATACAAACAATTAGCATGAAAGCCAGCAAGCTAACGTAAGTCCTTATCACGAAATAGGCAAGTGTGTGCAAGTACACACGTGTTAGTGTCCATGCACGTGCACGAGTGCTGATGGAAGGGCAGGTCATTGCCACTACATCATAAGACCAAACTGGGGAGAAAGAAAAACTTATTCTTATAAGTCCATTAACATATATTAACCTGGAAAATAAATTAGGGAAAAGGAAGTACACTACTCCTACATATTATCAATCATGGTTATTGTTTTATTCTCTTTTCTAAAACGGCTTGGGTTCAGCATCAACCTTCTGGGTATTAACAAGAACACTGATTTTGAATTACAGAGTATAAACAATTATTTTAACAGAATTCATTATATTTAAGGGTTCACTGTAAGGACTTTAGTTTTGAGTAAGTAGAAAAACAATAGTGAGAACTGATATTCCAAGGGGGACTTTACAATAAAAAGCCCATACCTCATTATTTTGCCATAACAAAAGTCTTCACTCACTGGACACCTGAGTCAAGCCCTCTAGATGTTAGAGGAAGATGTGTGCTGGAAGATATTATTGTACGTGCAGGAATCATTAAACTGGCTTTATGGAGAATTATGTTTTTGAAAGGAGAAAGCAGAGAAAACTAAAGGAATTCCATAATGTGACACCAAAATCCAATCAAAGGGATAGTTTTCCCAATTCCATGTAATATTTGCCCCCTAAGCCACTGCAAAGAATCAGTGTATCAGATGCTACAAAGCATATAGAAGCAGACTGACTTTGGGGATATGCAAAATCTAATATCTAGCAGCAGAGAAATATAGTGAAAAGCCTGGGAATATGCTTCAAGGGAAAAATAGGTTCGCAACCAGCCTAGCCAACATGGTGAAATCCCTCCTCTATTAAAAATACAAAAATTATGCGGGTGTGGTGGTGGCTGCCTGTAATCCCAGCTACTCGGGGGGCTGAGGCAGGAGAATAGCTTGAACCCAGGAGGCAGAGGTTGCAGTGAGCTGAGATTGTACCACTGCACTCCAGCCAGGGCAACAGAGCAAGACACCGTCTCAAAAATAAAAGAAAGAAAGAAAGAAAAGAAAAAGAAAAATAGGTGTTTATGTTTTGTCCAGGTATACTAAATGTCCAGAGGTTTCCTTAAGGGATTCAGAATGGTGCAATTTATTTCTTCCTCTGTTGTAACGTTGGTTCAACAAAATGAAACACACTTAAAGCCTGGGTTGAGTAAACACATGTGTTTATCAAGTCATTCAAATAATAACTATCATCAATAACACAATGAGGAAAATCACCAAGGTCATGATTTTAAAAGATCTTGAAAAAAATCAATAAAATGAGATAAATAAGTCTTCTTCCTCCAAAACATAAACTACATTCCAGGTGTTAAACTGCTATGGAAATCATAAAAGAAATGTTAATAGGAAAAACATACAACTTGTCGATAAAAACCTAAAGCCAACTAAAGCTTGAGCCAAGAAACAATTGTGGGCCATGATGAAGCTGTTGAGGATTTTTTAAGAATCATTTATGGAAGAAACAGACATTTGGAATAAAGCAGGTTGAGCCCAAGACACTCTTAGAAGGCTGCATAACTTTTTGTAGATGTTACTAGTAAAGGTAGCAGCCATTACTGTCACACACACAAACGCATGTGCATGCACGCACACACGCAAACACATACACACACACACACAGAGACGATTGCAATGGCAAACTACATCCCCCAAATTTATTAATACTTTGAGGTTTTATTTTCCATTTTTCTCTTTATACTGAATTATTTGTCTCATAATGCACTTCTCTATAAATGCTTTATTTCTCTGAACTGTGCAACTAATGAAATCATACAAATACATACCCACGTAAACAAACACAAGGTTTTGTGCTCTCAGCTTCTGTCTTCTACCTACACTGATTACACCTCGAGAGCAGTCTTCTATAACGTTATTCAAATAACAGGCCACCAGATACTGTTCCCTCTAAAAGTGCACCTGTATCTTTCATCAACGTTAATGGAAATTATGTGCAAGCAAACTCCAACTGCTAGTTCAAGAGTCAGAGAGGGGACAAGGCATTATGAATTTTTCAGATTGCTGACCAAGAAATAGCGTTCATTTCCTCCATTATCAATATCGTTTAAAATGAAAGTCACAGGATTTCTGAGGCAGAAATATGGGAACTTAAAAGAATAAACAATAGCTTATTTTTATTTCAAGGCTTTTTCGGGGGCTGGTATTTAAAAGGAAACACTTCACTGAGGCCCACTGCCAACAATTTGTCAATAATAAAATGAATAAAACTAGGGCACTACAGAATTTCTTCACCTGTGAGTAGTGAATAAGTATAATCTATGATTTTAATACCCTTTTCAGTAATATTTGCAAACTTTCCACCCAATAGATGGCTTATTTTATCCTCACACAAATATTTTCAACATGAGCCCTAGCCCAACTGTCCTTTCTTATTTTCTTGCTGAAATGTAATGAAATGCTAACTTTCAGGAATGTTGAGAAATACTCTTTTGTCTGTCCCCTAAGAAATAGCTTCATTGTTTCCTTCCTATGAACTCTGCTCCCAATTAATTGACTTCTGTAATCGTATTTTGAGGCCAGATACTGTTCAGCAGATTGTTTTTTTACTAGGGTAAAGCTCTATTTATCACATGTCGTGTTTTTCTCACTCTGTCCTCATTGTCACTGGTTAGAAGGAAAGAGTGAATTTTTAAAGTTACTAATCAACAGTGGCTATTTGCCTTAGTTTAGCCAAGTCATCCTCAACTGACCAAAGAAAGAAATCGTCAGATCACTGATGGTTGGCAGCACAAAGGGGTGTGTGTGTAAGATCCAAGATCAACATAGCATACATTGTACTGCGTATTGCTTTACCACATTTCTTCTGGGCTTAGCTGTGCTGGGAGCAGTTGGGCACATACTCTTACAAATGAAGTTTGGAGGTGCCTGTATTTACATCTACGTGTTCAGAAGAGCAGAGCCGATAACCCTATCTGTGCCTTTGAAGAAGATCTGAGAGAGTCAACCAATGTAAGGATGGTCATACGGACTTTCCTTGCTTTTGGTCACCTCTCCTGGCCATCTCCAGCCACAGACCTGCACAGACCAATGCCACTTTATGCAGAGACGGTGTCCACAGATAAAGGAAGAAATGATTGTATCTACTGCTACAATGACTCCATTTTATTTCCTAAAGATCAGGAAACAACCCACATTTAGGATAGTGCAACAAATCTCAAGGACAAAATGGCAAAATACATACATTGCTTATTCACAATTAAGACACATGGCCTTTGGCCTTTTGTTTTGTTTTTTGGCAGGTGCTACTTATTCTGACAGGTGGGAGTCTCCTCTGCTAAAGCCAGAGTTTATTATTTCAAACTATAAATGTGACATATTATGGGTTTCAAGAGTTGCATTCTTTTTTCCCTCCAATTTACTCTTCCATCCCTCCTTTCCTCATCCTGTGGCCAGCTCCTCCAGAGGCTATGGCAGAGGGAGAAGAGGCACAGTTGGAAATTCCTGCTGTTACCAGAACGTGGCTATTGTTTACTCTGTAAAAGCAGGCTTTCTCTGTGAGTCCCAACTGTGGTTGTTTTTATTTTTGTTTTTTTTTGTTTGTTTGTTTTTTTACATTCCCCATTGCAGATACTCTCCACGTGACTTCTTTTCTCCCCTCAGCTTTATTGAGATATAATTGGCTTTTTAAAAACTGCACATAGGTACATACACACCATGGACTACTATGCAACTATAAAAAAGAATGAAATCATGTCCTTCGCAGCAACATGGATGGAGTTGAAGGCCATAACCCTAAGCGAATTAACACAGGAACAGAAAACCAAATACCGCATGTTCTCACATATAAGTGGGGGCTAAGCACTGAGCACACACAGACATAAATATATAACAATAGACACTGGACTACTAGAGGGTGGAGGGACGTGGGCAGGTAGTTGGCAAAACTACCTATCAGGTACTGTGCTCACTACCTGGGTGACAGGATCCATACCTAAACCTCAGCATCACACAATATTCCTGTGTAAGAAACCTGCACACATACCCCTTGTATCAAAAACTAAAAGTTGAAAATTAACAAGCAAAGAACAACCCCATTACAACGCAGGAGAGGATATGAACAGACACTTTTCAAGAGAAGACATATATGTGGCCAAAAAGCACATAAAAAATGTTCAACATCACTAGTCATTAGAGAAATGCAAATCCAAACCACAATGAGATACCATCTCACACCAGTCAGAATGGTTATTATTAAAAAGTCAAAAAATAATGGATGCTGGCAAGGCTGCAGAGAAAAGCTAACACTGACAACAGTGTAAATTAGTTCAACCACTGCAGAAAATAGTTTGATGATTTCTCAAAGAACTTAGAACTACCATTTGACCCAGGAATCCCATTATTGGGTATATCCAAAGGAATATAGATTGTTCTAACGTAAAGACACATGCACACATATATTCATCACAGCACTGTTCACAATAGCAAAGACACGGAATCAACCTAAATGCTCATCAACAGTAGACTGGATAAAGAAAATGTGGTACATATACACCATGGAATACTACGCAGCCACAAAAAAAGAACAAGGTCATGTTCTTTGCAGCAACGTGATGGAGCCAGAGGCCGTTATCCTAAGGGAACTAATGCAGGAACAGAAAACCAAACACCTTATGTTCTCACTTGTAAGTAAGATTTAAACACCAAGTACACATGGACACAAAGAAAGGAATCATAGACACCAGGGCCTACTTGAGGGTGAAAATTGAAAAACTACTTATTGAGTATCATTTATGCTGTGTTTATTACCTAGGTGATGAAATAATCTGCACACCAAACCCCCAGAACATACAGTTTATCTGTAGAACAAACCTGCATGTGTGCCCCTGAAAAGAAAATAAAAGTTAAAAATAAATAAAAGTTGAGCCTGGGCACGGTGGCTCACACCTGTAATCCTAGCAATTGGGAGGCCAAGATGGGCAGATCATTTGAGGTCAGGAGTTCGAAACCAGCCTGGCCAACATGATGAAACCCTGTCTCTACTAAAAATATAAAAATTAGCTGGGCATGGTGGTGGACACCTGTAATCCCAGCTACTCAGGAGGCTGAGGCAGGAGAATTGCTTGAGCCCGGGAGGCGGAGGTTGCAGTGAGCAGAGATTGTGCCATTGCACTCCAGCCTGGGTGACA